>NC_142338.1:32355000-32679166 GCF_054954075.1 Amborella trichopoda
CTGCCTGCAAGTTTAGCCTCCTAAGGATATAACTCAAGGAGAAGTCGAACTGGTATATGGTCGTGTCATGATAAGGCTTGAGAGTATCCTTCCTCATGTCATAAATCCCTTTAAGTCGTCGAATGACCAGCTCAGAGTCACCGAAGATGTTTAGCTGCCCCAGGTCTAACTCCTGGGCGATTATGAGGGTCTGATATTCAACTTCATTATGATAAAATGCCTCGGTTAGTGAGAAGGATAGTGGAATCATTCCACCATCGGGGGTCAAGAACACGACTCTTGTGCCTCCTCTATCAGCCTGGAATGCTCCATCGAAGTACATCTCCAACGACCGAGTTAGCATCGTACATAAAAATTCTTCATCTTGGGGATCACTTGAGATGGGAGATTTTGAAGGAACTGGGTGAGCCACGAGAAAGTTTGCTAAGGCTTGACCTTTGACTACCTTCTGTGGTATGTATGTGATGTCAAACTCCATCAGCAATAATGCCCATTTGACCAAGCGTCTTGAGAGGCATGATCGAGTCATAAGGAACTTGACCGGGTCAGCCTTTGAGATTAACCTGACCTCGTGACCGACCAAATAATGGCGGAGCTTCTGTACCTCAAAGATCAGGGCTAGACACATCTTCTCGATGGGAGGGTAATTTTTCTCGGCTCCCTACATCCTACGACTGAGATAATAGAGTGTTGCTTTTTTCCCTTGTCATTGTTTTGCACTAGGAGTGCCCCGAGTGACTCATCAAGAGTGGTTACATATAGGATGATAGGCCTTCCTAACACTAGTGTAGAGAGTACTAGAGGATTAAACAAGTACTGCTTTGTCCTTGGAGAGACTGCAGTTCATGTAGGGTCCTAGGCGATGGAATATCCTAAATTGCCTTGATTTTGACTGGCTCGATCTATCTCACGATGAACCTTAAGAATTTTCCTAAGCGTACGCCAAAGGCGCATTTCAAGGGGGTTCATCTTGAGTTGGCGACGCCATAGCCATTCAAATACTTTTTTAAGGTCTTGTATGTGAGAGTCCTTTGTTTCAGATTTCACCACCAAGTCATCCACATAGCACTCGACCTCCTTGTGGATCATATCCTTGAAGATGGTCGTCATGAATCGTTGGTACATGGCATCGGCATTCTTCAACCCGAAAGGCATCACAGTGTAGCAAAAGACACCTTTTGGGGTCAAGAACGCGGTGACCTCCTCATCTTCTGGTGCCATCTTGATTTGATTATAACCAGAATATCCATCCATGAAGGAGAAGATTTGGCAATGGGCTGTGGAATCAACCAGCATCTCAGTGAACGGTAGGGGGAAGTTGTCCTTAGGGAAAGTAGTATTCAAGTTGCGGAAGTCAATACAAACTCCGATTTGGCCAGTCTTCTTCTTGACTGGGACAACATTCGCCAACCATCTTGGGTATTTGACTTCACGTATGAATCCAGCTTGCCTGAGCTTGTTCACCTCAACATTGATCTGCATCTCGAGGTCGGGTCTAAACCTTCTTGATTTCTACTTTATGGGTTTGACGATCGGATCAATATTGAGATGATGTACAACAACTTGAGGTTCTAAACCAGGCATCGTATGATAATGTCAAGCAAAGACATCCCAGTTTGCTCGAAGGAGAGCAATAGAACTTTCTTTCTCTTTTGGGGACATTTTTGTCGAGATGAAAGTTCGCCTTAGGTCGGCTTCTCCCCTAAGTTTATCTCTTCAAGTTCGTCAGCTGTGGCCTGACCACCTTCTTCCCACTCTTCTAGAGCCTATTGCAGCTCGTCATCTGGGGATTCAGAATGCTTCTCATCAATCTCAAGTGCATGGATACACGATCCTGACATTTCTACTTCTAGCAGGGGCCTAGTGTGAGAGACAAATTCTGGTCCCTGACCAGACCAAGCAATGAAAGGGTCGACTTCGAACGGGGAGTCCTTGACCTCGTGACTGGGGTCACTCGGTATTTTCCCCAAACTAGGTGACGGTTCATGAACTTGAATTGTGTGAAAGCCCTTGCAGGAATGAGAGCTTGAAGATGGCTCGGTTTTGGCTCAGGTTGACAGAGTGTCGGTGACTGTCAAGAATCCAGTTGCCTGGGCCAACATCTTTCCTAGGCGCTTTTGCTACGAACTGCTGAGGTTGGTGCTTCCAAGCTCTCGTTTTAGAGTGTCAAAGTCTGGGCACTACCTAGCTGCACCTGTGGAAGAAATAGAAGAGGTGGGTGTAGAAGAATACTTAAAATGTTTCAGGCAGCTTTTTATGTTGTCGTCAGAATTAGACGTGTGCGAGGGGTATTTTAAGTCCTGCCCCAGCTTAGCGTTGTCACCCATATTGGAGAATTGCAGGGGATATTTTAGGTCTTGCCCTGACTTTGACCGTTGTGGGGTGCTTTTAGAGTCGTCACCCATATTGAAGGACTCCCGAGCTATTGAACATCCATCTGATTGGACGATAGAATAAGGATAGCTGTGCCTGGGATGAATCCTTTGGTGAGTTGAACTGAGTGCTCATCGTCTCCTTCTGGATCCTTAAGGAGGGGGTTTGGATCACTGTATCGGGCTGATGAGTAGCCCTGGCTTGGTGGACTGCCTCATGCTTCTAGGACTTGAGCCTACTTCACCCATGGCAGACTTCCCAGGGCTAGTAAATGATCATGAGGGGCCTGTAGTTGGGCTTCCTCTTGAACAGGGGCGTTGACTTAGAAGCATTCTAGGAGGATGGCACAAACAATGTGGCATTTCTGGACTCTCCGTAAGTATAGCCTCAAACCCAGAGCATTCTTTTAGCTCGTGGCCCTATCCTTAGTGATATGGGCACTAGAGTTTTTCCTTTCCTTGGGCAATATGCTTTAGCTGCCTAGCGGGCTTGGGAGTGACGAGACCCTGTTGGAGCATTGCATCGAAGAGGGTCTGTAGGGGGTCTACCTGAGCGCTTCCCAGGGCTTGTGTCGGGAGATCTTCTTGCACTGGTGAAAGAGGGACTTGAGGGCATCCTTCTAGATTACCATGAGCTTCCTGGCAATGCTGCATCTTCTTTTCCTGGAGCTCGTCGAAACCAGTACATTCGCTCACGTCATGGCCTCATATTAGGTGATACGAGTATCAGAGGTTCTCAGTTCTTGGAGGAAGGAACTTGAGCTGCCTTGTCGACTTTGACGTGATGTGTCCCTCTTTGAGCATTATGGAAAATAGTGCACGGAGGATAGCGGGTGCCCTATCATCTTCTTGTATTGTCACTATTTGAGAAGCCTCAGTTTCCCCAAATGCTTTCTTTAACACTTCGAGCTTTATCTGACCCTTGTTAATAAGGGCTTCAATAGTATCGTTGAGCTTATAACAGTCATGAGTGGGGTGGCCTACTTTCTTGTGATAGGCGCAGTACTTCTCGTTTGTCTCCGGCTCAGTCGGCTCTGTTGTGTTGACCTTCAGCAACTGGATCATGTTCTGTTCTAGCAGCAGTTGAAGCAATGAAGGAGTCCACTCCTTGTCGAAGGGGTACACTTTGTTCTGATGCTGGACCCAGAAGTCTCTTCGATTAGTGATTTTAGGAGGCAAGACCTTATTTTAGGACTACTGTTTGCCCCCGACCAGAGGCATCTGTGCCTTGAAGAGGTCGAAGGTCTTAAGGGCAGCTTTGTTGGTGTCAGTCACAGTGATAGCCACATTGATCACCACTTTTTCTTGGTTGCCTCGACTGTTGGAGCAAGAGTTCGAACCAGAGGGTTGCTGAAGAGAGCCGCCATGGTGTTTGGACAATCCATCGATAAGAACTGCCTTAGAGATGAGCTCTAACATGGAGGGCGGATTGGAGGCCTCAACATGCAGAGCGATCTCGGGAAGCATGTTTCATTTACAAGTCTAGACGTGTTCATTTACGGTCATGGGCGTGGCATGAAAGGTTTCCAGCTTCCTCTATCGGGCGATTAATTTGTTAACCGGCTCACCAGGGTCTTGAGTCAACGTGAGGAGCTTGATACTTTCCATGTTCCTTTGGACTTTGTAAAAGCATTGGTAAGACAACTGATCTATTTCTTTCCATGTGTGCATCGAGTTTGAGGGCAGCCTAGCATACCACTGAAAGGCTGGCCCTTTGAGAGTCTCGACAAACTAACGGAGGCGAAGTCAACTGTCAGTTGCCGTCTCCCTACAAGCCGCTTGGAAGTAGGCAGTGTACTGGTGAGGAGACATAGTACCATTGAACAAGGGAAGCTTCCCTTTTTGATAGTTTGGGGGAAACGACACCTGGCCAATGTACGAAGGGTATGACTTCTAATAGAGCGGGGCCTCTTGTAGGCTTGAGACCTTGTTCTTGAGGCTATGGGCCACCATGGCATCTATGTCGGTTTGGGAGACTCTGTGGGAGGCAAATCTGTCTTGAGAAGCCGATGGGGGGGTTTGACTGGGAACTGTTGTTTGAACGCTTTTTTAAGCACCTTGGTCCCTGATGCGGAATAAAGAGGAAGCAGTTAATAAACCCTGACAAAAATAGTGAAAATTTTGACAGTCTCAGAATTGCCTTAGAGCTGATCAAGATCTTCATCAGCACTCCAAAAGCCACTTGCCAAGTTTTATCACGATCAAACATGCCTAAGGAAGTGAACACAAAGAAACAATTTTCAGAAAATTGGCCTATAGCACCCTGAAATTGATCCGTATAATTAGATCTATATTTTTGGTGTGTCAAACAGCTGTGGGACCACCTCCATTGGATCCGGTAGGGTCGAAAACCCCTATGGGTCAAGTTTCGATTTAATTGGGCACTCCAGGATAAAGTTATGAGTAAAATGCCAAAACGGGGTAGGCTGCACACTATTCCCGTGTGGCCACCTTGCACCAAAACACCATTAAAGGTGGTTGTTTTCGCAGTCACGGGCAGTGACTTTCGGGACCTATATCTCACTCGATCGCGTTCAAATTTTGTGAGCATGTTCGTCTCGTCAAGAGGAGCATTTCGATATGTGGCGCTTCCCCATGATAATACCCGAGTAGGGAGAAAAACTAGAGAGAAGTTGCTGATCCATGAAGAAAATTGCAAAATATTCATCAGCAGCATGCCTCATTCGAGAGCCCAAATCATGGCGCTCGCGTACCCGATCGACGCGAAACCAATTGCATTATGTGCATAAGGTTCGAGGCCATATATGGTCTGATCCCTGCTTACGATGAATGGTTGGATTTCACACACGGAGGCATTGAAGCTTTTGTAAATTTCGGCCATCGAAATTCAAGATTCCACCCAAAAACTCAAGATAATGAAATCTTCATCTGGACACAAAATCGGGCTATGTTTGTTGCAACGTGATCATGACGACATGCCCAGTGTGCTTTAATGAAGAAACAAAAGAAAACATCAGGGAACGAGCACACAATCGATCCATAGTTTAAAAACATGATTCATGGCTCAAAGTTGGTATCAAATCGATCACCATGCCGAGCCCTATACGAAAACAATCATCTTTCGATCAAATGGGCTTTAGAAAAACCTCGGATCAATCATGGAAGACCATACAAGTTCTCGGGCCGCAGCAAGGACTGTTTTGAAATTCCACACATTGTTAAGCAGGGGCAAAACAATCCTTTTGCACCTATTTTTATAATTTCTTTTAATTCAATTAAATTGTAATTATCTTCAATTTTAGGTAGTTTTTGAGGTGTCTAGTTTTTGAGGTGTCCACTCATGTTTGGGCCCAATTCTATATAAACATGCAAAGCCAAACTATAAAAAACAACACAGCCCCTCGGGTTCATTCTTCATTATTCAATAAAGACTTCAATTTTTTCTTGAGTTCGTGGTTGTGTCTTGGAGAGAGAGAGAGGACAGAGAAAAAAATGGTCGATACCCCTCGAAAAGGTAATTTTCTCTCTCTTCCTCTCTTTCTCTCCTCTTTTCTCCTTTTTATCTCTCTTTTTCTCTCCTCTTTCCTCTTTCTATCTCCTCTTTTCTTGTATCTCTCTTTCTCTCTCCTATTTTCTCATTTTTATCTCTCTTTCTCTCTTCTTTCTCTATCTCTCTTTCTCTCTCCTCTTTTCTCATCTCCATCTATCTTTCTCTCTCCTCTCTTCTTTCTTGCTTTCATCTTAATCTCTTTCCCTCTCTTCCTCCTCTGGTCTATCATGTCCCTCTTTCCCTACTTCTCTTTCTCCATTCACACAAGGCAGGTCTATCGTCTTGTGTGAAGTCTTCCTGTTCATGAGACATGAACAGTGGGGTCGGGCCTCTGCCCAAGTTCTTCATCTTCTCTCTTTTGTCACTAACACTGATAACCTATCAACACCTGTGTTCTTTCTATTTCTTCTCTTCTATCACAGATGATGCTAACCCATTGCCGCTTGTACTTTCTTTCTTCTCTTTTGTCACAGACGACACTAACCCATCGTCGCTTGTGCTTCTTTCTTTCTTCTCTTCTGTCACAGACGGTACTAACCCATCGTTGCATGTGCTTCTTTCTTTCTTCTCTTCTGTCACAAAAGGCGCTAACCTATCGCTGCTTGTGCTTCTCTCTTTCTTCTCTTCTATCACAGACCGCACTAACCTATTGTCGCCTGTGCTTCTCTCTTCATTCTCTTCTGTCACAGAGGACACTATTCTATCACCGCCTACCCTTCTCTATTCCTTCTCTTCTGTCACAGTCGGTGCTACCCTATCGCTGCCTGTGCTTCCTTCTTTTTATCTCCTCTGTCACACTGATGAAAGCACATTACCGCCCATGTTCTTTCTCTTTCTTCTCTCTTCATGTCACAGCCGGCAGAAGACATCGCCTTATGAGTTTTGTCCTTCCTTCTCCCATTGTTGTCTATGTCTGTCTTTACCTCTTCTTTTCTCTTTATCCTCTCACACGCTCTTCTTCTCCATTCTTTCTCCCAATCTTTCTATTCCCTTCCCCTTCTTTTCTTCTCTCACTTTCTGATTTTTTTCTTTCTCTCTCACACTCTTACATTTAATTAAGAAGGGTCACGATTAGCCTTCCATGGTAGTCTTGTCATTTAGCCATAATGTTGTTGTGCCAGTCAGAGTTACTATGTCTGCTTTATTGCCATGACAGACTAGCCACTCTGTCTAGCTAGCCGGTATTGGTATTTAGCGTCTATTAGTAATTCTGTTGAGCTGGTCTGAGTTACTGAGCCCGTTTTACTGTCACGTCAGGTCAATTACCTACTAGTTTAGTCACTGTGTTGATCTTCCCGCTTGGTCAAATTCTTCTCTCCCCCATCTTTCTTCCCTCATTCTTCTCTTCCTATTCTTGAATGTGCACAACCATGTGCATTCATCAAAAAGGCAAGGTGAGGTATGTTGACCCACCTGTCTTATAACATTTGCCATATATGTGTGATTACAGAAAATAGGAGAATACATGAGGCGATTCTGAGCCAGTTTTATTACTGAGGGGCTTTCTTCACAATCTAAGAGGGTGCCCACGCGAGCCAGCCCGAGTAAGTCCCGAACCCACCTTAAATTCCTCTTTCATTGGTTGGTCCACCTGCCCTTGCACTCGAGCAAAGTTCTTGAGAGAGTGATCTTAAAGTCCCAAGTTCCCTTGAAACTCGAGATGCATGCTGCCCGATCATCCATATCTAGATGGCAAGATCGAGGCACCTAACCAGCTTGGTGACTCCACTAGGGACTTACTACCCCTTAAGTCGAATCTTACTTATTTGGCTAGTTCTTTCTTTTTATTTTTCTATTTTCACACATCACTTATGGCTGCTAGGTTCTGTAACCCATTCATCTAGATCGGGGATTTTATTATCTCCGCATTCGTGAGTTTTCCCAGGGAACAAGTTCCTCCAATTTCATTCCCAACCCTTCTTTTGAGGAAAGACCCCAGGTCTAGCTCCCAGATCTTAACCTGGATAGATGTGAGGTGGGATTTAAAAGTCCCTCACTCCCCATCTCCTCGCTCTGGTGGAACCTCCACTAAGGCACCCTACATTGGCAGCACATCTATTGCCCCACAGATCATGCACCCTACCACCGGCAAGTCACTCGTCAGTCGTATTACTGCCATGCGTCGGAAGGCTGCCCAGTCCCTCTTTACAAAGGGCAAGCAAGTTGCATTGCTTCTATGGGTCGTCGCAAGGTTACCCCCCACATTCTGGCAACATAACGAGTCTCTATCCCTAGAGGCTCAATATATCGAGGTAGAGACCTTGAGACCTCCACTCCTCACACACACTATAAGGCTTATGGGTCACCCACTCGAGCCACACCTCGAGGCAACCCTTATATCACCTCGAGTCCGTGTCCAAGATTAGACATCCCGAGGCCACGTTCGCCACATGCTGCTCATATGCATCCCATTGCTTGGGGCAGCGTCATCATTGTGCCAACCCGAGTACACACACTCTTTAGATGATGAAGCCTGAAGAAGAAGAAGCCCATGAGCCCTGCAATGTGGTTAGTGCCGTAGCCACGGTCCCAAGACAGTCGAGAATCGGTCCTCACGCGAATGGTATACAAGAGTCGATTCCAGTCGGGTCATGCTGACCCCCTGCTGACTGATCTGTCGCGTGTGACCTATCAAGTTTGTAAGCCCTCAATTGCAATTAAGGCTGACCTCTCGGGAGAATTAGTCAGCGTGATGTGTATAGACAAACTTTACTTGTAGGAAGACTGCATGAACAAGTTTGAAGATATGGTGCACACAATGATAAAGAAGATTGATTGTACAGATGCCCCACAACAATCAGCAAACCATGAGGTAAATTCTCACCACTTAGATGGTGCACCTCCAAGCCAGCCCCTTCCCTCAGCCTCACAGGACAATTATGTCCCTCACCCCATCTCACAGGCAGACATCGATGCTATGGTGACCCATAACTTGAAGACAAGGCAAATTCCGGGGATACAAGGTGAAACGCCTTATCAAAGGCCGTACCCTTCATAAATTGACCAGGTTCCGTTTCCCTCAGATTACAAGAAAGGGAAGTTTCTCCTATTTAACGGAACCACGTCGCTCAACCAGCATATCGCCCACTTCCAGGCAGCATGTCGAGAAGCAGCAGCTGATGGGAGACTCCTTCTCCGTCAGTTTGTTGAAACCCTTAACGGCCCAGCTTTTCAATGGTATGTTCGACTTCCCCCGAACTCGGTGCATACTTGAGAGGAAATGGAGAAACTGTTCCACCAGTGTTTCTATGAGGTCGAGATATGTTCAAACCATTGAACTTCTCACCCCGACTCAAGATCGCGATGAGCCCGAGGATCAGTTCATCTCAAGATGGAGAATTTTGGTCGCTTGTCATCCTAATCCATGCCTGGGAAGGAAGCAGTTCAAACTTGTGTGCGAAACATGCAACTTGAAATTGCTCTACATGTTGAAGCCTCTAATCCAACCTCCATGTCAAAATTGATCTCTAAATCAGTCCACATAGAAAGCCTATCATGCCATCACGGTGGGTCACGTCAACCGTCTGCAAGCTCAAGGAACAACCAGGGCAATGGTAGCTCTCAATACAACACCCGGAGTAGCCAACAAAAAGGAGTGATTAGTGCAGCCATTGCGGTCACTGATCCAAAGAAAGCTCCCTCTCAAACTTTGAACCTCTCCAAAGGGGTGAGCACGGTAACAACAATGCCCTCGGTAGGCAAGCAATAGTTGTACAACCGAGTATTCCCACATGCCAACCTTAATCAGGATGATTATTTCATCAGGCATAGGAATTAGGTTGACCCCTTTGAGAAGGAATGGGTCCCTACACATTTTCGGTATTATTGAAACATAATATGATCAAAATTTCAGAATCCAAGTTCCTTAAGCAAGCTGGGCTCAATGTTTGAACACATTTTTCAGCACCTTGATACCTGATGCGAAATAAAGAAGGAAGCAGGTCAATAAAGCCTACAAAATAAGTGAAAATTTTTACAGTCTCAAAATTTGCCCAGAATTGGTCATGATCTTCATCATCACTCCAAAAGGCCACCTGCCAAGTTTCATCACGATCAGACATGTCTAATGCAGTGAACACAAAGAAACAATTTCAGAAAAATCAGCCTCTAGCACCCTGAAATGGACCCTGTAACTAGAACTATAGTTTTGGTGTGTCAAACAGTTGTGAGACCACCACTATTGAATCCGACATGGTCAAAACCCTTATAAGCAAGGTTTTAGCTTAATCAGGCACTCTAAGACAAAGTTAGTGATAAAATACTGAAAAGGGTTAGGCCGCACATTATTCCCGTGTGGCCACCCTGCATCAAAACACCATTAAAAGCGACGGTTTTTACAATCATGAGCAATCACTTTCGGGGCCCATATCTCAGTCGAATGGAGTCAGATCGGGGTCAAATTTGGTGAGTGTGTTCGTCTCATCAAGACGAGCGATTCGATATATGGTACGGTCTGAGATGATGCCCGAGCAAGGATAAAAAAAAGAGAGAAGTTGCTGATAAGTGAAGAAAGTTGTAGAATATTAAGCAGCAGCACGTCCCACTCTGACGACCAAATCATGACGCTCACATACCCGATTGACACGAAACCAATTGTATTATGTGCGTAAAGTCCGTGGCGATCCCTGGCCCGAGCGTCGCGTACGATGAATGGTTTGATTTCATACACGAAGGAATCAAACCTGCTGTAAATTTTCAATGCTAGATTTCAAGATTCCTACAAAAAACTCAAGACGACCAAATCTTTGTCCGGACATGAAATCGAGAAGCGTTTGTTGCAATGTGATCATGACGGCATGGTCAATGTGATTCAACAAAGAAATCATGAAGAAACATCAAAGAACGAGCACACAATCGATCCAAAGTTTTCAAGATTCATCCAAAATTCAAGTTTCATGATAATGGCTCGAAGTTGGTATCAAATCGATTATCATGCCGAGCCCCACAAAAAAATAATCATATTTTGATCAAACAGACATCAAAACAACCCTGGATCAGTCATGGAAGATCAAGTAAGTTCTCGAGCAACAGCAAAGACTCTTATGAAATTCCACACATTATTAGGCAGGGGAAAAACAGTCCTTTTGCACCCATTTTTTTGAACTTCTTTTAAATTTAATTAAATTGTAATTATCTTCAATTTTAGGTAGTTTTGGACGTACACCCATGTTTTAGCCCAATTCTATAGAAGCATGCAAAGCTAAATTGGAAAGGACCTTCGGTTCATTTCACACAACGATAAATAAAATTTCAATTTGCTCTTGAACTCGTGGGTGCATCTTGGAGAGAGAGAGGAGAGAGAAGAAAAGGGTCGGTACTCTTCGATAAGGTAACTTTCTCTCTCCTCCCCTCTTTCTCTCTCCTCCTCTCTTTCTCTCCTCCCCTCTTTCTCTCTCCTCCTCTCTTTCTCTCTCCTCATCTCTATCTCTCCTCCTCTCTTTCTCTCTCCTCATCCTTATCTCTCCTCTCTCTTCTTCTCATCCCCATCCCTCTGTCTTCTTCTCATCTTTATCTCTCTTTCTCTCTCTTCTTCTCATCCCTCTGTCTTCTTTTCATCTCTATCTCTATTTCTCTCTCTTCTTCTCATCCCAATCTTTCTTTCTCTCTCTTCTTCTCATATCTATCTCTCTTTCTTTCCATTCTTCTCATCTTTCTCTCTCTCTCTTCTTCTCATCTCTATCTCTCTTTCTGCTCTTCTCGTCTAAGATAGTCAGTGAAGCTTAGCATCAACTACATCTTCTCTCTCTTCTCGTTTAATATAGTCGGTGAAGCTTAGCACTGACTGCATCCTCTCTCTTTTAGTTTAACACATCAACGAAGCCTAGTGCAGACTACATCCTCTCTCTTCTTGTCTAACACACAGTCGGTGAAGCCTAGTGTCAACTGTATTTTCTCTCTCTTCCTATCTAACACAGTTAGCGATGCTCAGCACCGACTATGTTTCCTCTCTCTTCTTTGTCTAACCCAGCCGACGACGCCCAGTGCCGATTGACTCCTCTTCCTTCTCTTTGCCTAATATAGCCAGCGACGCTCAGTGCCGATTGACTCCTCTTCCTTATCTTTGCCTAATACAGCCAACGACGCCTAGCGTCGTCTGTATATTTCTCCCTTCCCACATATTCTTCTTTTTCTTTATTTCTCTTCCCACTCCTTCTTTCTTTGCTCTTCTTCTCTTATCTTACTCTTCTTATGTTTTTTCTCTATGATATCTGTTATTTCTATTATTCTTTCATTTGATTAAAGAAGGGTTGAGATTAGCATATCATGGTAGTCCTATCGTCTAGCCATAATGTCTTTGTGCCCGAATTACTGTACTCGCTTTATTGCCACGACAGACTAACCATCATGTCTAGCTAGTCAGTATCGGTATTGAAGTCTAATAGTAATCTTGTTGAGCCAGTCGGAGTTACCGAGCTCATTTTACTACCATGTCAAGACAATTGCTCATCAGCTTAATCATTGTGTTGATCTCCCTGCCTGGTCGCTCTTCTCTTCTTCTTTTTAATGTGGATGCTTTTGTATGTTCACCAAAGAGGCAAGGTGAGCTCTTTTGACCCACCTGCCTTATAGTAATGTCATATGTGTGTGATTATAGAAAATAGGAGAATACAAGCTAAGGGAGTCGATTTCGAACCAATTTTATTACTAGGGGGCTTTCTTTTTCATCTAAGAGGACGCCCATACGAGCCAACCCAAGTAAGTCTCGAACCCACCTTAAATTTCTCTCTCATCTGTTGGTAATACCTACCCTTGTTTTCGAACGAGGTTCCCGAGAGAGCGATCTCAAAAGTCTTTGGTCTTCCCGAAACCCGAGACTTAATCACCCCACCATCTAGATTCGGAGAGCGAGATTGAGACACCTAACCAGCTTGGCGACTCCACTGAGGACTTACTACCCCTTAGTTAGATCGTACTTGTTTCGCTAAGTTTTTCCTTTTATGTTATGTATTCACACATCACTTATGGCTGCTGCGTTATGTAACCCATTCATCTAGATCAAGGATTTTCTCCTCCTTGCATTCACGAGTGTTCTCAAGGAACAAGTTCGTTTAACTTCGTTCCCAACCCTTCTTATGAGCAAAGATGCCGAGTCTAGCTCCTTGGTTCTAGCCTGGATTCGCATGATGAGGGACATAAAAATCCCTAACTCCCCATCTCCTTGCTTTGGTGGAACCTCCACTAAGGCACCCTGCATAGGTGGCGCACACGCCACCACTCACAGCATGCACTCAGCCACCGACAAGTATTTTGTTAGTCGTCTTGCCAAAGTACGCTGAAAGGCTACCTAGTCCCTCTCTATAAAAGGCAAGCAAGTTGCCATTGTGCACGTGGGTCGACGCAAGCTAGCCCCCACATTCCTGCACCACAACGAGTCTCTATTCCTAGAGGCTTAACATATAGAGGCCTAGACCCTGCAACCTTCACCCCTCACACACACCATAAGGCTCGTGGGTCACCCACTCGAGCCACATCTCAGGGCAACCCCCAGGATCAGACCTCTCAAGGCCAGGTCCGGTATGTGCTGCTCATATTCATCCCACTGCTCGAGGGTAATGCCGTCAGTGCACCAACTAGAGTACACGAGAGATGATCGTCTTGTCCTCGTACTCAGCACACACAAGCGCACCCTGTAAGGGGCAGGCCTCCACCTTTTCCCGTACAGACACCCACTCACAATTCTTGGCCTCCTAAGGTCAGACCACTTGCTCGAGCCTTGGCTGACCCCCAGGTCACCGGGAACCTTCTTCAAGGGGCACACATGAGTCACCTTTTCAAACAGCCCCTCGCCCTCAACTCAAGCATCCTCATGAGTCAACCATGCTTGTGCCTGCTCCTCCTTCTTTGAGCAAGCACCTTCAGCCTCGGTACTCAAAGACCTTCCCCAAAAGTACCATTCTGAACCAGCCTCGTCATTTCTCTCATGTCTCTAGACCTGATGGACGATCAAGTCCTTCATCCTCCCCGGCCCAAGATGACTTCAGTCTCTGGTCCTCATCCTTTTCCGCACCTGATGGAGACAACTCTCTCTTGTGCAAGAAGAGCCACAGTCCCAATCACAGTTTTTGCGTGTGGTCCATCAAAACATCAAGACTAAATGCAATAAGGGTCTATGAATTCTCACCTAGAAAGTCACCGATCTGATGACCCTCTTCGCCTGAACCCCTTCTACCCTCTTCAGATGATGAAGCCTGAAGAACAGCTCCATGACCCTGCACTGTGGTTAATGTTGTAGAAAGTGACCCAGCCCCTCATCAGCCATGGTCCTAAGACCGTCGAGAACCGGTCCTCACGAGATCGGCATACAAAAATCGAGTTCAGTCAGGGCTTGCTGATCCCCTGCTGTTGAGTGCGACCCGTCAAGCACGCAAGCCCTCAACCATAACTGGGGTTGACCCTCTTGAAGAAATAGTCAGCGGGTATGATTATAGATGAGCTTGAGTCGCATGAAGACCACATGAACAAGTTTGAGGATATAGTGTGAGCGATGATGGAAAAGATCGATCGTATAGACACCGCATGCTAATCAGCTAACCATGAGGTCAATTCCCATCACTCTGATGGTGCACCTCCAAGGCATCCCCTTCCCTCTACCTCACAGGACAATTATGTCCCTCACCCTGTCTCATAGGTAGACATCAATGCTATGGTGACCCATAGCTTAAAGAACAAGAAACTTTTGGGGATACAGGGTGCAATGCCTTATCAAAGGTCGTACCCTTCATATAATGACCAGGTGTCGTTTCCCTCAGATTACAAGAAAGGGAAGTTTCCCCTATTCAACGGGACCACGTCCCTAAATTAGCATATCGCCCACTTTCAGGCAGCATGTTGAGAAACAATGGCTGATGGGAGACTCCTTCTTCATCAGTTTGTTGAAACCCTTGACGGCCTAGTTTTTCAATGTTATGCTCGACTTCCCTCAAACTTGGTACATACATGGGAGGAAATGAAAAGACTGTTCTATCGACACTTCTATGAGGTCGAGAGAGAGATTCAAACCATCAAACTTCTCATTCTGACTCAAGACCCCGATGAGCCCGTGGACCAGTTCATATCAAGATGGAGAAATTTGGCTGCTTGCCAGCCTAATCCTATTCCCGAGAAGGAAGCAGTCCAAACTTGCGTGCAGAGCATGCGGCCCGAGATTGAGCTACATGTCGGGGCCTCTAATCCGACCTCCATGTCAGAATTGATCTTTAAATTAGTTCGCATAGAAAGTCTATCACGCCACCATGGTGGGTTACGACGACCGTTTGCAAGTTCAACGAACAATTGGGGTAATGGTAGCTCTCGGAACAACACATGGGGCAGCCAACAGAAAGGAGTATTCAGTGCAGTCGCCACGGTCACTAATTCAAAGAAGAATCCCTCTTAAACTTTGGACCTCTCCAAAGGGGTGGGCGACGAAGATAGCTCCCCAGGCCGGCAGGCAATAACAGTCGTACAACCAAGTACCCCCACCATCCGACCTTGATCGGGGTGATTATTTCACCAGACATAGGAACAAGGTCTACCCCTTTGAGAAGGAATGGGTTCCTGCACTATTCCAGTTATAATTGGAACATAATATGATTCATCTTTCAAAAGCAAAGTTCTCTGAGCAAGCTGGTCTTGACACTCAAGTGAATTATTGTGCTTACCATCGAAGGATCAATCATCTCACAGATGACTGCTACACCCTGAAAGATATTATCGGGGCCTTGATTCAAAAGGATCAGATAAAGCTAGAAGACTTAAAGAAGGCCTACGGGATAGCTGAAGCCTTCCATGCAATAATCGTCCAAGAAGAAGACGAGGCCCTTGTCTTCCTTCATGCCTTCTTTGCTATAATGCTTCAGGAACGCATAATCACATTGAAGCAGGCAAGGCAACCTCGACGTCTTGCTAAGGGGTTCGAGGACCGTTGGTTCTGGTATCACCAGATATGGGGTCACTAGCTATGGGAATGCACCAGTTTCCATGATATATTCGAAACGAAAATGCTAAACTGTCAGGAGTTTTACAACATCCTAGTAAGTGACCCCCAAGCCACTGCTCCACTAATGCAAGAGGACCAATCAACACAGGACCTTCCTAATAACAATTCAGACTCTGCTGAACCCTTGACTTCCCATCCATGGATAGTCCACCATGGGCGAAGAAAACTCAAGTCCTTAAGACGATAAGAAGTTCGCCAAGCTAAGGCCGTTCACAAACATATTGAGATAAATCAACCACCACCTCAAAAAACCAGAAGGAGATAGGCACCAAGGGTTGCTCGCCGGAAAAACAAGACGGTTCAACCCCCACTTGAGCAAGAATTTCTCAGGCCCCTTCCCCTACTACCAACTTTACTGGATTTCATCCCTAACAATATACTCCTTCCTTCTCGTCGAGAGGACCTCCCAAAGTCATCTTCCACTAAGAGCACGTCCAATGAGGGTGACGATGTTAAAAACACTCCCCAACGGTCTAAGCATGAGAACGACCTAAAAGACCCCCTGCACTCGTCCGACCCTGGTGATGATGCGAAAAGCTGCCCAGATTGGTCTGATGAGGGGAACGACCTTAAAATTGCCCCACCTTCTAACCCTTCTCCTTCTTCTTCTTCTATTTCTCATCCTTCCTCTTATATGTCTCCTGCATGTACAACCTCGATATGCCCGGACTTCAAGGCTCTCGATAAAGAATTCGAAGGGACAATGGAAACGATTGAGAAAGACCTTGGCACAAGCTATAGGATTCCTAACAGTTGCTGATGCCCTGGTAGCTAAAGCCAAGGTAGAGCCACAGTCGAAGCCAAAGAAACCCCAGTTGCCCCCTGAGCCCGACTTTGAGAAAAACTGAGAGAGTCAAGAAGGCAAAGATTTTATTCTCAGGAAGCTTGCCACATGGTACAAGTCTATGAAGCATCAGCCAGCACTGGGCAAACATTGCAGGCACCCGTACAAATACCGTGTGATTCATATGAAGAAGGTTCCTGCTAAACCACCACTGAACCTCAATTTCCCTCTAACTTTCAAGACAAGCTTCTACAGCCTGATAGACTTTCCATGTTTGAGGTTGACCTTTCTGTACCTTGATTCGATAAAGGCGCAAAAATCGTGACCTACTCTGGGCCCCTATTGGAGGTAGAAATGTCAGAATCATGGGTCTCTGTACTTGAGGTTGATGAAAACACCCTTGAAAACAATGAGGAGGAGTTGCAAGAAGCCTTAAAAGAATGGGAAGAAGGTGGTCAACCTATTGCTGACAAGCTCGAAGAAATGAATCTAAGAGATGAGGCCTACCCTGGGCCTACTTTTATCTCGACAAATATGTCTTCGAAAGAGAAAGAAGATTTCACCACTTTCTTGTGAGCAAATCGAGACGTCTTTGCCATGCATTACTATGAGATTCCTGGTCTCAAATCGTTGTTCACCATCTCAGCATTGACTCGACTGTCAAATCTATCAAAAAAAAATCAAGGAGGTTTAGGCCTGACCTCGAAATACAGATAGATGCTGAAGTGACCAAACTTAGACATGCAGGCTTCATTCGTGAAGTCAAGTACCTGAAATGGCTAGCAAATTTTGTTCCAGTCAAGAAGAGGAATGGTCAAATTAGGGTCTACATTGACTTCCGTGACCTCAATACTGCTTATCTAAAGAATGACTTCCCGTCGCCATTCACATAGATGCTCATCGACTCAACGGCTCACTGTCAAATACTTTCCTTCATGAATGGGCACTCCGGGTATAACCAGATACAGATGGCGCCTGCTGATGAAGAAGTCATTACATTCTTAACTCTAAAAAGGGTCTTCTCTTACACGACGATGCCTTTTGGATTAAAAAACATTAGTGCCACAGACCATAGAGCAATGACTACCATCTTCAAAGCCATTATGCATAAGGAGGTAGAGTGTTATGTAGATGACTTGGTACTAAAATTAGAGGAGAAGGATGCTCACATGAAAGACCTTGAAAAGTTATTTGAGCAACAACGTCTTCATCAACTTAAAATAAACTCGTCGAAATGTGCTTTCGACATGCGTTCAGGAATGTTCTTGGGATTCATTATTAGACATCGAGGGCTTGAGGTTGAGCCAGTCAAGATCAGGGCAATCCAAGAAATGCTATCATCGACTACACTTCAAGAACTGTGCTCTCTTCAAGGGCAGCTGGCGTACATTCACCGGTTCATTTTCAAATCTTTCAGGTCGTTGTAAACCCTTCACACACCTGTTAAAGAAGGATACCCCATTCATTTGGGATGAAGCATGTCAGGCAGCTCTTGATGACATCAAATAATATTTACTCAACCCTCCAGTGCTCTCTACACCTGTGTTGGGAAAACCCCTTATCATATACGTGACTGCTCTGGACGTGTCACTCAGGGCATTATTAACACAAAACAATGACAAGGGAAAAGAAACAACATTGTATTATCTCAACCGCAGGATGCAAGGGGGAGAGAAGAATTATCCCCCTATTGAGAGGATGTGCTTGGCCCTGATCTTCGCAGTACAAAAACCCCGCCATTACCTGCTTGGTCATGAAGTGAAACTTATATCAAAAGCGGATCCTGTGAAATTTCACATGACCCACCCATGCTTGTCGAGATGCCTTGCTAAGTTGGCATTATTGCTGATGGACTTCGACATCATGTATGTCCCACAGAAGACCATCAAGGATCAGGGCTTGGCTAATTTTCTTGCAGTACACCTCATACCAGCAGAATCTCCGCTATCAAGAGACCTCCCTGATGAAGAGGTGTTACGTGCTGACCTTGCTCATGCGTGAGAATTGTACTTCGACAGAGCCTTCCAAACAGATCCAGGAGGCGCCAGAGTAGTATTCCTGACTTCGAGAGAAGGAGTATTGCCACTTTCTTTCTCTTTCGCTCAGGTCGGCTCTCATAATGAGGTAGAATATTAAGCCCTTATTATTGGGTTGGAGATATCCTTCGACTTAGGCTTGGAGCAGCTCAAGATCTATGGCGACTCTGAGTTGGTTATTCGCTAGGGAATATATAACGTGAGGAAAGACACTCTCAAGCCTTATCTCGATACTGCAAAATCATATATGGCCCAGTTTGAGGACGTATCCCTAAGCACATCCCCAGAAGTCTAAACTCGCAGGCAGACGCACTTGTAAAACTCGGCTCTACAATTCAATTTTCCTCATCAGAACCCATGCTTGTCTGGGTGGTAAAATGAAGACACATTGAACTAAGAACCGAGGTAGACGGGATGATGAGAGAAATATCTTCCCCGAGTGCCTTCCTTATACACTCGAAACACTTCTATCAGCTAAAGAAGTAATTAAGACTGATCAAGGACCTATGGCTCGAAACCAAGAACTAGAATTCTTTGACTCAATATGCATGGAAATTGAACAGGTAGAAGATTGGAGAGAGCCCATCACTAGTTTCCTAAACAAGGCAGGCTCCCAGAAGATCGTGTTGAATGCAACAATGTACATCGAATGTCTACCAAGTATACCCTCCTTGAAGGAGATGCTTTCTTCAGATGGTTGTTTGACGATATTCTTCTTAGATGTGTGGATGTCCAAGAAGCAAATAAGGTGTTAGAAGAAGTCCACTTAGGAATTTGTGGACTACACCAGTCCGGTCCTAAGCTATATGAACGAATACACAGGTTGGGATACTATTGGCCTTCCATGTTGGCCAATTCCTTAAACTATGTTAAAAAGTGTCAAGTGTGCCAAATACACACAAGCCTTGTTCACCAACCTCCAGAGCCTTTATACCCTATAGTGGCTTCATGGCCCTTCTCACAATGGGGTATGGACATTGTAGGGCCTATTTACCCTCCTTTGATAATGGGTCATGTTTTCATTCTAGCTGCAATAGATTACTTTCCTAAGTGGGTTGAAGCGGTCCCTCTTAAGCAAGTTCCAGAGACAACAGTGGCTAACTTCATTCGACATCACATTCTATACTAGTTTAGGGTCCCTGACCCGATTATATCTGACAATGGTCCCCAATTTCGAAGCCACCATATTGATCGCTTGGTCAATCAGTTTGGTTTTCAGTGGAAGTACTCTATTATGTACCACCCTCGGGCGAATGGCTTAACTGAGGCCTTTAATAAGACTCTATACAATGTTTTACAAAAATCGGTATTAAAAAAAAAGAAGAACTAGCACGAGAAGCTTCCCGAAGAGCTATGGGCTTATCGTATTATTGCAAGAAATTCTTTGATTCCACTCCTTACTCTTTGGTTTATGGGGGTGAAGCAGTTTTACCTCTCGAAATTCCAATCCCTTCACAACGGGTTGCTATTCACTAAGGAATAACCAAAGACGAGAGAGTTAAGCTCCGGTATCAAGAATTGGATGTGCTCGATAAAAGGAGGAGAGAGGCTCAGCAGATCCTTGAACTCAACCAAGGGAGAATAAAGAGGTCTTTTGACAAGTCTGTCAAGGTCCACTCATTCACTCATGGTGATAGTTCTAGCTGTCAAGAGGCCTATTGTTATGCATGACCGGCGTAAAGGGAAGTTTGAGCCTAAGTGGGAAGGTCCCTTTATAGTAAAAAAAGGTCTCGCCAAATGGAGCCTACATACTGGCACATCCTGAAGGAGAGGAGACAATGCCCCCTATCAATGGGCGATACTTAAAGAAGTACTATCCATGATGCATATTCAAAGGAAAGAGACTCAGCAAAAATAACTGAGGCGGTCCAAACAAAGTCTAACTCTTTTTATTGCAGCAAAAATGAGTTACAAGTTGCAAGCGAGAATGTCCAAACAAAGTCTAACTCTTTTTATTGCAGCAAAAATGAGTTATGAGTTACAAGTTACAAGCTAAAAAGCACATTAGTAGAGGACGATTACGATTCTCTTGCATCTGAGGATAAGTGGACAGTTACAAACTAAAATCTGTAGTTTTGCTCTTACATCGGAAGATAGGAGGATGGTTACAGGCCAAAAGAATTGCTTTCCCAGAAGAAGCAAACCCACGAAAGAATTGCTCTATTAGAAGAAGCAAACCCACCAAAGAAGCACCCTCAGCATGAAGAAGAAGCAAAACCACTTGGAGAGTCCGCTTCAATTCATCTGATGAGTGCCGCTATAAGAGGATGGTTACAGGGCAAAAGATGAAGCGAAACCACTCAGAGATGTTAGCTTCAGTTCATCCGACGTGTATATCAAACATACAAGCCAGAGATCTCATTTGACGTGTATATCAAACATGCAAGGCATAATTTTCGACGTGTGTATTAAACATACAAAGCAGGCTGCTCTGGCAAGGACCTGGCCTATGATGGAGAGCATACCCTGTTCATAGTGGATGCCCTTCCACAGAACAACACTGTGTAATGGAAGACTTGGCTTCTAATATTTATTACATGCCATGCCTTACCATCATTCACCACCGTTTGCCAGCTCAGGAACATTGTCGTACATAGCTCATCACCGAGCATCGTAAATTCTCGCATGTAACTTACTGCCACATTCAAGTAGCACTGTGCGCGTCATGACATGCCACACGTGCTGATGAGCGTCGTCCGTAGCCAGCGCCGGCTGTGTCCTCCAAAGGCCAGCACCGACTGCTCTCCCAACTCCTAGCCCCTGTTGCCTTTCTTGAGGATCAGTGTTGGTTATTCTGCTAACTATCAGCACCGACTGTGCCTCTATCAGCATTGGCTCTGTCATGACTATTAACCTTCCAAGACTCCTCGTTTTCAGGGCTTAATTTCCTTCGCCTTCCCAACGATTGCACGTTTTCCAAGCTCATCCATCCCCCTCTTGCGACAGTTCACCTCCCATGACCGTTCGTTTCCCCTGACTCTTCGGTTTCCCTTCGAAACTCCCGTTTCGCTAACGAAAAACCCCCACAACCGTTCTCCTTCCCTGAGATGGTCCACACTCCAGCAACGGTCCACATCCTTACGCCCTTCGGTTTCCCGTCAGAAACTCTCTACCCGTGCCGGGAACCCTCTGTAACACCATCAACAACATGGGTAAACCACCTAAAACCACCGAAAAACTTCCCAAAACTTGCGAAAATGCCACTGCTGCACTTCTCGCCTCTTCTACCCTAGAAGACCACGGTCGGAGTTCTCTTGCTTCCCAAAAAACCACCTGTACTAAACCAGAAAACTCCTACAACTCCACTAATCCCCAACAAAAACTTCTCCTTGGCTTGTCGGAACACTTGATTTCTTCCCAGAATGAACTCTTACCAGAATCCCACTGCTTGTCGGACCTTCTACCAGGCACCCTCTGCTCATCGTTAAATTTTTTAAGTTTTTTTTACCTTCGGTGAAAAAGTGAAGGAAAATGATGTTTTACCCCCTTATATAGCCAACACTACCCTCTAACGCCCCTCACAAACTGGGAACTCCAATCGTGTCCTGGAAAGCCAAACGACGATGCACCGGGTCGAGCATTGATCTGAGGCCCGAGGCAACTCTCATCGCCACTTGTAAAATTCCAAGAAGAGGGCTAGACCGGGCGAGCTCAAGTCATGGCTCAAATATCAATCCATACCCAATGCCTGCTATGCAGTTGAAGTTACCTAGCACCGGCTGTGTTTCACCAACTATAGGGTTGGCTGTGTGCTCGACAACTCTAGGCCAGTTGTCTAGCAATTCAGCGTCAGGTGTGTTCAAGCAATAGAGCTGGCCATCCTCAGTGTCGGCTGACTGGTTAAGAAGCAGTTTTGACTATCTTCAACACCAGTTGCATTTTCGAAGACTTAATGCCGGCGGAGTGCTAAAGAAATAATTCTTGCTGCATCTTGTGCCGGCTGTACTTTAAATAGCTTATTGTCGCCTACTCTAGGCCAAAGCCATTTGTGTCCTATCATTATTAACCCTAGGGAAGTTTCACCTTGACTCTGACCTATTATCCCTGGCAAAGTGGAACCCAGGTCGATTAAACTCAAATCGTGACTTCTCATTCCTAGTAAGAGAGCCATACACATACTATTATCGCCAGTGGAGTTAGGGTCATTTTTATTACTGCAATCCCTAGTAGTCTTCTTTACACTTAGTTATTATATCCTCAAGTACACAAAAGACCCACATTTGTCACCTCTTCCCAAATAAGGTCAACTTTCCTATTTGGACCACTCATTGGTCCTACCTATCTTATCCCTAGAGAGTCAGACTGCCGCCCACGGACCTATTCCCCATAAAGTCTCACCTACATGGCGACCCAAGCTACGGTCCAAACTATATGACCTGAAACTGTAGTGGTGGTCTAGATACACGACCCTAAACTGCATGGTCCAAACTATATGACCTTAAACTATAGCAGTGGTCTAGATGTACGACCCAAATTGTATGCTCTAAACAATACGACTTTAAATTGCACGGTCCTAGTTGCATGACTCTAAACTGCATATCCTTGGTCCAAACAATATGACCTTAAATTGTAGCTGTGGTCTAGATGCACGATCCTAAACGGCATGGTTCAAATTATTTGACCTTAAACTGTAGTGATGGTATAGATGCATGACCATAAACTTCATGGCGAAACTATATGACCTTAAACTGTAGTGGAGGTCTAATTGCACGACCTTAAATTGCACGGTCCTAAGTTGCATGACTCTAAACTGCATAACCACGGTCCAAACTAGATGACTTTAGACTATAGGGGAGGTCTAGTTGCACGACTTTAAACTGCATGGTCCTAGTTGCATGTCTCTAAACTGTATAACCACGGTCCAGCAGTGTGACCCGAAACCACAGTGTAAATCTGGTCCGTATGATAATAAACTGCTTTGCGTGGGTCCTAGAGGTATGACCTTAAAACTTAACCCCACGTACGCATACACACCTTTTACGTGATCTTCGAGCACGTCTTCCCTAACCAACTTGTTCGTGTGTGCGCACTACCTTCACTACCTCCTCAGTCAGTCCATTCCTTTCATCATCCTACATCATTCCCTAGTGAGTCTCACCAGTGCTCACAAAAAGGTGAACCATCCCACCACCTATACTCATCGTAAGCTAGTGGGTCACCACTTTCTACATTCCATCCATACATCATCCATCTTTCATAGGTAGCCTCATGCCATCTCCTCAAAAGTGAGCTAAAACCACTATCAGGCTCGCTTCATGACCTCTATAGACTGCCATCCATCTCCATTATGGTCCAGCTATATGACCTTAAACCGTAGTGCATGTCTTGGCTGTATGATGATAAACTACTTTGCACAGGTCCGAGAGGCATGACCTTAAACATGCCTTCACAAAAGATAATGGGCATGGTGTATACCTTGATAAGGGAATGCCATGAGTAAAAATGACGGACAGGCATGGTCATGAAACCATGAGTAAAAGAGTTCTGTGAATAAAAAAATCGGGCACGGTGAAAACCCGAAAGGGCGTCGTGAGTAAAAATGGAAACTAAGGATGGACATGATAGAAAGGTCCTGGATAAAAGAGTCCCAAAATAAAAGGAAGTTGGTGAAAACCGTCTCTACGGCATCGCTTCACAAGGTTAAGTGAAAATCTGCAAAGGACGCGTAGACCAATAAACAGGTTGATGCAGTGCTCGCCTCAATAGGTGACTTCAGCCCTCACTCAAAAAGAAAAAAGTCCCTGGTGTTACACTACCAGGATCCGAAAAAAGTGAGCTCTAAGGAAAAGATTCCTACAGCTTGAGCTCTGCTACAAAAAGGACTCGAGAGACAGAAGATTCACCAAAAAAGCAAGACAAGTCTCATGAAGATCATTCCCAAGAGGTTACAAATACACTCCAAGATGCTTGAGATGCCTCAAGAAGGCTAAGTCAAACATGACTTTGGAGCAGCAATCAAATGATTGTCGTAGCTGCAAAGCAGTGGGTAAAGGTGGTTTTACCCAAAGTTGGTTATCTTGATAAACTGAGGTACCCTACGCATCAAGGACAACTGGTACACGATGCAGACGAGCGTTGACAAAAGGCTCTCCAGCAGAACAAACAAACATGAAAGTCACTCCGATGAACCAAAGACACCCCAAGAAGGCAAAGTCAGTCATGACTTTGGAGTGGCAATCAGATGATTATCATAGCTGCAAAGCAATGGGTAGGGGTGGTTATACTCAAAGATGGTTATCTCGATAAACTGAGGTACCTTACCCACCAAGGACAACCGGTGCATGACGCAGAAAGCACCGACCAAAGGCTCTTTTGTCGTCTATTCAAGAAAATGATACCGAGACCAAATGGGAACAATGCCCTTCATTATGGCACTCAATTGCCAAACAGGTCTGATTCTGACTGACAAGGTCCGTACAAAATCCTCAGCTTCAGAATCACAAACAGTCCACACGAGGGTGAGGACTTCGATAAGATCCCTCAAAAAAGTCTCTTCTCCCCTTGACGTCTCCACGGACGGACTCACAAACAATGCATCCCTATGTTTGAGCATCCTAGGTGCACCGTTGTGTGAATCTCCTCGACGTTCACGTGGTCTTGTGGCTTGGAAGAAAAAAAGTAATAAATCCGAAGGAAATTTTTTGAATGTTGTCCTTCTCGTTTCCCTCGAAGCACAACATTTGGTGGGGCAAGTTGTTTTAATGCATTTTTTCAGCTCCATGGTCCTTGATGCGGAATAAAGAAGGAAGCAGGTCAATAAAGCCTACAAAATAAGTGGAAATTTTGATAGTCTTCGAATTTCCCCAGAATTGGTCAAGATATCCATCATCACTCCATAAGGCCACCTGGCAAGTTTCATCATGATCAGACATGTCTAAGGTTGTGAACGCAATGAAACAATTTCGGAAAAATAGGCCTCTACCACCTTGAAATGGACCCTGTTACTAGAACTATAATTTTCTTACGTGAAATAGTTGTGAAACCATTGCCATTGAATTCGACACGATCGAAAACCCTTATGGTTCATGTTTCGGATTCATCGGGCACTCTAAGACAAAGTTAGGGGTAAAATTTTGAAAAGGGGTAGGCCACACACTATTCCCATGTGGCCACCCTGCATCGAAACATCATTCAAAGTGGTTGTTTTTACAGTCACTTTTGGGGCCCATATCTCACTCGATTCGAGTCGGATCGCGCTCAAATTTTGTGCGCGTTCGTCTTATCAAGTCGAGCGATTAGATATGTGGTACGCCTTGCGACGATGCCAGAGTAGGGAGAAAAATTAGAGAGAATTTGCTGGTCCGTGAAGAAAGTTACAGAAAATTCAGCAGCAGTAGACTCCACTCCGGCAGCCAAATCACAACACTCGCATACCCAATTGGCGTGAAACCAATTGCATAAGGTCCGTGGTCATCTCTGGTCCGAACCTCGCGTATGATGAACATTTGGATTTCAGACACGGAGGCGTCATAGATGCTGCAAATTCTTGCCACCGGATTTCAAGATTTTGACAAAAAACACTAAACGACAAAATCTTCGTTCGGACACAAAATCGAGATGTGTTTGTTGCATCGTGATCTTGACTGCATGCTCAGTGTTATTCAACAAAGAAATCATGAAGAAATATTAAGGAAGGAGAAGAAAATCGATCCAAAGTTTTCAAGATTCATCTAAAATTCAAGTTTCATGATTATGGCTTAAAACCATGATTCATCGCTCGAAGTTGGTATCAAATCTATTGCCATGCCGAGTCCCACAAGAAAATAATCATCTTTCGATCAAATGGGCATCAGAACAACCCCGGATCAGTCATCAAAGATCATGCAAGTTCTCAGGCAGCAGCAGGGACTGTTTTGAAATTTTACAGTTTGTTAGGCAGGGCCTTTTGCACTCATTTTTAGAATTTCTTCGAATTCAATTAAATTGTAATTATCTTCAAGTTTAGGTAGTTTTGGGCGTACACCCATGTTTTAGCTCAATTCTATAGAAGCATGCAAAGCAAAATTGTAAAGGACATTCGATTCATTTCACACAACGATCAATAAAATTTCAATTTCCTCTTGAACCTGTGGGTGTGTCATGGCGAGAGAGAGAAAGGAGAGAGAAGAAAAGGGCCGGTACACTTCGATAATGTGACTTTCTCTCGCCTCCCCTCTTTCTCTCTCCTCCTCTATTTCTCTCTCCTCCTCTCTTTCTCTCTCCTCCTCTCTTTCTCTCTCCTCTCTTTTTATCTCCTCATCTCTATCTATCCTCCTCTCTTTCTCTCTCCACTTCTTTATCTCTCCTTCTCTCTCTTCTTCTCATCCCTATCCATCTCTCTCTTCTTCTCATCTTTATCTCTCTTTCTCTCTCTTCTTCTCATCTCAATCTCTCTTTCTCCCTCTTCTTCTCATCCCTATCTCTCTTTCTCTCTCTTCTTCTCATCTCTATCACTCTTTCTCTCCATTATTCTCATCTTTATCTCTCTCTCTCTTCTAATCATCTCTATCTCTCTTTCTGCTCTTCTCATTTAACATAATCGGTGAAGCCTAGTGCCGACTACAATTTCTCACTCTTATCGTCTAACACAGTCGGTGAAGCCTAATGTCGATTGCATCCTCTTTCTCTTCTCATCTAACACAGTCAACGAAGCCTAGTGTTGACCGCATCCTCTCTATCTTCTCGTCTAACACAGTCGGCGAAGCTTAGTACCGACTACATCTTCTCTCTCTTCTCTATCTAGCACAGTTAGTGACGCTCAACACCCACTGTGTTACGTCTCTCTTCTTTGTCTAACCCAACTGGTGATGATCAGTGCCGACTGAGTCCTCTTCCTAGTCTTTGCATAATACAGCAAGTGACGCCTAGCGCCGTTTGTGTTTTTCTCTCTTCCCTCATATTCTTCTTTTTCTTTCTTTCTCTTCTCACTCCTTCTTTCTTTTCTCTTCTTCTCTTATCTTACTCTTCTTATGTTTTTTCTTTATGCAATCTATTATTTATGTTATTCTTTTATTTGATTAAAGAAGGGTTGAGATTAGGCTGTCATGGTAGTCTTGTTGTCTAGCAGTAATGTCGTTGTGCAAGAATTTCTGTGCTCGCTTTATTGCCAAGACAGACTAACCACCTTATCTAGTTAGTCAGTATCGGTATTGATGTTTAGTAGTAATCCAGGCGAGCCGGTCTGAGTTACCGAGCTCGTTTTACAACCATGTCAGGACAATTACTTATCAGCTTAGTTACTGTGTTGATCGCCCCGCCTGGTCAAATTCTTCTCTCCCCCATCTTTCTTCTCTCATTCTTCTCTTCGTCTTTTGAATGTGCATGCTTGTGTACGTTCACCAAAGAGGCAAGCTGAGGTCTGTTGACCCACCTGCCTTATAATATTTGCCATATGTATGTGATTGCAGAAAATAGGATAATACAAGCCAAGGGAGGAGATTCCGAACCAGTTTTATTACTGGGAGGCTTTCTTCGTTATCTAAGAGGGTGCTCACTCGAGCCAACCTAATTAAGTCCCGAACCCACCTTAAATTCCTTTCTCATTGGTTGGTAATACCTGCCCTTGTTTTCGAATGAGGTTCCCGAGAGAGCCATCTCAAAAGTCCCGAATCTCCTTGAAACCCGAGACGTGTGCCGCCCTATCATCCAGATCATGAGGGCGATATCGAGGCACCTAACCACTCAATACTCAAGAGAATTATTGTGCATACCATAGAAGGATCAATCACCCCACAGATGACTCCTCCACACTAAAAGACATTATCGAGGCCCTTATTCAAAAGGGTCGGATAAAGCTTGAGACTTAAAGAAGGCCTTCGCGGTAGCATAAGCCTCCTATGCAGTAAACGTCCAAGAGGAAGATGAGGCCCTTGGTATCCTTCACGCCTTCTTTTTTATAATGCTTCAAGAGGGCCTAATCACTCCAAAACCAGCAAGGCAGCTCCGACGAATTGCTCAGGGACTTGAGGACAGTTGGTGCCCGTACCACTAGATATAGGGCCACTACCTGTGGGAATACACCAGCTTCCGTAATATATTCACAAAGAAAATGCAGGAATTTCAAGAGTTTTACAACGTCCCAGTAAGTGATCCCCAAGCCATTGCTCCACCAGTGCAAAAGGATCTCCCAACACAAGACCTTCCTAATAATGATTCAAACTCTACTGAACCCTCGACTTCGTAGCCATGGATAGTCCACCATTGGCGAAGTAGACTCAAGTCCTTAAGACGAGAAGTAGTTCGCCAAGCTATGGTTATTCACAAGCCTAGAGAGACAAATCAAACACCACCTCAGAAAACCAGAAGGAGACAGGCACTTAGGGCTGCTCACGGGATAAACAAGACGGCTCAACTACCAGTTGAGTAGGAATTTCTTAGGCCTCTTCCCCCATTGCTAACTTTACTGGACTTTATGCCTGTCACGATCCTTCTTCCTTTCCCTCCTCACTGAGAGGACCTCCTAGAATCATCTTCCATTCAGAGCACGTTCAATGAGGATGACGACGTTAAAAGCACCCCCCCAATGGTCTAAACAAGGGAAAGACCTAAAAGACCCCCTGCACATGTCCAACCCTAAGGTTGACGTGAAAAGCTGTCCAGATTGATCTGATGAGGGGAACGACCATAAAAGTCCCCCACTTTCTGACCCTTCTCCTTCTTCTTCTTCTACTTCTCATCCTTCCTCTGCTATGTCTCCTGCAGGTACAACCTTGAAATGTCCAGACTTTGAAGCTCTTGACAGAGAATTCTAAGGAATCAACATAAGCAGGACGCAATGGAGGCAGCTGAAACAGACCCTGGCTCAGGTAGCGGGATTCTTAACATTTACTGATGCCCTGGCCGCTAAAGCTGAAGCAGAGCCATCCTCTTCAAAAAAGCATAAAACATCAAAGCCAAAGAAATTGCAGTGGCCCCTTGAGCTTGACTTTGAGCAGAGATTAAGAGAAACAAGAGGGCAGAGCTTTTATGATCAGAAGGCTTGCCATATGGTGCAAGTCTCAGAAGCAACACAAGGCAGATAAGCCTAAGATCAGGGAAAACGTTGCAGCCTCCATTTCCAGAGTCAGGCACCTTGAAGTTTTCTAGTTTGCCACTTCGTTCTACTTCAAATACCACTCCTTCCTAATCCGAATACCTCAAACAATCCACCTATTCTCCAATTCCCTTGGATACCCCTAGTGCAATTGCTTCCAAAACCTCAAACCTCCTTCATCTAAACCACATCAGCTATGTAGTCAAGTCAACTAGTAGGCCAAAATAGACCTCTTCCACCTAAATCCGCTCCTCAACTCAGTGTACCACCCAAACTCGTAGCAAGACTTGGAGCACAAAGCCTTGACAAAGAAAAGGTGAAATATGATGTGATAGGGCATCTGATGCAGCTTCCAGCCCTTCTCAAAATCTACGATGCCCTCATGCTCTCGAAGGAGTACCAGATGGTTTTAGTTCAGGCTCTCTCTAACCTAGAGGTGTACGAGACCAAAGTAGAACTTATTGAGGTAGACTCGGCGATTTTAGAAGAGGATGTATGCCAATCACCTTTTCAAAGGACGATCTGCAATTGGTAGAAAAGAGTCATAATCGGCCTCTCTTTGTCACTGACGAACTACATATCATGCCCCATGAACCGAATTACGTTAGATGGAGGGTCGGTAGTCAACCTTATCCTAAGGGGGATCTCACTAGATTGGGGTTAAGGTCTGAAGATCTTACTTCGACCCACATCACAGTTCAAGGGCTCAACCAGTCATGAGAGAAGTCAGCTGGCACGGTTCGCCATCATTTTAAGAATGGTGAGATGAACGATTACGCCCAGTTCATGTAATCGACAACGATACTTCCTACAACATTCGCCTCAATCGCCCATGGCTATATGACGTTCCATTGACATTGCATCAGTGCTTCAAGTATAGTTGAGATGGGAGATATCATACAGTCTATGCTTACAAAAGTCCTTTTTCTGTAGTCGAAATTCACTATGTTGATGCTAAATATTACTTCACAGATCTAGTGTCATCTCAAAAGCTGAAAGAGGGGGATCACAAGTCTACAATGAAGATACAATCTTTGCCTCATGAAGATGCTGAGGACATGGGGAGAACAGTAGTGAACATGTTCAAAGAGGAGGAAAGGCAAGGAAGAATCCTCCCTCTAACCCCTATTCATTCTAGCATCCCCACAATCACCCCTGAAGAAACTCCATGTTCACTTCAAGAGGAGTCTTTACCCTCTGCCTCCAGTTCTGGGTCTAGAAGATGAACCAGAGGTAATTCTTGAGATTGACCAAGTCATGGGGATAGAATTCCCAGCTCCAAAGATCACTTATACTCATGACCATCAAAACCTCCTGCATATCCCCATTTCACTCTTGAAAGAAGAAGTGGGGTGTCAACCGTTGCGAAAGATTTTTCAAAATCCAGTTGCGATAAGCATAGTGGATGCTTCTTGAGCCAATGACCAGCCGCTGACAGGAGGAGAGTAGTTTGAGAAAGGATAGTCTTCTTCCCCTCAAGAGCAGGATAACCTAGCAGAGTTAAGAAGCGAAGTCTGCCATCTCCAGAGCTAATTGGAGGTTGTGCGTATTGCTTCAAAACATCTCAAGGAGTTCATTCCTGAGACCAAATGCTATGATGTGTTTGAAGTGAATGCACCAGTAATGGAGGCCAAAGCCCCTCCTCATTAGACTATCTATAGTGAGTAGGCTCATCAAATGATGAGGAAAATGAACTTTGAGCAATTAGCCAATCAAACATTAAGAAGAGAAAAAGCAATGACTCCCCATTTCGAAGCTATCCAATCCATGACAGCCCATCATGGGGCTAAACAGGGCCTAAGGCATTAGGCCCTTGAGATAATAAATATGTCGAGAGGCGTTCGAAAAAAAGAAAGATCACATGAGGTGCATCAAAGTCTGTCAGAAAAGAAAAAAGAAGCATCTTATTCATGAGTTCAAACTTTTCACAAGTGCTGGCAAAAGAAAAGACATTTTAAAAAACGATCAATTATCTTATTGATCTCTGCTCTGCATGTTACAGGAGAAGTCTCGGTGTCCTACACATGCTCCTTTAGTTCGGTCACCATTTGAGTCTCCTCTTCCATAGCTACAATCTCGGACTCAATGGTGCGAGTGAGTTTGGATAAATCTGCAACCAAAGAGGCATCCATGGCCCTTCTCTGAATCATCTCCTTCTCACGTTCAGCGAATTCCTGCCTTAATATTTTCCTCTCCTCTTTTATTTTGACCATCCTCTTGTAGCAACCTTGCGCCTCCCTCTTGAGTTCCAACTGACGGCCAGTCATATTGGCCTTCTTCTTAGTGCAGGAATCTATCTCTTAGTGACGACGCAAGATTGAATCCTCTAAGGAGGCTAGTCTACTGGTCTCCACTTCACGATGCAGTAGTCCTGACTGCCAGCTCCCCAACTCATTTAGGGTTGCATCAAAATGGGAAAGGACTTCTGGTGCACTCCCAACCACAGTAGTTGCGGCAGAAAATTCCCTAATCTTGGCCAAGGCCTCACCCAGCTCAAAGAAAGGCAATTCCCTTAAACCATGAAGGTTTGCACAAAGCATGGCTGCAATCATACCAGAAAACGTGCTAAAAATGAGCCTAGGTGATGCTGTTGGGATTGCAACAGTTGAAGAAACTTTGGCTTCATGGACTGGGCTTGTTGAAGTGATAGCCATCTGAGCCACTGACTCCCCTGAAACAATGGCAAAGTCTTGAATTTCTTGCGCCCCAAATCCACAGCAGCCCCAGCCTCAACCTACCTACATTCTTCAATACCAGCCTCGTCGCCTTAACCCTTGCCTATGGCGGCCACCACTTCTATCCTAGCAACCTTCGAAGAAACCTTTTCCCCTTACGTCTCACCTTATTGAACTGCCACAGTAGCATTGGCAAGTTCAAGAACTTCCACTTCCCTTTGGCCTTCATCGATCACCTATTCAGCCTCAGCCATGGTTCTTTCCATCTGGCCTGCGCCCTCAACAGCCAGGACCTCGACCAGAAAAAGCTCAACCCCTTCATCTTCACGATCTATGCCCTTGGGGGCAGCAGCCTCTTAACACTCAGGGCAATCACTAACCATAGGCCCTTCTTTTTGAATCATCATCTTTGTCTCAGTCTGGGCCCTGAAGCATAGAGGCCACATTAGCATCAAATTCCCTCCTTAGTGCATTCGCTCTAGGGCCTTCACTCTCGCTGGTCTCCATGGGAGCTGAATTTGACTTAGGAACTACCCTTGGACTTGGGGGCACCTCCCTAAGTTTCGGAGTCATTTCTCGGTCAGAAGTAACAACAATGAGCTCAGAAGGGCCGGAGTCGTTTGCTTCAGTCTCTGAAGAAGAATAGAACAATTCAGGAGAGATTGAAGATGGTGGAGAAAGTGCAAAAGGTGACACTGGGGGAGTTGCTAAATGATAAGAGGAGGAAGAGCTACCTCCTGGTTTTGAGATCACAGGAACTTTGGCACCCCTACATCTTTGGGTACACCCACTAACTTGAGCAGGTGCACGAGTATCGGTAAGGGTGGATCGTTTCCTTTTCTTTCCCCCTATTAGAGGAGGAGCAGCCGCTTTAGAACTCCCTCCTTGAGCAGGACCTCTAGCCAGTCTACTATGAGGACCACTCTCGATCAGCGCATTCAAGTCCTGAATGGGATGCCCCTCATGACCTGGGACCTTTCAACCTTCACTCCATTCAAATATAGAACTAAGCTTATCGAAGATGCTCCCAATTCTCGGGGTGTCATTGGCTGCTATCTTGCCAGGAATCCCTAAAACTTACAAGTTTTTTCGTTCTCTCCTTTCTAGGGGTGATCAGAATCCCAATATCCCCAACTGGTATCCACCAATTTGCATAGGCCTCAGTCATTCGGATCGTTCTACCAAAGTGAGGTAACACGTACTTGATGATTTATGTCATTCTAAACATGTGGATCAAGCAGTTCATATATGTCCTGGAAACCAGCACTCACGAAGAGTCCCAAGCTCTTCCACGTTTCTGACATTTAATCTGCCCCTGCGCTTTTCAAAAGACACAGAGAAGGGGCAACCCTGATCAAATCCCATGCTGACGGGCAAAGCGGTGGGGGAAATACCCCTCTAATCCGACACTATTCGAAGTCCGACAAGGTAGAAATCCTCCTCTAATGCTAAGGATAAACATGAGCTCCCTAATGGTTGTTGCAGCGCCGTCTAGCTCCTTCCCCAATTCATCAATTATAGCACGATCGGGTAAAGCTCCCAACCGAAAATGGGACGCGCCGCTTATTTCAGGAGTCATTCCCAAACAAGCTCCGAGCTTCTTATGGGGTATGGAAGAAAGCCTTTTGTTCAACAATCCTCATTAAGAAGGGCCACAGTTTGTCCCCTGTGCCCCGGCTCCTCACATAAGTGGCAGGGAAATAGGACTCTAGCCACCCATATACGTAATGGATGGGGAATGGAGTCTTAAAATCCCCAAGAAATGCCTCTTCTCCTACAATGCCATTCCCTCCCTCTTTGCCTTTATAAACCTTTCCACGGGAGATGGCCTTCAAGCCATGGTAAATATTGCACAAAATTGGTTGAGCAAGGGCGTACTCACACCCTCGTGCCATGTCACATGCTACATAGAGGTTGCCTAGATGAATGTCATACACCGCTCCTGGGAGCAGAAACACCGATCATAGCAGCTGGCCGAGCACTGAACCGCTGCTAACTAAAAAGCACGTTCAAGAATACTTCTGTGAGACTCCAACACCCTGGCAGTCCAGGTAGAGTATCCCTTTAAATATTGGTGTTCCCCTTGTATTCGAAGGCCTTTACCTGACCACATTAGCCCCTTTATTTGCATCAAGGTGGGCAAGTTCTCCCTAGAAGCTATGTTCCTATTCATACAATGAAGGCGTGTTACCCCTTCTTCAACACTGAGATTGTCGCTATTGTCTTCTCAAACTTCAAAACAAATTTGGTCAGTGATAAAAGTTACACTGAGAGGCCACTCTGGTTTGCATACCAGCTCTGTCAGCCAAATAGGCTTGCCCCTTATTAAAGCTTCACCGGTAAATTTATTGGTACTGGCGTCCCTTTCCCTTAGAAGGTTCTTTTTGTCAAGAATTTAGTAATAAGACTCAGCCATTAAAGGGATTCAAAGATTTACATCCAAATGAAAATTACTAAGTCACTCGTCAAGCTCCAGCTGCAGAGGACTAGCACAGGCTGCATTTAAGGAAGCTTAATGTCGACTGTTTCTCCAAAGAACCAACATCGGTTGTGTATCCTTAGTTTGCGCCGGCAGTGTTTTTAGAGGCCTAGCACCAGCCGTATATTCAGGACCCTAGCGTCAGCTGAGTTTAATGAGGCTTAGCATCGGCTGTATCTCCAAGGGTTCAATGCCGGCTGTATCTCGAAGCTGTGCACTCAATGCTTAGCGCTGGCTGCATATTCTAAGGAAGCACCAAATGTGTTTAAATGTCACTCGGGCCTAAATCTCCCACACATGCAACGGATTCTGTGCACATCACCTGGAACTCTATCACGTCGCCTGACAATTGCCACGTCCTGCCCTGGCAAACGTCTTCATACGTGCTAATTGGCAACCGTTCACCTTCCCTGCAACCGTCAACCTTCAGTGACGGTTCATTTCCATGTGGCCTTCAGATTCTCACCAAAAACTCCCCTCCACAGCCCAAAAACCTCTGCAACTTTTCCCCAAGTTACTGGGAAACCACCGCTCACCCACCGAAAATCTGTCAAAACCAGTGGAAACCCCTGGGTAGCCCTCTGCTGCTATTGTCGCCTTCTTCCTTTGTCATAACCCTTAAAATCAAAGTCGGAGCTCCTTGATGAACTCCCTTTATTTTGCAACTCCGACGAATCCCGGTCTTCCCTGGTGACTTGTTCTTTTCCTTAGCCGCAACCTTCCCTACGTATAAGCGAACTCCCGCTAACTTTACCCAAATCTCTTGAATGCTCTTCAAAGATCCTGCCGGAAACCTCCCTCTCACTGTTTAACCTTTTTACTTTCAGTTTTTATCCTTCGGTGAAAAAAAATGAAAATGGGGGTTACCCCCTTTTATAACCAATGCTATCCTCAAATGCCCCTTGCAAACTGGGAATCCCAGCCACATTCAGGGAGGCCAAATGCTAATGGGCCTGATCGGGTCGGGCTCTGGTCAAGGCCTAAAAATAACCCACAATCAGCATTGGCTATGGTGTCAAAACTACCCAGCACCGACTGTGTTTTCGGTAACCCTTAGCATGACTGTGTTTTCAGCAACCCCAGTGCCGGCTGCATTCTCAGCAATCCAGCGTTGGCTATGTTTAAGAGCTAGCACGACTACCCATAGCATCGTCTGCATTTGTAAACATCAGTGTCGTTCGGGTATTCAAGAAGTAGTATTGGTCGTTCTCAGCGCTGGCTGACTGTTCAAGAAGCAGTGTTGGTTGTTCTCAGCGCCTGCTGTGTTATAAAAATTCCATCACCACACGCCCCATGCTAAAGCCGTGCATGTCCTACTACTGTTATCCCAGTGAAGTTGCACCCTGACCATGACCTATTAATCCCAGTGGAGTTGTACCCAAGTCATTCCACTCAAGCTTATGACTTCTCATCCTTAGTGGGAGTCATACATGTGTTATACCCTCTCGGCTCCAATAGGAGTCATACTCGTATTGCAGCTCATTATCCCCAGTGGAGTTAGGGTTATTTTACCACTGCAACAACTAATGGGTCTGCCTCACACCTAGTTATCCTATCCCCAATGAAGTCGATCTTCCCGTCCGAACCCCTTTGTTGTCTTTAACCATTTTATCCCCAGGGGATCAGATTGCTATCCACAGACCTACCCCTATGGAGCTTCACCTACATGCAAACCCACACAATGGTTCGTGTTGTATGACCTTAAACTGCACAGCCTTGGTCTAGGTGCACGACCTTAAATGGCACAGTTCAAACTATACGACCATAAACTGTAGCACAAGTCTAGCTGCACAACCCTAAACTGCACGGTCCAAGCTACATGACTTCAATCTATAGTACACATCCTAGCCCCATGGCGTTAACAGGCTCAGCACCACAGTCCAAGCTATATGACCCTAAACCATAGTGCACGTCCTAGCCATATGATGATAAACTGCTTTGCACAGGTCCCAGACGTATGACAATAAACTCACCCCCACATACGTGCGCACACCTTATACGTGTATCTTCATTCACATCTTCCCTAACCGACCCATTCGTGTGCATGCACCACCTTCACTACCGCCCAGTGAGTCCATCGACACCATCATCTTCCATCATTCCCCAGTGAGTCTCACCAGCGCTCACAAAATGGCAAACCATGCCGCAACCTATAATCATCGTAAGATAGTGGGTCACCATTTAGTTACCCACTTTTCATACATCATCCATCTTTCATAGGTAGCCTCGTGCCATCTCCATGGCCCCTATAGACTGCCATTTATCTCCGCCATGGTCCAGACGTATGACCTTAAACCATAGGGCTTCACATAGGTCCCGAAGGCATGACCTTAAAATCGCCTTCACAAAAAAATAATATAATAACAGACATCATGTATACCAGAATAAGGGAACATCATGAGTAAAAATGACGAGCGAGCATGGTTATGAAACCATAAGTAAAAGAGTTCAAAAAATACAAAACCCGGCCACAGTGAAAACCCAAAAGGGCACTGTGAGAAAAAATGGAAGAATAAGGGTGGACATGGCTGAAAGGTCATGAGTAAAACAGCCCCAAATAAAAGTAAATTGATAAAAACCATCTCTACGACACCGCTTCCTAAGTTCAAGTGAAATACGCAAAGGATGCTTGAACCAATAAACAGGTTGATGCAACACTCGCCTCAACAGGCGGCTTCAGCCCACACTAAAAAAGAAAAATCCCTGGTGTCACAATACCAAGGACGTAAAAGTAAAAGCTTCAAGGAAAAGATTCCCACATCCTAAGCCTAGTTGCAAAAAGGACTCCAAGGTCAGAAGATTCACTAATGAAAGCAAGAGAAGTCTCATGAATAAGAGCATCGTTCCCAAGAGGTTAGGAAACGCACTCCCAGATGCCGGGGACTCCTTAAGAAGGCTAAGTCAGCCATGACTTTAGACCTCCTATGTAACAACCTGTTAGCAGTGGGTATGGATTATACCCAAAGCTGGTCACCTCAATAAACTGAGGCACCCCACTCTCCAAGGAATAACAGGTGCATGACACAGACGAGCGCGGACAAAAAGCTCATTAGTAAAGCATCCAGAATAAACATACAAGGAAATCATTTCGATAAACCAAAAGATGCCCCAAGAAGGCTAGGTCAGCCATGACTTTGGACCTACTATGTAGCGACCTGCTAGCAGTGGGCAGGGGTTACCCAAAGTAGGTCACCTCGATAAATTGAGGTACCTTACTAGCCAAGGAATGACTGATGCACGAAGCAGACGAGCATCAACCAAAGGCTCTTTTGTTTTCTATCCAAGACAAAGAAACCCAGACCAAATGGGAACAATGCCCTTAGAGATGGCACTCAATTGCCAGACGGGCATGATTCTCACTGATGAGGACCATACAAAATCCTCAGCTTCAGAATCACGAACAATCCACAAGAAGGTGAGGACTTTGGTAAGATCCCTAAAAAAAAGAAAAGTCTTTTCTCCCCCTAAACTCTCCTGGAATGGACCTGTACATTGCATCCAAACGTCGGAGCATCCTAGTTGCACCATTGCGTGAATCTCCTCGGTGTTCACGTGGTCTTGTGGCTAGGAAGGAAAAAGTAATAAAGCCGAAGGAAATTTTCCCAATGTTGTCCTTCTTGCTTCACTCAAAGCACAACAGTCAGTGGGGCAAGCCGTTTGAAAGCATTTTTTAGCACCTTGGTGCCTGATTCGAAAAAAAGAGGAAGTAGGTCAATAAAGCTTGAAAAAAACAGTGGAAATTTTGACAGTCTCATAATTGCCCTAGACCTACTCAAGATCTTCATCAGTACTCCCAAATGTCACTTGCCAATTTTTATCTCGATCAGAAATGTCTAAGGCAGTGAAAATGCCACTTGCCAATTTTTCTCTCGATCAGAAATGTCTAGTGCAGTGAACACAAAGAAACAATTTTCAGAAAATTGGCCTCTAGCACCCTAAAACGGACAAGTATAACAAGATCTATACTTTTGATACGTCAAACAACTATGGGACCACCATCATTGGATCCGACACGATTGAAAATCTTTATGGGTCAAGTTTCTGCTTAATCGGGCACTCCAAGACAAAGTTATGGGTAAAATACCAAAAAGAGGTAAGCCGCACACTATTCCCATGTGGCCACTCTGAACCAAAACACCATTAAAGGTGGTTGTTTTCACAGTCATGGGCAGTGACTTTTGAGGCCTATATCTCACTCGATCCAAGTCGGATCAGGTTCAAATTTTGTGAGTGTGTTCGTCTCGTGAAGACAAGCGTTTCAATATGTGATACACCCCATGAAGATGCCAATGCAGAGATAAAAACTAGAGAGAAGTTGCTGATCCATGAAAAAAATTGCAGAAAATTCAGTAGGAGCAAGCCTCATTCGAGCTATCAAATCACGACGCTCGCGTACCCGATCGACGTGAAATCAATTGCATTATGTGCATAAGGTCTGAGGCCAACTTTAGTCTAAACCCCACGTACAAGGAACAATTGGATTTCACACACGGAAGCGTCGAAGCTGCTGTAAATTTCGGTTGCCCGATTTCAAGATTCCGATAAAAAACTCAAGACGATGAAATCTTCATCCGGACACGAAATCTAGCTACGTTTGTTGCAACATGATCGTGACGACATGCTTATTGTGATTCATCAAAGAAACAAAAGAAAAACATCAAGGAACGAGTACACAATCGATCCAAGGTTTTCAAGATTCATCCAAAATTCAAGTCACATGATCATGGTTTAAAAACATGATTCATAACTCGGAGTTGGTATCAAATCAATAACCATGTCGAGCTCTATGAGGAAACAATCATATTTCGAACAAACAGGCATCAGAACAACCCCAGATAAATCATAAAAGCTCACGCAAGTTCTCGAGCAGCAGCATAGACTATTCTAGAATTCCACAAATTGTTAGGCAGGGGCAAAACAGTCCTTTTGCACCCATTTTTCAAATTTCTTTTAATTCAATTAAATTGTAATTATCTTCAATTCTAGATATTGTTTTAGCATCCACCCATGTTTGGGCCCAATTCTATATAAACATGCAGAGCCAAATTATAAACAACAACACAGCCCCTTGGGTTCATTCTTCATTATTCAATAAAGACTTCAATTTTCGTTTGAGTTCATGGGTGCATCTTGGAGAGAGAGATAAGGTAACTTTCTCTCTCCTCCCCTCTATCTCTCTCCTCTTTTCTCCTCTGTATCTCTCTTTCTCTCTCCTCTTTCTTATTTATCTATCCTCTTTTCTTGTCTCTATCTCTCTTTATCTCTCCTCTTTTCTCATCTCTCTCTTTTTATCTCTCCTCTTTTCTCATCTCTATCTCTCTTTCTCTCCCGTCTTTTCTCATCTCTTTCTCTCTCCTCTCTTCTTTCTTGCTTTCATCTTTATCTCTTTCCCTCTCTTCCTCCTCTAGTCCATCATGTCCTTCTTTCCCTGCTTCTCTTTCTCCATTCACGGATGGTGGGTCTATCGTCTCGTGTGAGGCCTTCCTGTTCATGAGACATGAACAGTGGGGTCGGGCCTCTGCCCAAGTTCTTTCCCTTCTCTCTTTTGTCGGAGACGGTGCTAACCTATCGCCACCTGGGTTCTTTCTATTTCTTCTCTTCTGTCATAAACGACACTAAGTCATCCCCGCTTGGGCTTTCTTTCTTCTCTTCTGTCACAGACGGCGCTAACCCATCGCCGCCTGTGCTTCTTTCTTTCTTTTCTCATGTCATGAACGACGCTAACCCAGCGCCGCATGTGCTTATTTCTTTCTTCTCTTCTATCACAGACGTCGCTAACCCATAGCTGCCTGTGCTTCTTTCTTTCTTCTTTTCTGTTACAGCGGCGTTAACCTATCATCGCTTGTGGTTCTCTCTTTCTTCTCTTCTTTCATAGACGGTGCTAACCTATCGCTACCTGTGCTTTTCTCTTCCTTCTCTTTGGTCACAAACGGTGCTAACCTATCGCCACCTGCGCTTCTCTATTCCTTCTCTTCTGTCACAACCGGAGCTACCCTATAGTTGTCTGTGCTTCCTTCTTTCTAGCTCCTCTATCACACTGGTGAAAGCACATTATCGCCTGTGTTCTTTCTATTTCTTCTCTCTTCATGTCACAGCCGGCGGAAGACGTCGCCGTCTGAGTTTTCTCCTTCCTTCTCTCATTGTCGTCCATGTATGTCTTTACCTCTTATTTTCCCTTTAACCTCTCTCACGCTCTTCTTCTTCCTTCTTTCTCCCATTCTTTCTATTCCCTTCCCCTGCTTCTCTTCTCTCCCTTTTTGATTCTTTTCTTTCTCTCTCACTCTTTCGTTTGATTAAGAAGGGTCAAGATTAACTTTCCATAGTAGTCTTGTCGTTTAACCATAATTTTGTTGTGTCAGTCAGTGTTACTGTGCCCGCTTTATTGCCATGAATGACTAGCCGCTGTGTCTAGCTAGCCGATATTGGTATTGTCGTCTAGTAGTAATTTTGTTGAACCAGTCTGAGTTACCGAGACCGTTTTACTGCCATGTCAGCCCAATTACCTAACAGTTTAGTCACTTGGTTGATCTCCCCTCCTGGTCAAATTCTTCTCTACCCCATCTTTCTTCTCTCATTCTTCTCTTCCTCTTCTTGAATGTGCATGCGCATGTGCGTTCACCAAAAAGGCAAGGTGAGGTCTGTTGACCCACTTGTTTTATAACACTTTCCATATGTGTGTGAGTGCAGAAAACAGGAGTATACATACCAAGGGAGACGATTCCGAACCAGTTTTACTACTGGGGGGCATTCTTCGTGATCTAAGAGGGCACCCATGCGAGCTAGCCCAAGAATCTCCCGAACCCATCTTAAATTCATCTCTCATTGGTTGGTCCACCTACCCTTGCACTCGAGTAAGGTTCCTGAGGGAGCAATCTCAAAGTCCTGGGTTCCCCTGAAACCGGAGACGTGTGCCTCCCGAACATCCAGATCCGGATTGGGAGATTGAGGCACCTAAATTGTGTCCTCGTCGATTGGGGAATCTATCTCATGGTGAAAAGAAGGGGACCTGGAAACTTCTAGACATTTCATCTTTTCAAGGATGGATTACATCATTACCTCGAACCGGGTTCATCCGCTCTTCTTGGACATCATCCGGATCATTGATCACCATGACACTGACCGTTTCTTTTGGAAGGTCAAAGTCAGGTGGCTTAGTGGACTGCCAAGGTTGGCAAGTCGTGCGTGGTAAGTCAGTCTACAGGGGTTCAGCTTGCCCTGACTTTACTCGAGCCTTGTATGTCGATCTTGTGTGGACGGTTCTCAACAGTTTTAGGACCGTGGCTTCTGGGCAGTAATCACCGAGCAATATTGTTAGACCTGATCGGGTTCTGGAGTTTGGAGTGGGAAAAAGGGATTACGAGGCAGGAGGTCACCAAGGTTGGTGACCTGCCTTGGAGGTTTCTGTGGTCAGGATCTCAAGGCCTCTCTTCTGCTTAATCCAAAGCTGTGGACTACACGCCAGAACAGAGCTTGAGGTCTGGACTTCCCTGCCTTGTTTGAGCATGCAAGGGCCGTGTCTATGAGCTGAATTAGGGAGTGGCTTCCAAGGACGGAAGGAAACCTGGGTTTCTGCCTTGGAGGCTGGAGGCCTCTATCTGGCATCAGGTCGCTGCCCTGAATCCCTTTGTGATGACCCGGTGCGCAGCTGACTTGAGGCTGGTTCATGATGGTACTCTTAGGGAAGACGTTTGAGTATCAGGTGTCGAGGTGCTTACCCAGTGAAGGAGAAGTGACAGAAGAAGTAGCTGCTTCATGACTCCACCAGAGTCTAAACTGGGGAGGAACCTGCAAAGTCGGTGCGTGTGCAGCTTTATGGTTAGCCGTCCGTGTGACTTGGGAGTCATCCCGGGCTTGGTTACTGGTTCGACCTGAGGAGGCCAAGACCTGTCAACTTGTGTCTGTGAGGGACTGGATAGGATCCCATCTCTCACAGGGTGACGTTGTGTGTGCTGGGAGGGAGGACGAAGTGGTCGACCATGAGGTCGCAAAGACCTAGTGTTGCCCCGAGCCATAAGATGAAGGTGTATGGCACATACAGGGTCGTGCCCGAGAAGGCCTAGCACTGAAAATGTGTTCGAGGTAGCATGGAAGTTTCCCCGAGGTGTGGCTCAAGTGGTTGAACCACGAGCCTATATGTATGTGTGAAAGTGGAGGCCATAGGGTCTCCGCATCGGTGATCCGAGCCTCTAGGTATAGAGGTTCGAAGAGGTGGAGTATGGAGGGTTGCCTTATGGCAAACCTCAAGAATAACGACAACCTGCTTGCCTTTCGCGAAAGCATTGAGAAGCCTTCCGGCGTACCTCAGCAATATGATAGGCAAGGGACTTACCAGTAGCAGGGTGTGTGCTGTGTGCGGTAGCAGATTCACTACCAATGCACGGGGCCTTAGTGGAGGGTCCACCATGGCGAGGAAGTGGGGAGTAAGGAACTTTTAAGTTCCCTCTCGCACCAACCCAAGAAAGAACCTGGGAGCCGGACTGTGAGTTACGACTCAGAAGGAGAGTAGGGAAGGAAGCTTGAGCAGTTTGCTTCCTTGAGACAGTCACGAGTGTGGGGATAAGAAAGTCCCCGACTCGGATGAATGGATTGAAAAACCTAGATGCCATAGAAAGTAATGCAGAGAGTAAAAGGGGATACTAGTAAAAAAAAAGTGAATTGACGAAGGGTAATAAGTCCGCGTGCCAAGCTGGTTAGGTGCCTCGATCTTGACCTCCGGATATAGATGATCTAACGACACGTTTCTCGGGTTTCTAGTGAACCAGAGACTTGAGATCGCTCTCTCAGAAATCTTGCTCAAGAGCAAGGGCAAGTATACCAACCGATGAGAGAGGAATTTAAGGTGAGTTTGGGACTTACTCGGCTTGGCTAGTGTGGACGCTCTCTTAGATCACGAAGAAAGCCCCCGAGTTTCTTAAGCTGGTTTGGAATCGCCTCACTTGACCTGCGATCACCTTGTTTTCTACACGACACTACTATGCTTAACTTGCAAGACAAGTGGGTCGAAAGGCCCACCCTTCTCTTAGAGCAATGCACATTTTCATGGCTAAGAATGTGAAAAGTTGGAGTGATGAAGTGGAAAGTCCAAATAGAGATAGACAAGAGAAGAGAACTTGATGAAGAGGGGAGACTAGCGTGACAGCTAGAGAGTTATAGACTCGAAGTGGTAGCAAGATGGGCATGGTACTCGGAACCATCGCGACGGCAATACTACTCGGAACCGAGGTCGATATGGCAGTGCTATGCCAAGTCTACCGTCAATCAAGTGAGAAGAGAAAAGAAAGAAAAGAAGAAAAGGGAATGAAGAGAGGAAAGTGAGACTGTGAAGGGGGGGAAGAATTCAGATGGCAGTGGGCCTCGTCGTTAGGATCATGTGAAGATACCGCGTCCCTTGCAGGCGACGATGGCTTCTAGTGAGGCTCACAGTGATAACTCCCCGTGAGGCACATGAAACTAGATGTGCGACACGATAGAAACCCACAGATGACAAGAAGCATCATCGTTGGCAACGCAAGAAGGCCACACGTCACTTGCAGACGTCGATAGCTTCTGGCAAGGTGCACGACAATAACTTCTCATGGATCACGCGGCGATTACCTCTCGTGGAGTGAACAATGATAGGTGTGGGGCACAAGGGGAGCTTGGGTACGACAATAGAATCGGAGAGGCGGGGAAGGAGCCTGTGCGCGGCGATGGGCACCGAGCGGATGGAAGAAGCCCGCACACGGCAATAGATGCCAGGTGCAAAAAAGAAGCTCGAGGGCGATGATGAGTATTTTCATGACCCTTCACGGATGGCGATGGACATCACCTCCTGCAATAGTCACGCTGCAGGGTATAGCCCCGGCGGATGGCAATAAGCTTCAGTACCCACGTTCCTCACTGAGACGTCTAGGACACACCTGCAGACAGTGATGAGCGGTGCCGTCTGTAAATCTCATCGAGAGATGGAGACATGCAAACAGAAGAGGAAAAGGAGCACGCGCATGGCGCTGCCATCGCTATGCATGACCTGTGTAATTACAAGAACGAGAAAAAAGGAAAGAAAAAGGCCTGCACGACACTACCACTGCAATGCATGGTCTCTGTGGGAGGCTCAATCGAAGAAGAAAAAGAAGAAGAGGGAAAATATGAGAGAGAAAATTTACCTTGAGCCTAGGAGCTGGTCCAAAATTTTCGGCTAGTGGTTCTTCTGTCCCGACTCGTTTACCTCAAAAAATGCCTGAGTTTGGGAGCACAAACTCATCGTAAATAACATTGATGAGTGGGAGCCCACCAATGAAGTGCAGATCTAGTAGCGAAATCCTTCAAGCGGGCATGTGTTACTGGCATGGCTCCAAGTTTCCAACAATACCTTGACCGTGTTCGAGCAACGATCATAGTAGCCTGCCGAGCATTGGATGGCGACTAGCAGTAGGGAAGCACGCTTTAGAATTCCTCTGTATCGGCCTAGTACTTTTATGGTCCATGGTCTTTACCACTTCAGGCCCATGGTCTTTACCATCCTCTTGCCTAAGGTAGGCAAGTCCTCACCTGAGGCCACATTCCTATGAAAATAGTGGAAGAGGCTTACCCCTTCTTTCATCCTTACATTCTTGTCGTTGTCTTCTCTGACCTTAAAGTGGATGGGGTCGCTAACAAAGGTGACACTCAAAGGACACCTTGGTTCACACAACGCCTCGGTGAGCCAGATGAGCTCACCCCTCACCAAGCTTTTGCCGGTAAACATGTTGGTGCCAAGATCCCCAACCCGTGGGAGGTTTTTCATGTTAGGAATGACGCTTGAAGGCTGGGCCATGAAGCTAAAAGCCAAGATTTCGATGCCGTGTGCAAGTCACCGCAGGGCAGTGTTACCACTAAAGGTAAGGCTATAGCTGACTGCGCAAATAAAGGCCGGCATCAGCTGTCATGTCTACAAACGCTAACTCACGAAGCATCTGTTGGTTGGTTGCTTAAAGCTGAACACCGGCTGCATTTGTGGAGGCTATCGCCATCTGCCCAATGAAGTAGTAGCGTCGTGCGTCAACCAAGGTGTAACGCCATCGCTCAACCAAGATGTTATCGTTGACTGTTGACTCAAGACACAACGTCGTGTGCCAACCTAAGGAGTTATGCTGTGAGGGGCTTACATCGCCCGCGGTCAACGTTGGCTGCGCTCAAGCTGTTTGCACACGCCACATGTGTCACCTCGAGCCTCGGGAGCGTCGCCTGACAATTGCCACCATGATGCAGCCTGATGCAAGTTTCGTACATGCGGACTAACAACCGTTCCCTCATGACTGTCTGACTACCTGCAGCTATTTACTTTCCCTGCGACCTTCGGTTGCCCATTGGGAAACTGTCTCCCCGCTCACTGAAAATCAATTGTGACACCTTTTCCACTACTTCCCGAAGCTGAAAAACACTTCAGTTCACCACTGCTACTCTCCCACTAATCCCTAGTGATGGAAAACAACCATAAAACAATAAAAAATCCACTAAAATTCCCTAGTGACCGTCGCTTGCCTCTTTCCCACATCTCCAGTATCGTAAGAATCACTATCGGAACCTCAGATCGCCTCGATAAGATGCCTGTTCCTCAACTCCGGCGATGACAACCACCTTGACCATCCTTGTCTTCTTTGCCGGTGCTCTCGCCTCATAGCCGGAACCTTCTCTTGCTCGCTAGACTTCCTACAAACCCTCACCCGAGTACTCTGCTGACACTGAAGTTCTCACTGGAAGTCCTTTCCTCACTCTCATGGCTACTGTTTTACTTGAGATAAAACCAGTGAAAAATGGGGTTAATCTGCTTATATAGGCGAAGCTTCACCACGGTAACCCTCACAAAGCAAGAATACTAAACAGGTCCCTGACGGCCAATCGACGATAAACCGGACAGGGTCGGGCTCCGAACAGAGGCTTACCGCCGACCGTGCAATGCCGAGCACCAACCTTTAGATGGCCTGGACCTGGTCGAGCTCAGACCCGAGGCCCGAACATAGGCTTATTGTCGACTATGCAATGTCGAGCATCGACCTTCAGATGGGCCGGACTAGACTGGGCCGAATCCCAATGTCCGAACACAAGCTAAACGATGGCTGTGTTCCGTATCGCCGAGCGTGACTAACGCCGCATGCAACCAACGCTGCGCCAATGACTATCGTCGTGTATGTTGTTGTTGTCCGTGGCTAACGCCGCACACGTTTGAACTTGATCATCACTGTGAGTATTCTACCACTATCCCTAGTGGAGTTGCATCAAAGTCGTAACCTTTGTCATCCCTAGTGGAGTTGCATCCATGTCGTTTCACGCAGGCCACGACTGGTCATCCCCAATGGAGTCAGGAGTAGGTCACTGTCCCTCATCCCCAGTAGAAACTACACCCCTATGGCAGCCTGTTGACCCCAACGAATTTAAGGTCATGCTTACCCCTTTAATCCCCTGTGGATCAGTCTCCCACCAAGCTGTCTTATCCCTAGGAGTCAGGTTACCTTCCATTAGCCTATTCCCAATGAAGTTCCTTAGGGAGTCATACTTGTCCCCTAATCCCCAGTGAAGTCTGCTTCCCATCTAAAACCCCTGCTATCATTTTACCCCCAGGAAGTCAAATTACTATCCGCAGACCTATCCTCATAAAGCTTGACCTACTGGGCGACCCACACCTTGGTTTGTGTCGCATGACCTTAAATTGCACAGCGTTGGTCTAGATGCATGACCCTAAACTTCATGGTCCAAACTATATGACCTTAAACTGAAGCAGAGGTCTAGTTGCTGGACCTTAAAATGCATGGTCCTAGTTGTATGACTTTAAAACTGCATAACTATGGTCCAAACTAAATGACCTTAAACCATAGTGGACATCTTGACCATATGATGTGAAAAGGCTTAACACCATGGTCCAAATAATATGTACTTAAACTGCAATGGAGGTCTAGTTGTACGACCTTAAATTGAATGATCCTAGTTGCATGACTTTAAAATTGCATAACCATGGTCCAAACTATATGACCTTAACCCATAGTGCACGTCCTGACAGCATGACGTTAAAAGGCTTGGTAACATGGTCCAAATTATATGACCTTAAACTGTAGCAGAGGTCTAGTTGCCCGACCTTAAACTGCATGGTCCTAGTTGCATGACTTTAAACTGTATAGCCACGGTCCCAGCTATATGACCTTAAATCATTGTGTACATTCTGGCCGTACGACGTTAAACTGCTTTGCACAGGTCCCGGAGGAATGACCTTAAAAACACCTCCACAAATGCACACACATCCTTTACGTGCATTTTCACGCACATCTTCCCCAACCGACCCAATCATGTGCACACCATCTTCATCAAATCCCCCTTTCTTCATTACCATTCATCATCCCTAGTGAGTCTCACCCGTGCTCACAAAACGGTGAACCATCCTGCCATCCATACTCGTCGTAGGCTAGTGGGTCACCACGTTCCACTTCCACCTTCCATCCATACATCATCCATTTTTCATAGGTACCCTCATGTCATCCCACTAAAGTGAGCCAAAACCACAACCATACTCACTTCATGGCCTCAACAGACTACCATCCATCTCCACTATAGTCCAGCTGTATGAACCTTAAACCATAGTGCACGTCCTGGCCGCATGACATTAAACTGCTTCTTACAGGTCCCGAAGGCATGACCTCATACACGCCTTCACAAAAAAAAAAGAAAGGAGAAAAATAACGGGCAAAAAGGAGAAAAATAACGGGCATGGTGTATACCTGGATAAGGGAACGCCATGAGTAAAAATGATGGACAAACATGGTCATAAAACTATGAATAAAAGAGTTCCGTGGAAAAGAAAAAATACCTGCACACAGTACAAACCCCAAAAGGGCACCGTGAGTAAAAATGGAAGAATAAGGGTGGACATGGCCAAAAACGTCATGGGTAAAAGAGCCCCAAATAAAAGGAAGTTGGTGAAAACCGTCTCTATGGTGCCGCTTTCCAACTCAAGTTAAAATATGCTAAGGACGCTTGGACCTATAAACTGGTTGATACAGCACTCGCCTAACCAGACAGCTTCAGCCCACATTCAAGAAAAAATATTCCTGGTGTTACAATACCAAGACCCAAAAACAAGAACATCAAGCAAGATTTCGACAGCCTGAGTCCATTTACAAAAAGGACTCGAATCGCAAAAGACTCACTAGGTTAGGTGCCTCATCTCGCCCTCCGGATCCTGATGATTTGGCGGCATGCATCTTGGGTTTCTGGGGAACCAGAGACTTTGAGGTCTTTCTCTCGAGAACCTCACTCAAGAACGAGGGCAGGTATACCATCCAATGACAGAGGAATTTAAGGTGGGATCGAAACTTACTCGGGCTGGCTTTAGCGTGGGCTCCCCCTTAGATCACGAAGAAAGCCCCCTAGTCATAAAACTGGTTCGGAATCGCCTCCCTTGGCCTATACTCTCTTATTTTTATAATCACACACACGTGGTTTATTTACAAGACAAGTGGGTACAGTGGCCCCTCCTTCTCTTTGGGTGAATGCACATTCAAAAGAAGAAATAGGGAAAGGGAATAGATGAAAGAAGAAGAAAGAGATAGAATAGAAGACTGGGGTAGATAAGAATTCAACTAGGTGGTTGGACTAACACAATAGCTAGACCGACAAGTGATTGACCTATCGTGGTAGCAAGACGGGCATGGTAACTACACCGACACAATGGAAATACTATTATACGACAGAACAATCATCGACCGGCTTGACAGATGGCTAGCCCATCATGGCAATAAGGTGGGCACGGTAACTAAAACCGGCACAACGACAATACTGCTAGATGATGAGACTACCATGATAGTGCTTGACTTAGCCTCCCTTGATCAAACAGGGGAGAAAGAAGAGAAGAGAGGAACGAAAGAGAGAGGGAAAGGCATGCACAATACTACTGATGTCGTGCATGTGAGAAAAAGAAAGGAACGTGGGAGAGAGGGGACAAGAAGAAGAAAAGAACAGTAAGAAAGAAGAGGAAAGGGGGAAGAAGGAAGAAAAAAGGGGAAGAAAAGATAAAGGGGAACATGGACGGTGATGGACTTCCACCGTCCATGACAGAGGATTCAGAAAAGCGAGAGGACAAGGACGGCGATGCGAATCCCCCATCCATGATGAAGGAGAGAAGAGAGAGAGGACATGGACGGCAATGAGCATCCGTCGTCCATGATTGAAGAGTGAAGAGAGAGAAAACATGGACGATGATGCGCTTCCACCATCCATGACAGAGGAATCAAAAGAGAGAGAAAACATGGACGATGATGTACTTCTGCCGTCCATGACAGAGGAGAGAAGAGGAAAGAGAAACATGGACGACGATGAGCTTCGTCATCTACGATATAAGAATTAAAAGAGAGAGAAAATATGAACAATGATGAGCTTCCGCCGATCATGATACAAGAATTAAAAGAGAGAGAAAATATAAACAATGATGAACTTCCACCGTCCATGACAGAGGGGAATATGAGGGAGAAAATATGGACGGCAATGATCTTTCATCGTCCATGACATGAGAATTAAAATAGAGAAAACATGGACGACGATGAGCTTCCGCCATCCATGACATAGGGGAATAAGAGAGAGAAACATGAACGAGGATGAGCTTTTGTCGTTCATGACATAAGAATTGAAAGAGAGAGAAAACATGGACGACGATGAGTTTCCACCGTCCATGACACAGGGGAATAAGATGAACTTTGATAGAGGCTCGGCCCACCACTCGGGTTAAGGCCCGGCTCACTGTTTAGGTCCTAGAAACAAGAATACATCATGTCAGGCAATAGGCTCCTCCATGCATGAACGAAGAGAGGAAAGAGAAAGAATAAGGAGAGAGATGGAAAGTGAAGAAGAAAGAAAGGAAAGACAAAAGAGAGAGAAGGAAAGTGGATAAAGAAGATCATAGAAGAAAATAGAAAGAGGGATATAGACAAGAGGAGAGAGAGAGAGAGATAGAGATGAAGAGAGAGAAAGAGAGATGAGAAGAGGAGAGAGAAAGAGATATGAGAAGAAAAAGAAGAGAGAGCTACGAGGATAGAGAAGAGAGAGATGATAAGAGGAGAGAGAAAGATAGATATGAGGTGGAGAGAGAAAGAGAGAGATGAGAGAAGAAGAGAGAAAATTACCTTCACCAAAGGGTACCAATCCTTTTCTTCTCTCTCCTCTCTCTCTCCAAGACGTACTCACAATTTGAACATGAAAACTCTCAAATTTTATTGATGAGTTGAAAAATCAAGGTTCCTATGATAATTGTGTTTAACATGTACTTATAGAATTGGGCCCAAACATGGGTGTATGCTCAAATAATACCTAAATTGATGATAATTACAATTTAATTGAATTAAAATAAACTCCAAAATTGGGTGCAAAAAGACTGTTTTGCCCCTACTTAACAATGTGTGAAATTCCAAAATAGTCCCTGCTGTTGCCCTAGAACTTGTGCGATCTTCCATGGATGATTTGAGGTTGCTCCAGCATATGTTTAGCTGAAAGATGATTGCTTTCTTATCATGCTTGGTGTGAGCCAACTTTGAGTCGTGGATTACATTTTTAAGCCACGATCATACGACTCGAAATTTGCGTAGATCTTGAAAACTTTTGATCAACTGCTAAATTTTCAACAACTATCTTAAGAATTCATCAACTTCTTTTTAGTTTTTCTCTCTTCTCGGGTATCGTCATAGGTCGTGCCACATATCAAAACACTCGTTTTGATGCAACGAAGATGCTCACCAAATTTGAGAACGATCCATCTAAGAACAAGTAAGATATTGATCCATGAAGTTTCTACTCGAGACTGTACGCACCAGCCTCCTTTAATGGAGATTGGTGCATGGATGCCACACGGGAATAGCGTGTGGCCTACGCTTTTTTAATGTTTTACCCATAACTTTTTCCTGGAACATCCAATTAAGCCGAAAGTTAATCGATAGGGGTTTCGACCGTGTCAGATTCAATGGCGGTGGTCTTATAGCTGTTTGACATACCAAAAATATAGTTTTAGTTACAGGGTCCATTTTAGGGAGCTAGAGGTTGATGTTTCCAAATTGTTTCTTTGTCTGTGCTGCCTTAGACATATTGGATTGAGACGAAACTTAACAGGTGGCCTTTTAGAGTGCTTAGGAAGATTTTGACCCATTTTGGGGGAATTATGAGACTATCAAGAATTCCACTATATATTAAGGCTTTATTTACTGGCTTCTCTTTTATTCCTCATCGGGACTCAAGGTATTGAAAAATGTATTCAAACAGCTTGCCCTACCGAATGTTGTGCTTCAAGAGAAGTGAGAAGGACAACAATGGAAAATTTTCCTTTAGCTTTATTTCTTTTTTCTTCCTAGATTCAAGACCACATGAACACTGAGGAGATTCACACATTGCTGTAACTAAGATACTAAGATGTTTGGATGCAATGTACGGGTCCATCTGTGGAGACTATAGGGGGAGAAGAGACTTTTTTAAGGGATCTTGTCGAAGTCCTTACCCTCAAGGGACTGATCGTGATTTTAACAGTTGAGGATTTTGTATAGACTTCGTTTGTTAGAATCAAGTCCGTCTGACAATCGAGTCCCTTGTCGAAGGGCATTTTTCCCATCCGTCATTTTTACTCATGGCGTTCCTTTGTCCAGGTATACACCACGCTTGTTATTTATTTGTGAAGGAGTGTTTAGGGTCATGCCTTTAGGACCTGTGCAAAGCAGTTGAACATCATGAGGCCATGACGTGCACTACAATTTAAGGATACATAGCTGGACCATAGTGGTGAGGAATGACAGTTTGTGGATACCATGGAGTCAGTATAGTGGCGGTTTTGACTCGCTTTGGGGAGATGGCATGAGACTACATATGAAAGATAGATGATGTATGAATGGTAGGTGAAAAAGTGGTGACCCATTAACTGACGGCTGGTTAGGTGCCACGATCTCGCCCTTCGGATCCAGATGAGCGGGCAGCACGCCTATCAGATTTCAAGGGAAACCGGGACTTTGAGATCGCTCTCTCGAGAACCTAGCTAAAAAATAAGGGCAGTTGGACCAACCGATGAGAGAGGAATTTCAGGTGGGTTCGGGACTTACTCGGGTTGGCTCATGTGGGCACCCTCTTAGATCATGAAGAAAGCCCCCTAGTAGTAAAAGTGGTTCGAAATCGCCTCCCTTGGCTTGTATTCTCCAATTTCTGCAATCACACACATATGGCAAATGTTATAAGATAAGTGGGTGAAGGGACCTCACCTTGCCTTTGGGCGAATGTAGACAGGCGTCCACATTCAAAAGGAGGAAGAGAATGAGAGGATGAAGATTGGATTGAGAAAATTTGATTGAGTGGTAAGACTGACACAGTGACCTGACTAGTAGGTAATTGATCTGTCGTGGTAGTAAAACGGGCTTGATAGCACAGACTGGCTCAACATAGTTATTACTAGACGACTGTACCAATACTGACTAGCTAGACACAATGGCTTGTCTCAACCCTTCTTTGTCAGATGAGAGAGTTAGAGAAAGAAAGAAAAGGAACAGGGAGGGAGAAGAAAGGAAGAAGAAGAGAAGAAGATAAAAGAGAAGAAGAAATAGAGTAGAAGAGAACACCATGAGAGGAGAAGAGGAAAGAAAAGGAAGGAAAGGAGGAGGAGGACGTAGACAGGAATGAGAGGAGGAGAGAGAAAACACAGATGGCGATGGCTTTCATTGGCTGTGAAATAAAGAAAGAAGAGAGAGAAAGAATGCCTGCGGCAATGGGCTTGTGCCGGCTGTCCGAAGAAAGAGGAGAAGGAAAACTCAGATGGCGAGGGCTTCCATGGGCTATAAAAGAAGGGAAGAAAGAGGGAGAAACATAGGAGGCGATAGGCTCGCACCGGCAATGACAGAAGAGGAGAAAGAAAGAAAACCTAGACGGCGCTAGGCTTGCGCGGACTGTGATCGAAGAGAAGAAAGAAATATAACCCAAGCGGCGCTAGGCTTGCGCTGGTTGTGACAGAAGAGGAGAGTGAAAGAAAACCCAAACGATGCTAAGTGTGCTGGATGCCAAAAGAGAAGAAAGAAAGAAAACCCAGACGAGGTTAGGCTTGCACCGACTGTGACAAAAGAGAAGAAAGAAAGAGAACCTAGGCGGTGCTAAGCTTACGCTGATTGGGCTAAGGCCTGACTCACTGTTTATGTCCTAGGAGCAGTAAGGCATCACACCAGACGATAGGTCTGCCATGCGTGAATGGAGAAAGAAGAGCAGAGAAAGAGAGATATGATAGACCAGAGGACGAAGAGAGAGAAAGAGATGAAGGTGAAAGTAGGAAAGAGAGGGAGAGGTGAGAGAGAAAAGAAGAGAAAGAGATGGGAAAAGAAGATGAGAGAGAAATGAGGAGAGAGAAAGAGGGGTGGAGAGAGAAAGTTACCTTATTGAGGGGTACCAGCCCTTTTCTTCTCTCTCCTCTCTCTCTCTCTCCAAGATGCACCCATGAGCTTAAGTGAGAATTGAAAACTTTATTAAATCTATGTAGAATGAACTCTTTTTTTTTAATATTTGGCTTTGCATGTTTATATAGAATTGGGCCCAAACATGGGTGGATGCCTAAAAACAACCTAAAATTGACGATAATTACAATTTAATTGAATTAAAAGAAATTCTAAAAATGAGTGCAAAATGACTTTTTTCCCCTACCTAACAATGTGTTGAATTTCATAACGGTCCCTGCTGCTGCTTGAGAACTTGCGTGATCTTCCATGACTGATCCGGGGTTGCTCTGATGCCCGTTTCATTGAAAGGTGATTCTTTTCTTGTAGGGCTTGATATGGTGATCGATTTGATACCAAGTTCGAGCCATGAGTCATGTTTTTAAGTCATGCTCGTGAGACTTGAATTTTGGATGAATCTTGAAAACTTCGAATCAATAGTGCGCTTGTTCCTTGACAGTTTTCTTCAATTTCTTTAATGAGTGACACTAAGCATCCTGTGACGATCATTTTGCAACAAACGCAACTCGATTTCACGTCCGGATGAATATTTTGTCGTCTTGAGGTTTTGATTAGAAACTTGAAATTTGGTAGTCGAAATTTACAACAGCTTCGACGCCTCCATGAGTGAAATCCAATCCTTCATCACACTCGAGGTTCAGATCAGAGATAGCCTCGGACCTTACTCACATAATGCTATTGGTTTCACGTTGATCGGGTATGCGAGCGTCGTGATTTGGCCGTTGGAGTGAGGCGTGCTACTGCTAAATTTTCTGAAATTGTTTTCATGGACCAGCAACGTCTCTCTAGTTTTTCTTTCTGCTCAAGCATCGTCAGGAGGCATACCACTTATCGAAATGCTCTTCTCGATGAGGCGAACATGCTCACAAAATTTGAACGCGATCCGACTTGCAACGAGTGAGATATAGGCTCCCAAAGTCACTACTCGTGACTATGAAAACAACCATTTTTAATGGTGGTTTGGTGAAGGGTGGCCACATCGAAATAGTGTGTGGTCCACCCCTTTTCGGTATTTTACACATAACTTTGTCTTGGAGTTCTCGATTAAGCCGAAACTTAGGGGTTTTCAATCATGACAGAGCTAATGCCGGTGGTCCCTCAGCTGTTTAACATGTCAAAAATATAGTTCTAGTTACAGGGTCCATTTAAGTGTGCTAGAGAACGATTTTGTCAAAATTGTTTCTTTATGTTCATTGCCTTAAAAATGTCTGATTATGATGAAACTTGGCAGGTGGCTAGTGCCTATGAAGATATTGTCTAGTTCTGGGGCTATTTTAAGACTTTCAAAATTTCCACTGTATGTTGAGGCTTTATTACCTGCTTCCTCTTTATTCTGCATCAGAATGCAAGGTGCTAAAAAATGCATTCAAACAGTTTGCTCCACCGAATGTTGTGCTTTGAGAGAAGCGAGAAGAACGACATTCGAAAAATTTCCTTCAACTTTATTACTTTTTTCTTCCTAGTCATAGGACCACATGAACACCGAGGAGATTCACGCAATGGTGCAACTAAGATGCTCAGACGTTTGGATGCAATCTACAGGTCCATCCGTGGAGACTTTAGGGGGTGAAGAAACTTTTTTTAGGGGTCTTATCGAAGTCCTCACCCTCGCGTGGACTATTTTGGTCTTGTCAGTCAAAATCAGGCCCGTTTGGCAATTGAGTGCTGTGTCGAAGGGCGTTGTTCCAATTTGGTCTGGGTTTGTTTGTCTTAGATAGACAACAAAAGGGGCCTTTGGTCAACACTCATCTGCGTCATGCACCAGTTATTCCTTGACGAGTAGGGTGACTAGCTTTGAGTATAACCCCTACCCATTCCTATCAGGTTGTTACATAGCAAGTCAAAAGTCATGGCTAACTTAGTCTTATTAGGGCGTCTTTTGGTTTTTTGAAATGATTTCTTTGTTTGTTTGTTGTGGATGGTATACTGAAGAGCCTTCTATCGACGCTCATCTGTGTCGTGCACCAGTTATTCCTTGGAGGGTAGGGTACCTCAGTTTATCGAGGTGACCATCTCTGAGTATAACCCCTGTGCAACTACGACAATCAAGATCCCTCTCTTCTTTGAGAGAAGCTTCAATTGTGATTCCCGCTCAAAAGTCATTGTTGATTCCTTAGAGAGTAGGGTACCGCAGTTTATCGAGGTGACCAGCTTTGGGTATAACCCCTACCCACTGCTAGCAGGTCGTTACATAGCAGGTCCAAAGTCATGGCTGACTTAGTCTTCTTGGGGCATCTCTAGCATCTGAGACTGCATTTCGTAATCTCCTGGAAATGATGCTCTTCTTCATGAGACTTATCTTGTTTTCTCTGTGAATCTTTTGTCCTTCGAGTCCTTTTTACAACTAGGCTTAGGCTCTCAAAATCTTTTCTTTGAAGATTGTATTTTTGGGTCCCGTTATTGTGACACCAGGGATTTTTTTCTTTGAATGTGAGCTGAAGCTGCTTGTTGAGGCCAGAGCTCCATCAACATGCTTATTGGTCCAAGCGTCCTTTGTGGAAACGGCGCCGTAGAGATGGTTTTCACCAACTTCCCTTTATTTTGGGCTCATTTACCCATGATTTTTCGACCATGTCCACCCTTTTCATCCATTTTTACTCATGGAGCCCTTTTGGGGTTTTCACCGTGCCCATTTCTTTTTGTCTTTACGGAACTCATTTACTCATGTTTTCATAGCCATGCTCGTCCATCATTTTTACTCATGGCGTTCCCTTGTCTAAGAACCATGCGTGTTATTTTTTGTGAAGGCGTGTTTAGAGTCATGCCTTCGAGACATGTGTTAAGCAATTTATCGTCATGCGGTCAGAACGTGCATTATGGTTTAAGGTCATACAACTGGACCATAGTGGTGATGAATGGCAGTCTGTAGAGGCCGTAGAGTGAGTATGGTAGTGGATTTAGCTCACTTTGATAAGATGAAACGAGGCTACTTATGAAAGATGGATTATGTACGACAAGTGGGTGAAAATTGGTAACCCACTAGCTTACAACGAGTATGGGTGGTGGGATGGTTTGGCATTTTGTGAGCAAGGGTGAGACTAATTGGGGAATGATGATGATGAAATGAATGGATCCACTATGCAGGTAATGAAAATGATGCGCGAACATAAAAGGGTCAGTTAAGGAAGACGTGCGTGAAAATGCGCATAGAAGGTGTGTGCACGTATGAGGGAGCAAGTTAAAAGTCATGCCTCTTGGACCTGTACAAAGCAGTTTAACATCATGCAGCCATGACGTGCACTATGGTTTGAGGTCATACAGCTTGGACCGTGATTATGCAATTTAAAGTCATACAACTAGGACCATGCAGTTTAAGGTGGTGAGATTAGACCTCCACTAATGTTTTAGTGTCACATAATTTGGACCATGGCACTGAACCTTTTAACGTCGTGCGGTTAGGACGTACACTATAATTTAAGGACATATATCCTGGACCGTGCAGTTTAGGGTCATGCAGCTTGACCTTCGCTATAGTTTAAGGTTCATATAGTTTGAACCATGCAGTTTAGGGTCGTCCACCTGGATGAAAGCTGTGCAGGTCATGCACCAGGACCAAAGTTGTGCAGTTTAAGGTCGTGCAGCCTGGACTAAAGCTGTGCAACTTAAGGTCGTACAGCACGGACCAAAGCTGTATAGTTTCAAGTTGTGCAGCACGGACCATGGCGTGGGTCGCCATGTAGGGGAAGCTTCATAGGGAATGAGTCTATAGAGGGGACTTTGACTCTCTAGGAATAAAAGGGAAGGGGTTCAGATAGGAAGACCGCCTTCATTGGGGGTAATGGGAACAAGTGTGGGTCCCTTACAGGGGAAACATGGTACTCGACTCTTAGGTGTGAGGTAGACCCACTGGGGGTTGCAGTGGTAAAAATGACTATAACTCGGGGATAATGGGTCACAGTATGAATATGACTCCTACTGGGGATGAGAAGTCATGGCCTGAGTTGAATGACCTGGGTACCACTCTGCTGGGGATAATAGATCACAATCAGGGTGCAACTCTACTTGGGGATAACAATGGTAGGACACACATACAACTGTAGCATGGGGCATGCGGCAATGGACTGCTTAGAACACAGTCGGAGCAAAGACCGACCAACACCGCTTCTTGAACACTCAGCCGGGGTTGAGCCTTTAGAAAACGCAATTGGCACTGAGGACAACCAACCACTGTCTCTAGAATACCTGATCAGCGCTGACGTTTAAAAACGTAGGTGGCGCGAAGGGTGGTCGTGCTAGCTCTTAAACACAGGCGGCGCTAGAATGCTGAGAATGCAGCCATCACTGGGGTTACTAAAAACACAGTTGGCGCTGAGGACAGCCTGTGCTATCTTTTGAGCACTATCGATGCTGAGTTGCTGAGAACATAGCCAGCGCTGAAGTTACTTAAAAACACAGCCGGCACTGGGGCTACCGAAAACGCAGCCCGCGTTGGGTGTGGGTTATTTTTTGGACCTTGACCCGAGCCCAACCCAGTATTGGTCTCTTGTTGCATAGAATTTCATGGGCAACGATAAAACTTGCTCGGGCCTCGAGTCAAAACCTGACCCAGTTCGTCCTATTGACATTTGGCCTCTTGGACGTGACTGGGATTCTCAATTTGTGAAGGGCATTTGAAGGAAGCATCAGTTATATAAGGGGGTAACCCCGATTTTCACCGAAGCTAAAAAAAAAATTCAGGTAAAAAACATCAACATTAAGAAGGAGGTTTCTGGTGAAGACCTTCGGCAAACACAATGGGTGTTCCGGCAAGGGTTTTAGAGGGAGCTTGTCAACAAACAGGGGAAGTTTCGGTTGAGAGAAAGAATATGCCAGCACAGAGGGATACATTTTTACCGGAGTTTCTAGGAATTTGCACTGAAAGAAGGGTTCATCAGGGAAACAGGGAGTTCCGGCAGTGATTTTGTGGGTTTTGACGAAGGGTGGAAAGGTCAGAGGTGTAGTGGTTTCTCGATGACATGGGGCAAGTTGCAGAGGATTTCCAGCCGATGTACGGGAATTCTAGTGAGAAACCGAAGGGTGCGAGGAGACAAACCATTGCTGGAGGTGGACAGTTGTTCTTGGAAGGTTTGCAACCGTATGGGAGGCTAACGTCGCCATCCACACGTGTGAGTCGTGTGTCAGGCCAGGAGGTGGACGGTTGCACTTGGAAATTGTGTACCCGTTGAGGAGGCGAAGGGGCTTCGGCCAAAAAATGAGGGGTCTCAAGAATCGAGGAGACGTGTGAAAAATTAAAAATGACCTAGAGTTGAATAGTCATGGTCGGCACTGACTCGAGATATGCAACTGGCACAGGGCTTAAGGACGATAGCCAACACTAGCCTTTAAGGTATGTGGCCGGTGATAGGTCATTAAAAAATTAGCCAACACTGAACTTTTAGAAGAACAGTTAGTGTTGGTCCTCAAGAAAGGCAGCTGGCACTGGGAGTTAGCAGCACAACCAGCGCTAGCCTTTGAAAGACACAACCGACACTGGCCTCAAACGACGCTTATCAATGGATGGTCAGTGTCATGTTGTGCAGCGATGAGTCGCATGTGGGAACTGTTGCGCACGATGTTGAGCCATGTGCGGCGATTATCACACACAACACTAACTTGGGTAGGCAAAGGGTGGTGATGGGTGGTAAGGATTGGCTTATGAAGCTCGTAGGAAGCCAAGTCCTCCAGCACTACAGTGAAGTCCATTTTGCTCTGTGGAAAGGCATCCACTGTGAACAGAGTATGCTCTCCATCATAGGTCAGTTCCTTGCCAGAGAAGCCTACTTTGTATGTTTGATATACTAGTCAGATGAATTCAAGCTGACTCGGAAATGGTTGGCTTCTTATTTTGGCCTGTAACCATCCTTTTTGGTAGCACTCGTCAGATGAATTGAAGCTGACTCTCCAAGTAGTTTTGCTTCTTCTAAGAGAGAAATTCTTCGTGGGTTTGCTTCTTCTTTATGAGGAGAACATTTCTTTCGGTATGTAACAGTCCTCTTATCCTCAGATGCAAGGGCAACACTGCGGGTTTTGGATTGTAACCGTCCATTTATCCTCAGATGCAAGAGACATGTAACCTCCCAAATAATGGGCCTTTTGGCTTGTAACTTGTAACTCCTTTTTAATGCAATAAAAATAATTTAAATTTTGTTTGGACTGTCTTGCTTGCTTTGCATTGAGTCTCTTTTCTTGAATATGCATCATGGATAGTATTTCTTTTGGTATCGCCCATTGATAGGAGCCATTGCCTACTCTCCATCAGGATGTGCTAATATGTAAGCTCCATTTGACAAGACCTTTTTTACTATAAAAGGATCTTCCCACTTGAGTTCAAACTTCCCTTTACGCCAGCCATGCATAACAATCAGCCTCGTAACGGCCAGAACTAAATCCCCATGGGTGAATGAGCGGACCTTGACTGACTTGTCAAAAGCCCTATTCATTCTCCCTTGGTTGAGTTCGAGGTTGTGCTGAGCATCTAGCGTCTTTTCATCGAGTGCATCCAATTCTTGATATCGAAGTTTGACTCTCTCATCTTTGGTTAGTCCTTTATGTAAAGCAAAACGCAATGAAGGGATTTGAATTTCGAGGGGTAAAACTACTTCACCCCATTGACAAGAGAATAAGGAGTGGAGTCAGCAGCATTTCATGTAGTAGCACGATAGGCCCATAGTGCTTCGGGAATTTTCTCGTGCAAGTTCCTCTTCATCTTTGATACCGATTTTCGTAAAACATTGCATAGAGTCTTATTGAAGGCCTCAATCAAGCCATTTGCTCGAGGGTGGTACATAGTCGAGTATCTACATTTGAAACTGAATTGGTTAACCAAGCAATCAATGTGATGACTTCAAAATTGAGGTCCAATGTCCGAGATAATCCGGTCAGGCACCCCAAACCAGTATATAATGTGATTTCGAATAAAGTTGGCCACTGTTGTCCCAGGAACTTGCTTAAGGGGGACCGCTTCAGCCCACTTGGAGAAATAATCTGTTCCAGCGAGAATAAAGACATGGCCCATTTCCGAAAGAGGGTCAATAGGACCAAAAATGTCAATACCCCATTGTGAGAAGGACCATGATGCCACTATAGGGTGTAAGGGCTCTGGATGTTGATGAACAAGGATTGAATGTATTTGACATACTTGGCACTTTTTAGCATAGTTTAAGGAATCAACAATCATGGAAGGCCAATAATACCCCAATCTACGTATCCGTTCATAGAGCTTGGGAATGTAGTCCACAAGTGCCTGGGTGGACTTCTTTCAACACCTTATTTTCCTCGTGCATGTCCACACATCTAAGAAGAATACCGTCAAATGATCGTCTGAAGAGAGCATCTCCTTTTAGGAGAGTATACATGGTGGACAATCGGCGCACGTTGATGTGCTCGGCACCATCTTCAGGGAGTCTACCATATTTTAAAAAACTAGCCATGAGTTCTCTCCAATCTTCTACTTGCTCGATTTTCACGCATATTGGGTTGAAGAACTCGAGTTCTTGGTTTTGAACCTTAGCTCCTTGACTCCGTGCCATTTCTTGTTCAGTCTTGATTGCTTCTTTAGCTGATAGAAGTGCTCTGAATTGATAAGGAGGGCACTCGAGGAAGATGTTTCTCTCATCATCCTTGTCTACCTCTGTTCTTTGTTCAATGTGCCTCCATTGTGCCACCCAGACAAGCGTGGGTCCTGATGAGGATAATTGAATTGTAGCACCAAGTTTTGCAAGTGCGTCAACTTGTGAGTTTAACCTCCTGGCGATGTGACTCAGAGATACATTCTCCATTTGGGCCATATATGATTTTGTAGTATCGTGATAAGGCTTGAGAGTGTCTTTCCTCACGTCATAGATCCCTTTAAGCTATCGAATAACCAAATCAGAGTCGTCGTAGGTCTTAAGCTGCTCCAAGGCGAGGTCGAAGGCTATCTCTAGCCCAATTATAAGGGCCTGATATACTGCCTCATTACGAGAACCGACTTTGGCGAGAAAGAAAGAAAGTGGCAATAATCCTCCTTTCAGGGTTAGGAATACCACTCCAGCGCCTCCTCGGTTTGATTGGAAGGCTCCGTCGAAGTACAATTCCAACGCATGAGCAAGGTTAGCACATAACACTTCTTCATCAGGGAGGTCGCTTGATAACGGAGATTCTGCTGGTACCGGATGTGCCGCGAGAAAATCAGCCAGTGCCTAGCCCTTGATGGCCTTTTGTGGGACATACGTGATGTCGAACTCCATCAGTAATAATGCCCACTTAGCAAGGCGTCCTGACAAGCATGGACGTGTCATGAGAAACTTTATAGGATCTGCTTTTAATATAAGTTTCACTTCATGACCAAATAAATAATGACAAAGCTTTTGTACTACGAAGATCAGAGTAAGGCACATCTTTTCTAAGGGGATAATTCTTCTCGGCCCCCTGCATTCTACAGATGGGATAATACAATGTCGTTTCTTTTCCCTCATCATTGTTTTGTGCCAACAATGCCCCGAGTGACTCTTCAAGAGTGATCACGTATACGATGAGAGGTTTTCCCAGCACTGGTGTAGAGAGTACTGGAGGGTTGAGTAAATATTGTTTGATGTCATCAAGAGGTGTTTGGCATGTTTCATTCCGGATGAATGGGGTATCTTTCTTTAACAAGTGCGTAAAGGGTTTACAGCGACCTAAGAGGTTTGAGATGAACCTGAGGATGTACGCTAGCTACCATTGAAGAGAGCGCAGTTCTCGCAGTGTAGTTGGTGACGACATTTCTTGGATCGCCTTGATCTTGACTGGCTCTACTTCAAGCCCTCGATGTCTGACAACAAACCTCAAGAATTTTCCCGAACGCACCCCAAAAGCGCATTTCAGCTGGATCATTTTAAGTTGATGAAGGCATAGTCGCTGGAACACCTTTTCAAGGTCTCTCATGTGAGCATCCTTCTCTTCAGATTGTACCACGAAGTCGTCTACATAACACTCCACCTCCTTGTGCATCATATCCTTGAAGATGGTCGCCATTGCTCTCTGGTATGTGGCACAACATTCTTTAATCCAAAAGGCATCATTGTGTAATAGAAGACCCCTTTTGGAGTTAAGAAAGAAGTGGCTTCCTCATCTTCAGAAGCCATCCGTATCTAATTATACCCGGAGTATCCATCCATGAAGGGGAAGACCTGGCAGTGGGTCGTAGAGTCAATGAGCATCTCGGTGAATGGCAATGGGAATTCATCTTTAGGACAGGCGGTATTGAGCTAATGGAAGTCAATGTAAACCGTGATTTGACCATTCTTCTTCTTGACTGAAACAAAATTTGCTAGCCATTTCGAGCACTTGACTTCACGAATGAAGCCCATTTGTCTGCGTTTCGTAACTTTGACGTCTCTCTGCATTTTGAGGTCAGGCCTAAACCTCCTTGATTTCTGTTTGACAGTAGGATCAATGCCGAGATGGTGAACGAAGACTTGAGGGTCTAAACCAGGCATCTCATGGTAATGCCAAGCAAATACGTCTCCGTTTGCTCACAAGAAAGTAGTGAAATTTTATTTTTCTTCTGGAGACATATGTGTCGAGATGAAAGTAGGCCTAGGGTCGGCTTCATCCCCTAGATTTATTTCTTCGAGCTCATCAACAGTAGCTTGGCCTCTTTCTTCCCATTCTTCTGGGGCCTCTTGCACTTCCTCTTTGTTTTCAAAGGATTTTTCATCAACCTCAAGTGCAGATACCCACAACCCTGACATCTCTACGTCCAATAGGGCTTTAGAGTAGGTCATGATATCTACACCTTTCTCAAACCCAGGGGCAGAAGGCCACACCTCAAACGTGGAAAGCATATAAGGCTGCAGGAGCTCGTCTTGAAAATTTAAGGGGATTTGAGATTCAACGATTGTGGCAGAGAGGTATCCTCGTACGAATCACATGGTCTTTGAACTAGTGTCTGCAGTGTTTGCCCCACGCTGGCTGGTACTTCATAGACTTGTACCATGTGGCAAGCTTCGTTAATGTAGAAGCTTTACCCTCTTGATTCTCTCAGTCTCTGTTCCAAGTCGGGCTCAGGGGGCCACTGAGGTTTCCTTGGCTTTGACTTTTTGTGCTTCTTTGAAGAAGGTGGCTCTGCTTTAGCTTTAGTTGCCTGGGCATCAACAACATTTATAAATCCACCTACCTAGGCCAGGGTCTTTTCAATCGCTTCCATTTAGTCCTACTTATGTTGATCCCTTCGATATCTTTATCAAGGGCCTTGAAGTCGAGACCTTGCAAGGTTATACCTATAGGAGACATAGAAGAGGAAGGATGAGAAGCAGAAGAAGGAGGAGAAAGGTTAGAAACTGGGGGACTTTTAAAATCGTTCCCCTCATCAAACCGATCTGGGGAGCTGTTTACGTCATCACTTGGATTGCACGTGTGCAGGGGGTCTTTTAGGTCTTTTCCTTGCTTAGACCATTGGGGGGTGCTTTTAACTTCGTCATCCTCATTGGACGTGCTTTGAGGAGAAGATAACTCAGAGACGTCTTGTTGATGCGATGGAGAAGGAAGAAGGATCGTGTCAGGGATAAAGTGCAGTAAAGTTGGCAGTGGGGGAAGGGGCTTTAGAAATTCCTACCCAACTAGAGGTTGAGATATCTTGTTTCTTCAACGAGTAGCCATTGGTGCCCACCTATTTCTGGTTTTCTGAGGTGGTGCTTCATTTGTCTCGCTAGGCTTGTTAACAGCCCTAGCTTGGCGAAATGCTTCTAGTCTTAAGGACTTGAGTCTACTTTGCCTGTGATGGACTATCCATGGCTAGGAAGTTGAGGGTTCAGATCTGAATCATTACCACGAAGGTCTTGTGTTGGGAGGTCCTCTTGCACCGGTGGAGCAGTGGTTTGGGGATCACTTAGTACAACATTGTAAAACTCTTGACATTCTCTCATTTTCATTGCGAATATATCATGAAAACGGGTGCATTTCCACAGATAATGGTCCCATATCTGGTGATACGGGCACCAACAATCCTCAGTTCCCTGAGCAAGGCGTCGAGGCTGCCTTGCCTATTTCGGTGTGATTAGACCTTCCTAAAGCATTATAACAAATAAGGCATGAAGGATACCAAGGGCTTCGTCTTCCTCTTGGACGGTTACTACAAGGGAGGTTTTGATGCCTCGAATGCCTTCTTTAACTCTTCAAGCTTGAATTGACCCTTCGGAATCAGGGCCTCGATAATATCTTTTAGCGTGAAGTAGTCATCTGTGAGATGATTGATACTTTGATGATAAGCACAATAATTTGCCTGAGTATCGAGCCTAACTTACTCAGGGAACTTGGCTTCTAGAAGCTCGATCATATTTTGCTCCAATAATAACTGGAATAGTGAAGGGACCCATTCCTTCTCAAAGGGGTAGACCTTATTCCTATGCTTAGTGAAATAATCATCCCGATTAAGATTCGTCGATGGGGGTACTCTGTTGTACAACTGTTGTTGCTTTCCAACCTAGGGCATTGTTTTTACTATGCTCACCCCTTTGGAGAGGTCCAAAGTATGGGAGGGAGCATTCTTTGGATCATTGATAGTGACGGTTGCACTGATTATTCCTTTTTGTTGGCTGCCCGGGTGTTAGTCCAAGAGCTACCATTGCCCCGGTTGTTCCCCGAGCTTGCATACAGTGGTTGTGACATGCCATGGTAGCGTGACAGGCTTTCTATGCGGACTAATTTAGAAATCAATTTTGACATGGAGGTCGGATTAGAGGCCTCAACATGTAGATTCAAGTCGCATGTTCCGCACACAAGTTTGAACTGCTTCCTTCTCAGGCATGGGATTGGGATGGTGAGCAGTTAAATTTCTCCATCTTGATATGAACTGGTCCATGGGATCATCGGGGTATTGGGTCAGGGTGAGAAGCTCGATGGTTTGAACCTCTCTCTCTTGACCTCATAAAAACGCTGATGGAACAGCTTCTCCATTTCCTCCCATATATGTATTGATTTTGGAGGGAGTCGAGCATACCACTGAAAAGCTGGGCCGTCAAGGGTTTCACAAACTGACGGGGAAGGAGTCTCCCATCAGTTGTTGTTTCTCGACATGCTTCTTGGAAGTGGATGATATGCTGGTACGACGACATGGTTCCGTTGAATAGGGGAAGCTTCCCTTTCTTGTAATCTAACGGAAATGGGACCTATTTAATGTATGACGGTATGGCGTTTGATAAGGCGTTGCACCTTGTATCCTCGAAATTTGTCTGTTCTTTAAGCTTTGGGTAACCATAGCATCGATGTCTGCCTGTGAGATGGGGTGAAGGACAGAATTGTCCTTTGAGCCAGAGGGAAGGGACTGCCTTGGAATTGCACCATCTGAGTGGTGGGAATTGACCTCATGGTTAGCTGATTGTCATGCGGTGTCAATACAATCAATCTTCTCCATCATCACGCACACCATATCTTCGAATTTGTTCATGCGGTCTTCATGCGAGTCAGATCCATTATTAACCATTACGCTAATTATTTCTCTAGGAGGGTTGAGGTCTTGCAAACTTGATGGGTCGCGTGCTGTAGATCGGTCATCATGCCCCGACTGGACTCTATTCTTATATGCCGATCACGTGAGGACCGGTTCTCGACAGTCTTAGAACCGTGGCTGTTTTGTACTGGGTCATCTTCTATGACACTAACCACCATGCAAGGCGCATGTATTTCTTCTTCAGGCTTCATCATTTGAAGAGGGTATAAGGGATTCAAGCAAAGAGGCCCATCAGAGCTGGCTGCTTCTACCGCCTTGGTCACTTCCTATGTCAGAATTTGCAAACCCTTATCGTATTTCATTTCGAGGTTTTGATGGACCTCGCGTCAAACTGTGATTGGGACTACGGTTGGTCGGCTCTTCTTGCGCAAGAGAGAGTTGTTTCCATCAGGTGCAGCAAATAATGAGGATTAGGGATTGGAATTATCCTGAGCTAGGCAAGATGAAGGACTCGATCTGCCATCAGGTCTTTACCCCGAGGCCTCTTGTGAGCTCCAGATACACGACTGAAATGACGGGGCTAGTTTAGGATGATACTCTTGGGGAGGGTCTTCGAGTACTAAGGCTAGAGGTGCTTACTCGAAGAAGGAGGAGCAGGCAAAAGCAGAGTTGACTCATGAGGACGCCTGAGTCGAGGGAGAGGGGCTGTCTATAGTGGAGACGCGTGTGTGCCCCTTAAAGAAGGATCACGTGGGACCTGGGGGTCAGCTTGGGCTCGAGTAAGTGGTCTGGACTTAAGAGGTTAAGAATTGCGAGTAAGTGCTTGTAAGAGAATAGGTGGAGGCCTAACTCTTACAGGGTGTGCTTGTGTGTGCTAAGGAGGAGGACAAGAAGGTTGTCTCCTACATACTCTGGTTGGTGCATTGATGGCGTTGCCCCAAGAAGTGGGATGCATATGAACAACGTGTACAGGACCCGGCCTTGGGAGGTCTGATCTTGGATGCTGACTCGAGGAAACATAAGGGTTGCCCCGACGTGCGGCTAGAGTGGATGACCCACGAGCCTGATGGTGTGTGCGAGAGGTGGAGGCCCCACGGTCTCCACCTCGACGTGTCAAGCTTCTAGGGATAGAGACTCATGATGGTATAAGAGGGGGGTAGCCTTGCGGCGACCCACATAAGCAACGACAACTTATGTACCTTTTACAGAAAGAACTGGGAAGCCTTCCGACATACCTCGAAAATACAACCAACAAGTGACTTGCCGATGGAAGGGTACGTGCTGTGTTCAGCAACACAAGTGTTGTCGATGTAAGGGGCCTTGGTGGAGGTTCCACTAGAGCTAGGAGACGGGGAGTTAGGGACATTTAAGTCCCTCCTCCTGCCAATCCAAGTCAAGACTTGGGAGCTAGACCCGGGGTTTTTGCTCAAAAGGAGGATTGAGATTGAAGTTCGAGGAACTTGTTCATTGGGGGCACTCGCTAATGCTAGGATAAGAAAATCCCTGATCTGAATGAATAGGTTACAGAACCCGGAAGCCATAAGTGTAGATACAGAAAATAAAAGGAGAAACTTAGTCAAACAAGCACGATGCGACTAACGGGTAGTAAGTCCCCAGTGGAGTCACCAAGCTGGTTCGGTGCCTCGATCTCGCCAGTCGGGACGTTAAGATCGCTCCCTCGGGAACCTTACTTAAAAACAAGGGCATGTGGACCATCTGATGAGAGAGGAATTAAAGGTAGGTTTAGGACTTTCTTGGGGTAGCTCGCATGGGCACCCTCTTAAATCACGAAGAAAGCCTCCTAGTCGTAAAACTGGTTCGAAATTGCCTCCCTTAGCTTGTATTCTCCTGTTTCTGCAATCACACACATATGGCAAATATTATAAGACAAGTGGGTCAAGGGACCCCACCTTGCCTTTGGGTGAATGTACACAAGCGTGCACATTCAGAAAGAGGAAGAGAATGAGAGGATGAAAGTTGGAGTGAGAAGAATTTGATCGAGTGGTGAGGTTGACACACTGACTTGACTAGTAGGTAATTGACCTGTCATGGTAGTAAAACAGGCTTGGTAGCTCATACCGGCTCAACAGAGTTACCACCAGACAATTGTACCAATACTGACTAACTAGACACAATGGCTTGTCTTAACCCTTCTTTGTAAAACGAGAGAGTTAGAGAAAGAAAGAAAAAGAACAGGGAGGGAGAAGAGAGGAAGAAGAAGAGAAGAAGATAAAAGAGAAGAAGAAACAAACTAGGAGAGAAAACCATGAGAGGAGAATAGGAAAGAAAAAGAAGGAAAAGAGGAGGACGCAGATGGGTATGAGAGGAGGAGGAGAGAAAACTCAGATGACGATGGCTTCCACCGACTGTAAAATAAAGAAAGAAGAGAGAGAAATAATGTAAGCGGCAATGGGCTTGCGCCTTCTGTCAGAAGAAAGAGGAGAACGAAAACTCAGATGATGATGGCTTCCACCAGCTATGAAAGAAGGGAAGAAAGAGAGAGAAACACAAGCGGTGAAAGGCTTGCGCCAGCTGTGACAGAAGAGAAGAAAGAAAGAGAATCCAAGCGATGCTAGGCTTGCGTCGGCTATGACAGAAGAGGAGAAAGAAAGAAAACCCAGGCAGCGCTAGGCTTGTGTCGGCTGTGACCGAAGAGAAGAAAGAAAGATAACCCAGGCAGCACTAGGCCTGCACCGGCTGTGATACAAGAGAAGAAGGAAAGAGAACCTATGCTGCGCTAAGCTTGCGCTGATCGGGCCAGGCCTGACTCACTGTTCATGTCTCAAGAGCAGTAAGGCATCACACCAGACAATAGGTACACCATGCGTGAAGGGAGAAAGAGAAGCAAGGAAATAGAGATATGATAAACCATAGAAGGAAGACATAGAAAGAGATAAAGATGAAAGTAAGAAAGAGGGAGAGATGAGAGAGAAAAGAAGAAATAGAGAAGAGAAAAGAAGATGAGAGAGAAAAAATAAAGAGGGAAAGAAAAGAGGAGAGAGAAAGAGAGATAGAGATAAGAAAATAAAAAGAGAAAAGAGGAGAGAGAAAGAGGGAAGGAGAGAGAAAGTTTCCTTATCAAGAGGTACCGACCCTTTTTTTCTCTCTCCTCTATCTCTCTCCAAGATGCACCCACGTCCTTAAGCAAGAATTGAAAACTTTATTGAATCGATGAAGAATGAACTCTTTTTTCTTACAATTTGGCTTTGCATGTTTATATAGAATTGGGTCAAAACATGGGTGGATGCCCAAAAACTACCTAAAACTGAAGATAATTACAATTTAATTGAATTAAAAGAAATTATAAAAATGGTTCAAAAGGATTGTTTTGCCCCTGCCTAACAATGTGTCGAATTTCGTAACAGTCCTAGCTGCTGCTCGAGAACTTGTCTGACCTTCCATGACTGATCTGAGGTTTCTCTGATGCCCGTTTGATCGAAAGACGATTGTTTTCTTATAGGGATCGGCATGGTGATTGATTTGATACCAAGTTCAAGCCATGAATCATGTTTTTAAGTCATGATCATGAGACTTGAATTTTGGATGAATCTTGAAAACTTCGGATGTATAGTGCCCTCGTTCCTTGACGTTTTCTTCAGTTTCTTCGTTGAGTCGCACTAAGCAAGCCGTCATGATCATGTTGCAACAAAGGCAACTTGATTTCATGTTCAGATGAAGATTTTGTCGTCATGAGTGAGTTTTTGGCTGGAATCTTGAAATTCGGTGGTCAGAATTTACAGCATCTTCGATGCCTCCATGAGTAGAATCCAACCGTTCATTATACGTGAGGTTCAGACTAGAGATAGCCTCAAACCTTAAGCACATAACGTCATTATTTTGTCTTGATCGGGTACGCGAGCGTCGTGATTTGGCCGCAAGAGTGAGGTATGCTGCTGCTGAATTTTCTGCAACTTCCTTCACGGATCAGCAACTTCTTTTTAGTTTTTCTCCCTGCTCAGGAATCGTCACTAGGCTTACCACCTATCGAAACACTCGTGTTGATGAGACGAACATGCTCACAAAATTTGAGCACGATCTGATGTGGAACAAGTGAGATATAGGCCCTGAAATTCATTGCTCGTGACTGTGAAAACAACCACCTTTAATGGTGTTTTAGTGCAGGGTGGCCACACGGGAATAGTGTGTAGCCTACCCTTTTCAAGTATTTTACCCATAACACTATCCTAGAGTACCCGATTAAGCCAAAACATGACCCATAGGGTTTTTCAAACATGCCGGATCCAATGGCGATGGTCCCATAACTGTTTGACTTGCCAAAAATATAGTTGTTGTTACAGGGTCCATTTCAGGGTGCTAGAGGCCGATTTTGTAAAAATTCCTTCTTTATGTTCACTGCCTTAGAAATGTCTGATTGTGATGAAACTTGGCAGGTAGCCTTTTGAAATGCGTATGAAGATCTTGACCAGTTCTGGGGCCATTTTGAGACTATCGAAATTTCTACTGTATGTTGAGGCTTTATTGACCTGCTTCCTCTTTATTCTGCAATAAGGACCAAGGTGCTGAAAAATACGTTCAAACAACGACGAGTATGGATGGCGGGATAGTTCGCTGTTTTGTGATAAATGGTAATGAAGGAAGGTGGATTTAGTGTGAGTTGATGAAGGTGGTGCACACACATGGACGGGTCGGTTAGGGAAGACATGCATGAAGATGCACGTAAAGGGCGTGTGCAAGTGTGTGGGTACATGTTTAAGGTCATGCCTTTGCAACCTGTGCAAAGCAGTTTATTTCAGGCAGCCAATACGTGCACTATGGTTTAGGATCATATAGCTTGGATGATGGTTATGTTGTTTTAAGTCATGCAACTAAGACCATGTAGTTTCGGGTCGTGCAACTAGACCTCCGCTAAAGTCATATAGTTCGGACCATGGTGCTAAGCCTTTTATCGTCGTGCGGCTAGGACATGCACTACGGTTTAAGGTCATATAGCTTGGACCTGGGCTGTGCAGTTTAAAGTCTTGCAACACGGACCATGCAGTTTTGAGTCGTGAAACTAGACATCCACTACAGTTTAAAGTCGTATAGTTTGGACAGGGGCGTGCAGTTTATGGTCATGCAGCATGGACTGTGCATTTTATGGTCATGCAACTAGACCTTCGCTATATTTTAAGGTCATAGTTTGGACTGTGGCTGTGTAGTTTAGGGTCATGCAGCAAGGACCATTGTGTGGGTCGCCATGTACGTAAAGCTCCATGGGGAGTAGGTCTGTGGATAGTAAGCAAACTTTACTGAGGATTAGGGGACAAGTATGTCTCCATGAAAGGTAACTTGATTCCTTGGGATAAGAAGCTTGGTGCGAGACTGACCCACAGGGGATAAAAGCAGTTAGCATGATCTTAACTCCGCTGAGGATAAAATGATAATAGGAGTGTATTCCCTACTGAGGATGAGGGACAGTAACCTGTTCTTGACTCCATGGGGGATGACCAGTCACGACCTGGGTGCAATGGCCTAAGTGCAACTCCACTGAGGATGAATGGCAATGGCATGCGCATAACTCCACTGGGGATAGTGGTTGGACATGCAATGCAGAAACCAAGTGTTGACACATGCACGACATTAGCACGGGGAGCGTACAACAATGGTCATGGGCAGTGGCGGCATTGACATATGCAGCACCAGTATGGGTGACAGCAACACACGTGACGATAAACGTTTTGAGAAAACAGTCGACGCTAGGCTTTCTAGAACACAACCGACGCTTGGTGATTTAAAACATAGTCGACGCTGAACCATTGAGAACACTGTCGGCGCATAGCTGGCAATGGGTTGAGATTACACAGCCGGCGATGGGTTGACATTACACAACTGACGATGGGCTGAGATTACACAGCCGGTGATGGGTTGAGATTACACAGCCGACGATGGGTTGAGGTTACACAGCTGGCGATGACTTGTGTTCGGGTCTCTAGCCCGAGCGCGACCCGATCTTGGCTTCTAACCCATGGGATTTCATGGGCAATGGTAAACTATATTCGGGTCTCGGGTCAGAGCCCAACCCGAGCCGGCCCATCGCCTCTTGGTCTTCAAGGACCTGCCTGGCATTCCTAGTTTATGAGGGGCACTTGAAGGAAGCATTGCCTATATAAGGGGGTAAACCCCATTTTTACAGTTTTTCACCGAAGGTAAAAATGGTAAGTTTCATAGTGAGAGAGAGATGCGACTCCAACGTGAATTTTCGACGCACACGCAGGGTCTTTCTTAAAGTTTGCAGGAATTTGCTGGGGAGAAGGAGAGAACTCCGACGAATAGAGAGAATATCCACAGAGGTACACAGGGAGCACATGGGTTTTTCATGACGGATTTGAAGTAGGGAATCAGGTTTTTGGCTACCTAAGGTTCCGGCCGTGGTTCAAAATTTCTGAAGAAAGGGGAAAAGAGTCCAAGTCGTTATCGCCGGTGAGCTTCCACTGGTTTCCCAGTAGTTTTCCAATAGTTTCCAGCAATGGGAAGGAGAAGAATAGGTGTCACAATCGGTTTTCGATAGTGGTAGTGGTTTTTCGGTGGGAAATTGAGAGGTCGCGAGATAAACGGAGGGTCACCGGGAGGTGAAGAGTAACGGGGAGATGAAGGGCCACATTGGGAATTCGATCTATTGTAAGAAGAAGACGAGTCTCCAGAAGGTGCGCAGTCATCGAGGAGACGAAGACTCTTAGGCAACCGAAGCGTTACGAAAATCGAAGGGGCGTAGGGAACAAAGGGTCACCGAGAAGTGAACAGTCCTGGAGGCGAGGGGCCTTAAAAACACAACCGGCGCTAGCCTTAGGATATGCAGCCGACGCTGGGCCTTAGAAACACAGTTGGCGTTAGTCTTAGGATACACAGTTGACACTAGCTTTACAATACGTAACCAGTGCTGGGCCGTAGAAACACAGTCGACACTGGTCTCTCACGGTGCTAGTCAATGCCTTGGTCACACGTGGCTAGCAACATGATGCGCCTAGCTTTAATCATGCGTGGCTATTGCTTACTCGATCCTTTGATGAACGATGGTGAACCGTGTTCTGCTGTGATCGTGCACATTAATGAGTGGGGTTGGCAAAGGGCGGTAACCAATGGTGAGGCGTGGCCGGCAACACCTGCGGGAAGCCAAATCTTCTAGCACTCCATGTTCTTTTGCGGAAGGGCCCTCATTGTGAGCAGAATATGCTCTCTATCATAGGTCAGTTTCTTGCCTGAGAAGTCTGCTTTACATGTTCGGTGTATCCCATCAAAGCAGTTTCACCTTTTCCTATTGTGAAGGCCACTTTTGGCCAGTACCCATCCTTTCTCCCTTAAATGTAAGAGGGACGCCTCTAATGGTGAGAAAGACTTTTGGCCTGTAACCGTCCTCTCCACGAATGTAAGAGTAATCTAGTCGTTTTCTTTTCCTCAGATGCAAGAGCAACGCTGGGATGCAAGAGCATTGATGGGATCATCCGTCTTCTTTTCCTCGGACGCAAGATCAATGCTTTGAGATCAACCATCTTCTTTTCCTCGGATGTAAGAGTTACATTCTACCGCAACCATTTTCTTTTGTGAGTGGTGATACTGCATGATGGATTTGTAACCTCCCTAATAATGGGCTTTTTGGCTTGGAACTCCTTTTTATGCAATAAGAGAGTTAAACCTTGTTTGAACTGTCTTGCTTGTCCTCTTTTCTATTGCGCATTGACTCTGCATCATCGGTTGTATTTCTTTAGGTATCGCTCGTTGTCACACCCCAAGATTTATAACACTGGAATCTCTGAGATGTAACAATCTATCTTTAACAAAATGAAATTTTTCTACTTCACCATTAATTGCACTAAAACAGATTTTTCCATTTCTAAGAGTCTGTACAAAGTCTACTCATAACTAGTACTAACATGAAGGTTTAGATATACATCTGTTGATAGGACAAAATTTACAATAGTGAATTTGAACAAAAGTCACAAAGAGAAAATTTCATCATAACTATGACTTCTTCCAAAGTTGGTCCTGTAGTGCCTTCAACTAGGGAGGCTGCAATTACCCTGAAAATTTTTTACCATAGTTTGATGAGTTTGGCTACTCAGTAAGTGATCATCATAGTCCTCAAAAATAATCATAGTCAGAAGATGTAAGCATTTTAAAAAAGGGAGGTCAATTAGAAACAATGCGAGCCAAACAACATTTATGGATAACAATTTCACTTTCAGAAATGCACAATTAAACATAATCCAAATGATTGAAATGCATATAAATATTTAACAGCAATGCATAACTCAAAGGATTTCACAAAATACCCTATTAACGTCCCAAGTAGGTCACCTATATACCCCACCAACATCCTAGATGGGTCCAAACAATCCCTTCAGGTCCAAACATACCTCACCGGCATCTCGGATGAGTCCAAATAGTCCCTACCGATGTAACTAGATAGGTCCAAACAATCCCTGCAGGTCCAAACATACCTCACCGGCATCGCGATGAGTCCAAATTGTCCCTAGCGGCATAAATGGATAGGTCCAAACATACCTCACCGGCGTACCTGATGAGTCCAAATAGTCCCCATCGACGTCCTGGATAAGTCCACACATACTTAAATTATCTCAGAAGCTCTTTAACATCAGAAGCATCAACATCGTACATTCAAAGTATCATTGAAATCATTAACAGGAATTCACTTGAAGCAATTTAAACAATTACTTTCATTGAAATATTTGTAAGTAACCAATCAAACAATTTGGATAAATATTGCAGAAAGGTAGCAGATCAAACATGTAAATTTGAAATGGCATCCAATAGGCAGTCGATTATCAATTTAAGAGCTTTTATAGAAATCCAAGGTTAAACACATAAATATCACTTATGGAATGTAATTTCATAATTAATTATTTTACAGGAATAGATAAAACTTATAGTATCTAAAATTCATAGACAAACAAAAATACAATTAAATTCATAAATGCGTAAATCTCAGAGTATTGACAGTATTATAATTAATTTCAGAAATATCAATTTTTCACATAATGGTTTTACCAGAAATGACATCACTTACATATAAATTTTACACTGTTTAAAAGTCATAATAATAGCCAGAAATTTTATTTTAATAATTTACAATGTCTAAATTTCTAATAATAATAATTTAACAGAAAAAAATGATACCATATGCGCATAAAATTACAGTATAAATATGGTGAACAGACTATTTTTCAGGATAATGAGATCATTTACCTATAATATTTTAGAGGAAACTTTCGGTAAAATTCGGCTAGAGAGAAGGAGTTCAGTGCATTCTTTAATTTACAAAGAGGGCTCAACGTTACTGAGAGGGAGGGGCATAAGAGGGAGTGTTTTTGCAGAGAGAGAATCCAACTCGTTCTCCTCTTTTTAAACACAAAAAAAATATTATTATAATGTATTATTAACCCACCTCATACATGAGGTGTTTAGAAGGTGATAGATTAACACTTAAAGCCCACGTCCCTAGAGGACGTGGCACAAGAAACAAAAGGTGAAGGTAAAAAGAGCAAAAAAAAAATGATGGTGCCTAAGGACCAAATTATTTTTGTGGACCATCAAAGGTAAAAGGTTTTTTGTTTTTCCTTTTTAAGTTTAAGATTGTGAAATTCTCGCCCCCTTAAAGAAATTTAGTCTTCTAAATTTGTGTACCTGATTGCTAAAAAAGATATAGGTATTTTTCTCTGATTTTGTCTTCTCGTTCCCAAGTTGTCTCTTCTCTTGAATGATGCTGCCACAATACGCGGATCAAAGGAATCTTTTTTTTGCGCAACATCTGCACCCTCCTGTCCAATACCAATCTTAGCTGCTCAATAAAGGTCAGGTCCTCTCTGAACGATAAAGGTTCATATTTCAAGACATGTGGTGAGTCGAGTTGATATTTTCTTAATGAGGATACATGGAAAACATTATGGATGTTTGCTAATTCAGGCGGTAAGGCAAGTCTATATGCGACGCCTCCGACTCTCACCAGGATTTTAAAGGCTTCGATGTAACGGGGGCTCAACTTTCCTTTCTTGTCGAATCTCATGATGCCCTTTATTGGAGACACCTTTAGGAAAACCCGATCACCTCAAATTCAAGGTCTCTCTATCGGTTATTGGTATAACTCTTCTGCTGACTCTGAGTCTTGAGCCTTTCTCGAATTAATATTATCTTATCTGAGGTTACTTGGACGATTTCTTATGCCAAAATCCTTCTTTCACCAACCTCGTCCCAACAGACAGGTGACCTGCATCTCCTTCCATACAGGGCTTCATATGGTGCCATTTGAATGCTGGTTTGGAAGCAATTGTTATATGCAAACTCAATCAGGGATAAATGGTCATCCCAACTTCCTTTAAAGTCAATGACACAGGCCCTTAGCATATCTTCCAAGGTTTGGATGGTCCTCTCTGATTGTCGGTCAGTTTGGGGGTGAAAAGCGGTACTAAAACAAAGTTTCATTCCTATGGCTGACTGTAGCCTAGCCAAAAATTTATAAGTAAACCAAGTGTCCCTGTATGACACAATGCTGATAACCACACTATTTCCTTAATGTACAACTGGGTTAGTCCATCCAAAGTGTAAGTCGTGCGGATAGGTAGGAAGTGAGGAGCTTTAGTCAGCCGGTCTATAATGACCCAAATGTTGTCATGCCTTGAACTTGTTCTAGGAAAATCGGAGACAAAATCCATAGAAATGTGCTCCCACTTCCACTCTGGCAGGGGTAAAGGCTGCAACAACCCAGCAGGCTTCTGATGCTCAGCTTTTACTTGCTGGCATGTTAGGCACTTGGATAGAAATAGTGTTATCTCCTTTTTCATGTCATTCCACCAGTAAGTTTTCTTCAAGTCCTGATACATCTTAGTACTTCCACGAGTGATGTGCTTCTTCCAAGATAGATTTCTTTACATTCTCATCATTCGGGACACCAATCCGACCTCTAAATCTCAATATATCATCATTGCTTATAGAGAATTCGTCTCTCTTTCGCAACTTCACCTCTTCTACAATTTTATAAGCTGAGGGTCCTTCTTTTGTGCCAATCGAATCTGTTGAATTAGTTGGGGCTCAATCATACCTATCATACCATTAAAAGATAGAGCAGGATGCATCTCCTCTATTTCTTCTAACAATTTCATTTCTTGAATCATTAGATAAGCTAAAACTCCTGCAGATTTCCTACTTAGAGCATCGGCCACAACGTTAGCCTTTCCTGAATTATAATGGATTGTACAATCATAGTCTTTCAGGAAATGCATCCATCTTATCTGCCGCATATTCAAATTTTTCTTGGAAACGAGGTATTTCAGGCTCTTATGATCTGTGTATATTTCGAATTGCTCACCATATAGATAATGCCTCCAAATTTTCAAAGCAAATACTATTGTAGTTAGCTCCAAGTCATGAATTGGATATTTCTTCTCATATTCTTTCAACTGTCTGGATGCATATGCCACTACCTTGCCATGTTGCATTAATACACAGCCCAAGCCTTTATGTGAAGCATCACTAATCACAAATCCCCCACTCCCCTCAGGAATAGTTAAAATAAGCGCTGAAGTCAATCGAGCTTTTTGTTCTTGAAAACTCTCTTCACATTCCTTTGTCCACTCAAATTTGACATTTTTATGTGTCAATCGAGTTAATGGATTTGCAATTCGAGAGAATGCTTCTACAAATCTTCTGTAATATCCTGTCAATCTCAAATAGCTTCAAATTTTAGTTACATTGCTTGGTTGTTTCTAATTAACTACGGTTTCAACTTTTGAAGGATCAACTAATAAGCCTTCTTTTGATATCACATGTCCTAAAAATGTCACTTGTTCAAGCCAAAATTCACATTTACTTAGTTTGGCATACAACTTCTTTTCTCTTAGTATTTGCAATACGAGTCTTACATGTTGTTCATGTTCCTCCCGATCCTTGGAATAGATTAGAATATCATCGATGAATACCACAATAAACCTATCTAGAAAAAGCCTAAAAATTAGATTCATCAAATCCATAAATGCAGCTGGTGCATTGGTTAATCCAAAAGGCATGACTAAAACTTCATAATGACCATACCTTGTTCTGAAAGCTGTCTTGGGAACATCGTCACTTTTAATCTTAAGCTAATAGTACCCAGATCTATGAGGGCTCAACGTTACTGAGAGGGAGGGGTGTAAGAAAGTGTTTTTGTAGAGAGAGAATCCAACTCGTGCTCCTCTTTTTAAACACAAAAAAAATATTATTATAATATATTATTATCCCACCTCATACATGAGGTGTTTAGAAGGTGTTACATTAACACTTAAAACCCACGTCCCTAGAGGACCTGGCACAAGAAACAAAAGGTGAAGGTAAAAAGAGCAAAAAAAAAGGATGATCCCTAAGGACCAAATTATTTGTGTGGACCATCAAAGGTAAAGGAATTTTTTTTTTTTTTTTTTTTAATAAGTTTAGGATTGTTACACTCGTTGATAAGGGGCATCACCTCCTCTCCATCAGGATGTGCTAGTATGTAAGCTCCATTGGGCGACACTTTCTTGATTATAAAGGGACCTTCCCACTTGGGTTTAAACTTCCCTTTGCGCCGCCCATGCATAACAATCGGCCTCTTGATGAATGAACGGACTTTGATTGACTTGTCAAAGGCCGTCTTCATTCTCCTCTGGTTGAGTTCGAGATTCTGCTGAGCTTCCAACCTCTTTTCATCAAGCACATCCAATTCTTGACACCAAAGTTTGACCCTATCTTCTTCGGTTAGTCCTTAGTGTATAGCGACACATAGTGAAGGGATTTGAATTTCAAGAGGTAAAACTACTTCACCCATATAGACTAGGGAATAAGGAGTGGAATCGATGGCATTTCTCATGGTAGTACGATAGGCCCACAAGGATTCAAGCAGCTTCTCATGCCAATTTTTCTTTGTCTTTGATACCGATTTCCTTAAAACGTTGAACAGGTTTTATTGAAAGCCTCAGATATTCGGTTGGCTTGAGGGTGGTACATAGTTGAGTACTTAACCAAGTGATCGATGTGATGACTTCTGAATTGAGGGCTGTTGTTAAATACGATCCAGTCTGGCACTCCGAACCGATGTATGATGTGATGTCGCATGAAGTTAGCCATCGTGGTATCAGGAACTTGCGTAAGGGGAATCGCTTCAGCCCACTTGGAGAAATAATCTATTGTAGCCAAAATAAAGACATGACCCATTACCGAAGGAGGGTCAATAGGCCTGACAATGTCCATACCCCATTGTGAGAAGGGCCATGATGCCCCTATAGGGTGTAAGGGCTCTGGAGGCTGATGAACAAGGCTCGAGTGTATTTAGCACACCTGACACTTCTTAGCATAGTTTAAGGAGTCAGCAATCATCGAAGGCCAATAGTACCTCAATCTGCATATCCATTCATAGAGCTTGGGGTCAGACTGATGTAATCCACAAAGACCTTATTTTCTTCTTGCGTGTCAACACGTCTAAGAAGCATACGTTTCAATGACCATCTAAAGAGGGAATGTCCTTCAAGGAGAGTATACTTGGTAGACATTTGACGCAATAGGATCTTTCTGGAGTCTACCATGTTTTAGAAATTTAGTGATGGGCTCTCTCCAATCTTCTACCTGCTCTATTTCCATGCATATTGGGTCGAAGAACTCCAGTTCTTGGTTTCGATCCTTAACTCCCTGACCTCGTGTCATTTTTTGTTCAATCTTGATAATTTATTTGGCTGATAGAAGTGCTTCGAATGGATAAGGTGGGCACTCGAGGAAGAGATTTCTCTTATCATCCACATCTACCTCGGTTCTTAGATCGATGTGTCTCCATTCTGCCACCCCGACAAGCGTGGGTCCTGGTGTGGACAATTGAATTGTGGCCCCAAGTTTTGCAAGTGCATCGACATGCGAGTTTAACCTCCTGGGGATATGACTCAAGGATATATCCTCAAACTGGGCCGTATACAATTTGTTAGCATTGTGATATGGCTTGAGAGTGTCTTTTCTCAAGTCGTAGATCCCTTTAAGCTACCGAATAACCAACTCAGAGTCGTCATAGATCTTGAGCTACTCCAAGTCTAGATCGAAGGCTATCTCCAACCTAATTATAAGGCCCTAATATTCCACCTTGTTATGGGAACCGGCTTCAGTGAGAGAGAAAGAAAGAGGCAATACACCTCCTTTCGGAGTCATGAACACCACTCCGGCGTCTCCTCGATCAGATTGGAAGGCTCTGTCAAAGTACATCTCCAATGCATGAGCAAGTTCTGCACGAAATACTTCTTCATTGGAGAGCTCACTTGAAAAGGGAGATTTCCCCGATACAGGGTGTGCTGCGAGAAAATCAGCCAAAGCTTGCCCCTTGATGGCCTTTTGTGGGACGTATGAGATGTCAAATTCAATCAGCAATAATGCTGACTTAGCAAGACGTCCTAACAGTCATGAGCATATCATGAGAAACTTTATTGGATCTACTTTTGATATAAGTCTTACTTCATGATAGAGAAAGTAGTGGCGGAGCTTTTGTACTGCAAAAATTAGGGCCAAGCACATCTTCTCAATAGCGGAATAATTCTTCTCGGTCCTTTACATCTAGCAGCTGAGATAATATAGTGAGGTTTCTTTCCCTTCGCCATTGTTTTGTGCCAATAATGCCCCAAGTGACTCGTCGAGAGTAATCACGTACAAGATGAGGGGTTTTCCCAACACTGATGTTGAGAGCACTAGAGGATTGAGTAAATAATGCTTGATGTCATCAAGGGCTGCTTGACATGCTTCATCCCAAATGAATGGTGTATCCTTCTTTAACAGGTGCGTAAAGGGTGTACAACGACCTGAGAGGTTCGAGATGAACCTACGGATATAAGCCAGTTGTCCTTGGAGAGATCGCGGTTCTTGCACTATAGTTGGTGGCAGCATTTCCTGGATTGCCTTGATCTTGACTGGCTCAACTTCCAATCCTCGATGTCTAACAATGAACCCCAAGAACTTTCCTGAACACATGCCAAAAGTGCATTTGAGACGGTTGATTTTGAGCTGATGGAGGTGTAACCGCTCGAGCACCTTTTTCAAAGTCTCTCATATGAGTGTCTTTCTCTTCAGATTTTACTACCAACTCATCTACATCACATTCCACGTCTTTGTGCATCATGTCTTTTAAGATAGTCGCCATTGCTCTCTGATATGTGGCACCAGCATTCATCAATCTAGAAGGCATCATTGTGTAACAAAACACCCTTTTTGGAGTTAAGAACACGGTGGCTTCCTCATCTTTGGGTGCCATCCGTATCTGATTATACCCGGAGTATCCATCCATGAAGGAGAAGATCTGACAGTGGGTTGTAGAATCAATGAGCACCTCCGTGAATGGCAACGGGAAGTCATCCTTAGGGCAGGCAGTATTCAAGTCACGGAAGTCAATGTAAACCCTAATTTGACCATTTTTCTTCTTGACTGGAACAACATTTGCCAGCTATTTGGGTACTTGACATCACGAATGAAGCCGACTTACCTAAGTTTAGTCACCTCAGCATCTATCTACATTTCAAGTCAGGCCTGAACCTCCTTGATTTTTGCTTGACAGGCTTGACGGAGGTATCGATGCCGAGACAGTGAACCACGACTTGGGGATCCAAACCAGGCATCTCATGGTAATGTCAGGCAAAGACATCTCGGTTTGCTTGCAAGAAATAGTAAAGCTCTCCTTCTCTTCTGACGACATATTTGTAGAGATGAAACTGGGTCTGGGGTCGGCTTCATCCCCTAGATTTATCTCCTCGAGTTCATCAGTTGTGGCTTGACCACCTTCTTCCCATTCTTCTGGGGCTTCTAGCAAATCTTCATCATTAACCTCAGAGGTCTTTTCATTAACCTCAAGTGCATAGACCCATGATCCTAACATCTCTGCTTCCAAGAGGGCTCCAGGGTAGATCATGATCTCTACACCTTTCTCGAACTGAAGGACAAAAGGATCAACCTCAAACATGGAAAGCATATCAGGCTGCAGGGATTCGATTTGAAATTTACAAGGAGGTATGGGTGTCTGCAATGTTTCCCTGTGCTAGCTGATACTTTATAGACCTGTACCATGTGGCAAGCTTCCTGAAAATAAAAGCTCTGCCCTCTTGATTCTCCCAGCCTCTGCTCAATGTCGGGCTCAGGAAGCCACTAGGGATTCTTTGGCTTTGACATATTGTGCTTCTTAGTGGAAGAAGATGGTTGTGTATTGGCTCGAGCTGCTACGGCGTTAGCAACTATTAAGAATCTTGCTGCCTGGGCCAGCGACTTTTTCAACCGCCTCTTTTGCGTCCTGCTTATATTGGTTCCTTCAAGTTATCTGTCAAGAGCCTTGAAGTCTAGATATTTCGAGGTTGCACCTGCAGAAGACATAGAAGAGGAAGCATGCGAAGAAGAAGCAAAAGAAAGAGAAGGGTCAGTAAGTGAGGTACTTTTAAGATCGTTCCCCTCTCATCGAACAGATTTGGGCAGCTTTTTATGTCATCACCAGAGTAGGCGTGTGTAGGGTATCTTTTAAGTCCTTCCCTGCTTAGATCATTGGGGAGTGCTTTTAACATCGTCACCCTCATTGAACGTACTCCGAGTAGAAGATGTCTCGGGGACCTCCTCTTGATAAGGCAAGGAAGGAAGGGTGATCATGTCGGCGATAAAGTCTAGTAAAGTTGGCAATGGGGAAAGAGGCCTGAGGAATTCCTGCTCAACTGGCGGTTGACCAGTCTTGTTTCTTGGGTGAGCAGCTCTTGGTGTCTGTCTCTTTCTGGTTTTCATTGGCAATGGTTGATCTGTCTCGCTAGGTTTATGGACAACCCTAGCTTGACGAACTGCTTCTCACCTTAAGGACTTGAGTCTGCTCCACCCGTGATGGACTATCCATGGTTGAGAAGTCAAGGGTTCAGCAGGATCCTAGCCATCCTTACTCAAGACTTGTGTGAGGGGTTCATCTCGTACTGGTGGAGCAGTGGTTTGGGGACCTCTCTCTGGAACATTGTAAGAGTGATGGATCCCTGCATTTTCTTCGTGATTATATCATGGAAACTGGAGCATTCACTCAGGTCGTGGCCCACTATCTGATGGTACGTGCACCAATGGTTCTCAGTTCTCTGAGTGAGGCGTCGAGGCTACCTTGCTGGTTTTGGGGTGATGAGGCCTTCTTGAATCATCATAACGAACAAGGCGCGAAGGAGATCAGGTGCTTCATCTTCCTCTTGGATTGTAACTACATGGGAGGCTTCTACTGCCTCGAATGCCTTCTTTAGCTCTTCAAGATTTATTTGACCCTTCTGGATTAGGGCTTTAATAATGTCTTTTAACGTGTAGCAGTCCTCTATGGGGTGGTTTATCCTCTGATGATAAGCATAAGGATTCGCATGGGATTGAGTCCGGCCTGATCAAGGAACTTGATCTCTAAGAGCTTGATCATGTTTTGTTCTAGTAATAATCGAAGTAGTTCTAGGACCCATTCCTTTTCAAAGGGGTAGACGTTGTTCCTATGCCTAGTCCAATAATCACCTCGGTTAAGATTCACAGGTGGAGGTACTCGGTTGCCTGCTTGAGGCGTTGTCTTCGTTGTGCTTATCCCTTTGGAGAGGTCCAAAGTCTGAGAGGAAGCCTTCTTTGGGTTGCTTATGGTGACGGCCGCACTGATCACTCCATTCTATTTGTTGCCCCAGGTATTGGTTCGGGAGCTACCATTGCCCCGATTGTTTCTTGAGCTTGCAGACTATTGTCGTGACCCTCCATTGTGGCGTGACAGGCAGTCTATGCGGACCAATTTAGAGATCAGCTTAGAGATGGAGGTCGAATTGGAGACCTCAACATGTAAAGAAATCTCAGGTCGCATGTTTCGTACACAGGTTTGAACCGCTTCCTTCTCAGGCATGGGATTGGGATGGCGATCTGCTAAATCTCTCCACCTTGATATGAATTGATCCACAGACTCATCGGGATCTTGGGTCAAGGTGAGAAGCTAAATGGTTTGAACCTCTCTCTTGACCTCATAGAAACATTGGTGGGACAGTTTTTCATTTTCCCCCCAAGTATGTACTGAGTTTGGGGGAAGCTGAGCATATCATTGGAAAGCCGGGCCATCAAGGGTTTCAACAAATTGACGGAGAAGGAGTCTCCCATCAGCCACTGTCTCTCGACACGCTTCTTAGAGTGGGTGATATGCTGGTTTGGGGATGTGGTTCCATTGAACAGAGGAAACTTCCCTTTCTTATAATCTGAGGGAAACAACACCTGGTCAATGTATGAAGGGTACGGCTTTTGATAGAGCGTTGCACCCTGTATTCCCAGGATTTGTCTGTTCTTTAGGCTGTGCGTCACCATAGCATCGATGTCTGCCTGTGAGATGGGGTGAGGGACATAATTGTCCTGTGAGGTAGAGGGAAGGGGCTGCCTTGGAAGTTCATCATATGAGTGATGGGAATTGACCTCATGGTTAGCCGATTGTTCTGCAGCATCTATGCCATAAATCTTCTCTATCATTGCGTGCATCATGTCTTCGAACCTATTCATACGCTCTTCCTGGAGTCTTTAGGTTCGTTTACAACAATTACACTGACCGTTTCTCCAGGGAGATCAGCCTTAGTTTCAGTTGAGGGCTTGTGGGTTTGACGAGTCGTACATGGCAGATCAGTCAGGAAGGGGTCAGCATGCCCCGACTGAACTTGAGTCTTGTATACCGATCCCATGAAGACCGGTTCTCGACAGTCTTGGGACCGTGGCTGTTGAGTGGCTGGGTCATCTTCTACGACACTAACCACAGTGTAGGGTTCATGGACTTCTTCTTCAAGATTTGTCATCTGAAGAGGGTAGAAGGGATTTTGAGGGAGGAGACCCTTGATATTGGGTGCCCTGACTTTTCCGGTCAGCTCCTTAATCAGAATTTGCAGTCCTCTACTTTGCTTAAGCATTAGACTATGATAGGCCCCTCTCCAGAAATGAGACTGGGGTCAAGGTTGACCTGCCTTCTTAGAACATGAGAGGACGGTGTCCATGAGAAGGGGCAGCGGATGTGAACCTTGGACAAGGGCCAGCTTGGGCTGCTACCTTGGAAGTTGAAGAACTTCATCAATCATCAGGGCTTTGCTCTGAGCTCCTTTGTGGACCCCAGTGGCATAGCGGACCGGATGAGGTTGATTGAGGATGGTACTCTTAGGGAAAACCTTCGAGTACCATGTCTTGAGATGTCTGCCAGGAGAAGAAACGGCAGATGAAGAGGAGATTGGCTCTCGATGTTGTCTGGGTCGGGAGGAAGCGATGACCTGGGAATGTGGCACTTGTACACCCCTTGAAGTAGCATTCCGGGTGACTTGCAGTCCGGGCTCGAATAGGTGGTCTGGCCTTAGGGGGTCGAGAACTGCGAGCACATGTTTGTAACGGAACAGGTGGAAGCCTGCCCCTTACGAGGTGCGCAAGTGTGTGATGAGTGGGAGGACAAAGGAGTCGTCTCCGGTGTGCTTGGGTAAGCACAGCAATGGCGTTACCCTGAGTAGTGGGATGCATATGCATAACGTGTGCAAGACCTAGCCCCAGGAGGCCTGATCTTAGACGTTGACTCAAGGTAACATAAGGGTTGCCTTGAGGTGTGGCTCTAGTGGATGACCCATGAGCCTTATGGTGTGTGCGAGTGGTGGAGGGCCCAGGGTCTCCGCCTCGATGTGCCGAGCTTTTAAGGGTAGAGACTCGTGGCAGTGCTAGAATGTTGTGGGAAGCCTTGCGGTGACCCACAGAAGCCTTTCGACTTACCTTGATAATACGACCGATAAGTGACTTGTCGGTGGCCGGGTGTATGCTGTGAGCGGCAGCAGATGTGCTACCGCTGCAGGGTGCCTTTAAAGAAGTTCCATCAGAGCTAAGAGATGGGGAGTTAGGAACTTTTAAGTCCCTCCTCATGCTTATCCAAGTTAAGATCTGAGAGCTAGGCACTGGGTCTTTGCTCAAAAGGAAAGTTAGGAAAGAAGCTTGAGGAACTTGTTCCCGGCGGACGCTCATGAATGTGGGAATCAGAAAATCTCTGATCCGGATAAATGGGTTAAGAAACACAACAGCCATGTGGTGTATGAAAAAAAAAAAAACAAAGGAGAAACTAGCCAAACAAGAACGATCCAACGAAGGGGTAGTAAGTCCTCAATGGAGTTGCCAAGCTGATTAAGTGCCTCGATCTCGTCCTCCAGATTCAGATGATCTGGCAGCACTCGTCTCGAGTTTTAGGGGAACCTAGGACTTTGAGATCGATCTCTCGAGAACCTCGCTCAGAAGCGAGGGAAGGTATATAACCTGATGAGAGAGGAATTTAAGGTGGGTTCGGGACTTATTCAAGCTGGCTTGAGTGTACGCCCTCTTAGATCACCAAGAAAGCCCCCTCAGTCATAAAACTGGTTTGGAATCGACTCCCTTGGCCTGTACTCTCGTATTTCTGTAATCACACACACATGTTTAATTTACAAGACAAGTGGGTCAAGTGACCCCTCCTTATCTTTGGGCAAATATACATAGTAATGCACATTCAAAAGATGAAATAGGGGAAGGGAGTAGATGAAAGAAGAAGAAAGAGATAAAATAGAAGACTAGGGGAGATAAGAATTTGATTAGGTGGCTAGACTAACATAATAGCTAGATCGAAAAGTGATTGACCTGCCGTGGTAGCAAGACGGGCACAGTAACTAGACTGGCACAACGACAGTATTATTAGACATTAGAATGATCATCAACCGGCCTAGCAGATGGCTAGCTTATGTGGCAATAAGGCATGCACGGTAATTAAAACCGGCACAGTGATAGCACTGTTGAACGATGAGACTACCATGACAGTGCTTGACTTAGCCTCCCTTCATTAACGAGAGAAAAAGAAGAGAAGACAGAAAAGAAAGAGAGAGGAAAAGGCATGCACAATACTACTGATGTCGTGCATGTGAGAAAAAGAATGGAAATAGTGAGAGGGGAAAATAAGAAGAAAGGAACAACAAGAAAGAAGAGGAAAGAGGGAAGAAGGAAGAAGATAGGGGAAGAAAAGAGAATAGGGAACATGGGCAGAGATGGACTTCCACCGTCCATGACAGAGGATTGAGAAGAGAGAGGACATGGACAGCGATGAGCATCCGTCATCCATAATGAAGGAGATAAGAGAGAGAGGACATGGATGGCGATGAGTATCCGCCGTCCATGAAAGAGGAGTGAAGAGAGAGAAAATATGGATGACGATGAGCTTCCACCATGCATGACAGAAGAATCAGAAGAGAGAGAAAACATGGACGACGATGAACATCCACCGTCCATGACAGAGGAGAGAAGAGGAAAGAGAAAATGTGGATGGCGATGAGCTTCCGCCATCCATGACACAAGAATTAGAAGAAAGAGAAAACATGGATGACGATGAGCTTATGTCGTCCATGACACAAGAATTAAAAGAGAGAGAAAACATAGAATGTGATGAGCTTCCACCGTCCATGACACAAGAATTAGAAGAGAGAAAATATGGACGGCGATGACCTTCCATCGTCCATGACACAAGGAAATAAGAGAGAGAAAACCTGGACGACGATGAGCTTCCACCTTCATGACAAGAGAATTAAAAGAGAGAAAACATGGACGGCGATGAGCTTCCTCCATCCATGACATAGGGGATTAAGAGAGAGAAAATGTGGACGACGATGAGCTTCCGTCATCCATGACACAGGAATTGTAAGAGACAGAAAACATGGATGGCGACGAGCTTCCACCATCCATGACACTGGGTAATAAGATGAACTTTGACAAAGGCCCGGCCCGCCACTCCGGTTAAGGCTTGGCTCACTGTTTAGGTCCTAAAAATAAGAATACATCATGTCAGGCAACAGGCTCTGCCATGCATGAACAGAAAGAGAAAAGAGAAGGAACAAGGAGAGAGAAGGACAGTGAAGAGGAAAGAAAGGCAGACAGAAGAGAGAGAAGGAAAGTGGATAAAGAAGATCAGACAAGAAAAAGGAAAGAGAGATCTAGACGAGAGAAGAGAGAAAGAGAGATATAGAGATGAAGAGAGAGAAAAAGAAAGATGAGAAGAGGAGAGAGAAAGAGATAAATGAGAGGAGGAGAGAGAAAGAGAGAGATGAAAGGAGGAGAGAGAAAGAGAGAGATGAGAGGAGGAGAGAGAAAGAGAGAGATGAGAGGAGGAAAGAGAAAGCGAGAGATGAGAAGAGGAGAGAAATAGATGTGAGAGGATAAAAGATAAAATTACCTTCACCAAAGGGTACCTGACATTTTCTCTCTCTCCTCTCTCTCTCTCCAAGATGTACCCACAATTTGAATGTAAAAACTCTCAAATTTTATTGATGAGTAATGAAAAATCAAGGGTCCTATGACAATTATGTTTAACATGTACTTATAGAATTGGGCCCAAACATGGGTTTACGCTAAAAAATAACCTAAATTGTTGATAATTACAATTTAATTGAATTAAAAGATATTCTAAAATTGGGTGCAAAAGAACTTGCGTGATCATCCATGAATGATTCGGGGTTGCTTCGGCATATGTTTGGCCGAAAGATGGTTGCTTCCTTGTCGTGCTCGACGTGATGGTCGATTTGATACTAACTTCGAGCCATGGATCGTGATTTTAGGCCATGATCATGCGACTCGAAATTTGCATAGATCTTGAAAATTTTTGATCAATAGTGTGCTTGTTCCCTGATGTTTTTCTTTGATTTCTTCACTGACTTGAACTGCGAATGTCGTCACGGTCATGTTGTAATGAACACAGTTTGATTTTGTATCCAGATAAAGATTTTGTCGTCTTAGGTTTTTTGCTAGAATTTAAAAATCCAACGATGAGAATCTACAGTAACGTTGACTCCTATGTATGCCAAATCCAACCGTTCATCATACATGGGGACCAGATGTAGCCTCGATCCTTACGCACATAATGCAATTAGTTTCGCATCGATCGGGTACGCAAGTGCCGCGATATGGCTGTTTGAGCGAGGCATGCTGCTGCTGAATTTTCTACTACTATCTTTACGAATCATCAATTTCTCTCTAGTTTTTCTCCTTGTTTGGGTATCGTCAAGGGTCGTGCCATATATCAAAATGCTTGTCTTGATAATTTGAAGGCACACACCAAATTTGAGAATGATCGGTCTTAGAATGGGTGAGATACGAGTCTTTGAAGTTGTTGCTCGGGACTGTGCACACCAACCTCCTATATTGGTGATTGATGCTGGAAGGCTGCATGGCGATAGCGTGCACCATTCCCTTTTTTAATGTTTTACCCATAACTTTGTCCTGAAATGTCCGATTAAGCAGAAACTAGACCCATGGGGGCATTTTACCGTACCGGATACAATAGCTATGGTCCCAGAGCTGTTTGACACACCGAAAATATAGTTCAAGTTATCGAGTCTATTTCAAGATGTCGTAGGTTGATTTTTTAAAAATTTTTTCTTTATCTGTGCTGCCTTGGATATATCAGATTGAGAGACAGGTACCCTTTTGGAGTGCTTAGGAAGATTTTGACCCATTCTGGGGCAATTTCTGAGACTATTGGGAATTCCACTATATGTTAAGGCTTTATTGACTGACTGCACTTTTATTCCACATCAGGACTCAAGGTGTTGAAAAATGTGTTCAAACATCGCCAAAAAGTTTAGACAAGTCTCATGAGGAAGAGCAATATTCCCACAAGGTCACAAACACAGTCCAACATGCTAAAGACGCCCCAAGAAGGCCAAAGTCAGCCAAAACTTGGACCTACTATGCAAACAAAACTTCAAGCAGTAGGTAGGGGTTATACCCATAGCTGGTCACCTCGATAAACTTAGGTACCTTGCCCACCTAGTACAATCTGGTGCACCACGTAAACGGTTGCAAACTAAAAGCCCTTCAACAGACCATTAACAATAAAACAAACAAACCCAGACCAAAATGGGAAATTTCCCTTCAGCATGGCACTTGACCGCCAGATGGGCCTGATTCTGACCAACGAGGTCCGTACAAAATCCTCAATTGTCAGAATCATAATTAGTCCTTAAGGGAGAGGACTTCGACATGCTCCTTAAAAAAAGTCTCTCCTCCCCTTAAAGTCTCCACGGATGGACCTATACATTACATCCAAACGTTTGAGCATCTAGTTACAACATTACGTGGATCTCCTCGAAGTTCACGTGGTCCTGTGGCTAGGAAGAAAAAAGTAATAAAGCTAAAGGAAATTTTATGAATGTTATCCTTCTCGCTTCTCTCGAAGCATAACAATCGGTGGGGAAAGATTTTTGAAGACATTTTTCTGTACCTTGGTCCTTGATACGAAATAAAGAGAAAGCCGGTCAATAAAGCCTTGACATACAGTAAAATTCTCGATAGTCTCATAATTTCCCTAAAACAGGTAGAAATCTTCTTAAGAACTTCAAAAGGCTATCTGCCAAGTTCTGTCGTAATTAAATATGTCTAAAGAAGTGCAGACAAAGAAACAATTTCAGAATAATCAGTCTCTTGCACCCTGAAACAGACCCCATAATTAGAACTATACTTTCAGTACGTCAAACAGCTATGGGACTACCGTCATTGAATCTGACATGGTAAAAAACCCCTATGGCTCAAGTTTCGGCTTAATTGGGCACTCCATGACAAAGTTATGGGTAAAAGACCAAAAAGGGGTAGGCCGCACTCTATTCCCTTGCACCCTCTGTACACTAAATCACCATTAAATGTGGTTGTTTCTACACTCTCGGGCAAAGACTTTTGAGAACCATATCTCACTTGTCTTGAGTTGGATCATGCTCAAATTTTGTGAGCGTGTTCATCTCGTCAAGACGAACGTTTCGATATGTAGCACGCCCAATGATGTGCCCAAGCAAGGAGAAAAGCTAGAGAGAAGTTGCTGATCTGTGAAGAAAGTTGCAGGAAAATCAACAGCAACACGCCTCTCTCGTGCGGTCAAATCACGATGCTCGGGGTTCGAATTGAGGCAAGATCAGTTCCATCATGTGTGTAAGGTCTAGGGCTATCTCTGATTCGAACCTCATACATGATGAACGGTCGGATTTTACACACAAAGCAAATAATTTGACTGTAAATTCCAACGCCAGAATTCTAGACTCCGGCCATAAACCAAAAGTTGTGAAACCTTCATCTGGACACGAAATTGAGTTGCTTTTGTTGCCACGTGATCATGACGGTATGCTTAGTGTGATCCAATAAAGAAATCATGAAGAAACATCAAGGAACGAGCACATTATCGAGCCAAAGGTTTCAAGATTCATCCAAATTTCAAGTTGCATGATCGTGGCTTAAAAACAAAATCCATGGCTCGAAGTTGGTATCAAATTGAATGCCATGTCGACCGTATAAGAAAAAAGTTGTCTTTCGGTCAAACGGGCACTATAGCAACCCTTGATCATCCATGGAAGATCACTTATGTCCCAGAGCAATAGCAGGGGTTGTTTTGGAATTCTATGAACTATTAGATAGGGGAAAAATATTCATTTTGCACCCATTTTTAGAATATTTTTTAATTCAATTAAATTGCAATTATCATCAATAGAGATAAATTTTGAGCATCCACCCATGTTTGGGCCCAATTCTATACATACATGCTAAACCTAATTGTAAAGGTTTCTTCCCTAGATCTCCCTCAGACTTTCAATTGATCAATAAAGTTTGTGCCTTTACTTTAAGTTCGTGAGTGCGTTTTGGAGAGAGGGAGAGGAGACAGAAGAAAATGGTCGATACCTTTTGGTAAGATAATTTTCTCTCTCCTCCTCTTGTCTCTCTCTTTCTGTCTTTCTCATCTCTATTTATTTCTCTCTCCTTCTATGGTCTCTATCTTCCTCTTTCCTCCTTTTTTTTCTCTTTAATTTTCTGTGTCTTTTCTTGTTTCTTCTTTTCTTGGCATCTCTCTCTTCTTCTATGTGAAAATGCACGGCTGTGGTAAAGTTGTGCACGTCATCTTCTTCTTTCTCTTTCTCTAACCCTCACGATAATGACAGTGATGTGTGTGTCCTATTCTCTCTCTTTCTTCTTCTGCTCAATCTTTCTCTCTGTTTCTCTCTGGCTGAATGTGCATGGTGATGACAGCGCCATGCACCAACCTCTCTCTATTTTATTTTCTCTATCTCACTTACATGGTGATGGCAACGCCTTGTGCATTTTGTTCTCCATTCCCTCTGCTCCATCTTTCTCTCTGTCTGAATATGCACGGCGATGGCAACACCATGCACAAATCTCTTTCTCTACTTTCTTCTCTCTGTTCTATCTTTCTCTCTATCTGAATATGCACAGCGATGACAACGTCGTGCATGAATCCCTTTTGCTCTCCCTTCTTCTCTCTGCTCTATCTTTCTCTTTGTCTCTCTCTGTCTGAATATGCACGGCGCTGGCAACACCGTGCACAAATCTCACTTTTTGTTTTCTTCTCTCTTTAACTCCCACGACGTTCGCAGCGCCGTGCGTACCTCTTTCCTCTCCTCTTTCCTTATTCTTGTTCTCTCTTTCCTAATCCCTTTCTCTCTCTTTCCTTTTTTCTCCTCCGGCTCTTTCCCAATTTCTCTCCTCACTTTCCTTTGCCCTCTCTTCTTTCCTTTCTTCTCTCTCTACTTTCCTTTCCTCTTCCTTTATCCTAAAATCCTCTTTCCTCATCCCTATCTTCCTTTCCTTCACTCTGATTTCTTTTCTCTCTCCCCTCCAGTTGTGCACGACGATGCTCATCGTCGAGTATGACGTTGTCATCCTTCCTTTATCTTCTTGAAATATGCGCAGTGAGTCGGGCCTTAATCGAAGTGGTAGGCTGGGCCTCTGTCCAAATTTCCCCTTTCTCATATGGTGCACGGCGATGCTCATCGCCACACATGACATTCATTTCTCATTCTTGCCTCTCTCTCTATCATGGACGACGGAAGTCCATCGCCGTCCATGTTCTTTCTTGCTCCTCTTTCCTCTGTCATAAACGACAGAAGTCCATCGCCGTCCATGTTCTTTCTCTCTCATCTTCTCTCTATCATGGACGACAGAAGTCCATTACCATCTAGGTTCTTTCTCTCTCCTCTTTCTCTGTCATGAATGATAGAAGTCCATCTTTTCTCTCTCTTCTCTTCTCTCTTCTCTTCTCTCTTCTTTCTCTCTTCTCTTCTCTCTTTTCTTTATCTCTCTCCTTTCTCTCTTCCTTCTCTCTTCTCTTCTCTCTATTCTTTCTCTCTCTTATTTTCATTTCTTTTCTCCCTCTTCTTTCTCTCTCATTCCTTCTCTCTTCTCTTCTCTCTATTCTTTCTCTCTTCTTTCTCTCTCTACTTTCTCTCTTATTTTATCCCTCTTCTTTCTCTCTTTTCTTCTCTCTTCTTTTCTCTCTTCTCTTCTCTCTCTCCTTTCTATTTCTTCCTTTCTCTCTCTTCTCTTTCCATTTTCTCGTCTTCATCTTCTGTCACCTTTCTTCTCCTTTCCTTCTCTTCTCTCCTATTTCTTTGCTCTTCTCTCTCTTTGTCTCTCTGATTTTCTTACCTCTCTTCTTTGTCTTTCTTCTTCCTCTTCCTCTGTAATTAACTAAGGAACAAGTCTAGCACTGTCACGGTAGTCTCGTCATCGAGTATAATTACTGTCGTGCCGGTCTAAGTTACCGTGCCCATCTTGTTGCCATGTCGAACTAGTTGTTGTGTCAGGCTCGTAGTTGGTATTCTATCGTCAAGTAGTATTGTTGATGTGCCAGTTAGCGTTACTGTACCCGTCTTACTATCACATCAGGTCAATCATCATGCCAATTTAGCCACCGTACTAGGCTAGTCATCTGGTCAAATGTCTCTTTCTTTTTTCTTCTTCTCCCTTCTTCCTTCTCCCAACTCTAATCTCATTATTTCTTCTCTTTTATCTTTTGAATGTGCATGCCTTATGTACATTTGCCCAAAGACAAGGTGGGGTCCTTCAGCCCACTTGTCTTGTAAAATGAATCATGTTTGTGTGATTGCAGAAACAAGAGCATACATGCTAATGGAGGTGATTTCGATCCAGTTGTAGAACTGAGGGGCTTTCTTCGTGATCTAAGAGAGCACCCATGCAAGCCAGCCCTAGTAAGTCTAAAGCCCATCTTAAATTCCTCTCTCATCACTTGGTATACATGCCCTTGCTCTGAGCAAAGTTCCCGAGAGAGCGATCTCAAAGTCCCACCTTCCCCCGAAACACGAGACGCATGCTGCCAGATCATTCAGATTCGGAGGGCGAGATCGAGGCACCCAACCAATGTGTACTAGAGTCCCTCGTCAAGAAGATGTCGTGAGGCTGTCGAATTGATACGGATTCTTCTATGTTATTTTTCCATTCTTTTTTGAGTGCACATGCATGTGTTTGTTTACCCCATAACATGGTGGGGTTCTATGACCTACATGTCTGTACTTTTAATATGTGTGTGTTTGCAGGAAAGGAGAAACAGTTCAAGGGAGGCGATTCCAAACCGGCCACAAGCCTGGGGCCATTTCATGTGATCTAAGAGGGGGCCCACATGAGCTAGCCCGAGAGTGTCATGGACTCACGTGAGGTAAGTACCGCCTCACAACCTTAATTCATCTCTCACCTGTTAGCATCTTGCACTTGTCTTCTTCGCACGGTTCCCAAGAGAACGGTCTCAGGTCCCGAAACCACGCCACCAGGCAACCCGACCCGAAGGGTGAGATCGAGGCACCTAACCAGTCCGATGATACAAATTTTGAGGTTGACGATGACATTCTTTTTTTGTCATCGGAATCTTATTTTTCAATGAATTCAAAAAATTGGAACGTGCTCAAACGAAGACCAAAATGGATGAAATTTGTCACAAAATGATCGTGATAGTATCCTCTTCACTTTGTGATCAAAATGACAGCTTGGAACATCATAAATCGTGTTATATTGGTGGTCAAAGAATCACAAGCTTATGAAACTTGACTGGATTTTGGGTTCATCCTTAAAAATCCATTTCAACACAATCACCAGGTATAAAAAAAATGCGCAATAGTTCAAGCATCAATTCTATGATGATTGATTGCCTGAATTATCATTGTAAGCATCTGAAAAAGCTCTCGAGTTCTTGCAATAACAACAGGTCCCTCATGAAGGGATGGTTTTGTCATTTGTTGAAAATTATCTAGGGGTATTTTGGTCATTTACTAAAAAAAACAAGATTAATATTTTAATTCATAAAATGTGTAATTTTTTTTGACAATTTTGGTAGTTTTTTAGTATTCTACCTTTGTTTTGTAGTTTCTCTATATAAGAAACTTAAGTCATTTGTAATGAAGTTGATCTCTCTTGAAAGTGTTGGAAATTAATGGGAAACGCTTGAGAAGTCTAAGGCTTAAGATTGTTCTTTTTGCTTTGCTTTCAAGTTCAAGAATCAATATGAGCGGACAGAGTAACATTTCCTAGAGAGAGAAAATACCCCTAGGAACCCTCCCTTCCTTAGTACCCCAAAGTTCCAATTCGCTTATGATTCTTAACTCCCAATCCCATACTCCCTATAATTACTAGCTTCCATACACCTTGGAACCCCTAGTTTTTAACCCTACTCCATACACCCTACCTTAGCTAGCTTGCACCCTACCCTACACTATACACCATAATATCCCATACACCATAGCATCCTATACACTTTAGTCATTTTATACCTTACCCCCACCATACACCCTAGTTTCTATACACCATACCTCTACCCAATCCACCTAAGCCAGACATCTAGACCCTTAGACCATATCCTTGACCTAAGACTTAAACCTCTGTCTTTCTCGTGTGCATGCAAAGGGATCGACGAAGGTGCACCTAGGCTCAAGCTCATTCTAAGTCCGCTTCTCCCCTCTCTCTTATCTCTCTTCTCTTCTTCTTTCTCTCTCTTCTCTCTTTTTTCTCTCTTTCTCTCTCTCTCTTCCTTCTCTTCTTCTTTCTATCCTTCTCTCTTCCTTCTCTTTTTCTTTTTCTCTCTTCTTTCTCTCTCTTTCTCTCCCCTTACTCGAACATGGGGCGGGTCCGAGACCTCACTCTCCCTCTCTCTCTCTCTCTCTCCCTCTCTCTCTCTCTCTCACTCTCTCTCTCTCTCTCTCTCTCTCTCGCTCAAGCCCAAACCCATACGTAGGGCAGACCCGACTTCCTTCCCTCTCTTTTTTTGTCTCCCCTCTCTCTCCCTCTTCTCCATCCGCCCCTCTCTACTTTATTCTCCATCTGCTCCCTTCTTCTCTCTTCTCCATCTGGCCCTCTCTCTCCCTCATCTCCATTCGCCCCTCTTCCTCTTATCTCCTCCATCCGCCCTCTCCCTCGTATCTCCTCCATCCGCCCCTTCATTCTCTCTCCTCCACCCAGCCCTCTCTCTCCCTCTTCTCCATCTGCCCCTCTCCTCTCTTCTCCATTTGCCCCTCTCTCCCTCTTACCTTCTTCATCTGCTTGTCTCCCCCTCTCACCTTCTCCATCCGCCCCTCTCTCCCTCTCACCTTCTCCATCAGCCCCTCTCTCTCTCTTATCTCATCCATCTGTCCCTCATCTCCTACTTCTCCATCTACCCCTTTCCTTCTCTCTTCTCCATCCACCCCTCATCTGTCTCATCTCATCCGCCCTCTCAACTCACGCACACCCCTATCTGTCCTCATCTCTCTTTTACCCCTATCCTCCCTCATCTCTCTCTCATCCCCTTGTGAGCTCGGACACGTGCCTTAAGAGGGTCCATTCCATTCCCTCTCCATTCTCTCACCTCTACCCTCTCACCTCCCCTTAGAGTCTGGACCCGCACCATAGGTGGGTCCATCATCCCTTCACCCCATTTGTACTCTTTTCTCTCACCTTAAGCATTCTCTTCTCTCTCCAAATTATACTTCAACTTCTCATTTATTTTACTTCGTTTTTACTTCATCATTATTTTATTTCACTCTTTACTCATCACTACTTTCACCTCTTGAGCAGTTGATTCGGGGTCATCTTGAGATTGTGCCATAGAGTTCTAACTCTCAGATTACCACTCTAGCCATTAGCTCGTACAGTGAAGTTGGGTCATAATAGACACTGATTCTCTTACACTTGGTCACTCAGGTTGGGTTCGTCCTCAGTTAGCTTTCTTTAGAGTTCTAACCCTTTCACTACTTTAACCATCGAGTCACACATTGTTCGGGTTGTGAGAGTTTTTCATCTCGCTCTTTCTTTCTCTCTCACCTTCTTCTAATCCTTGATTGCTTTTAGGTGTCTCTTTAGTTTAGTGACATTGTTCTCGGCCCAATCTTGTAACTTCAATTCCCAAATCCTCTAAGTACCAAGGCTTCGAGCCTGGTGCTTTTCCTTCTCTGATAATACCTCTTAGGAGAGGTTACGCTGGGTGGCTGCCTAATTTTCTTTGGGTCATCTCTTCACTTCTTTTATCGTCTTCACTTTCTTCTTCTTCTCACTTCTAAAAAACAAGTTTCACTAACTCATTCATGCTCTATTCTTTCTTCTCTCTCTTACTACTTTACCCCCAAAACTTGAGCCATTTACCCATAAGGAGCACATGAAAGAGAAGTACATTTTATTTGGATTTCATTAACAGCATTTTCATAAGATTTGAGGTGAGGTGTTGAGTTTAGAGAGAGAGCCGAATTGAATCCACACTACTAGACAGTAGAAGGGCTTTCGTTCATTGATCTAAGAGGACAATAGCCCGGGCTTATCGTACAAACTCAAATCGTGGTGAGGTAGGTTATCGAGTCCATCTCTTCATCACATTAAAATCCCCTTATAATTAGACATACCTATCAGCACATGACACACGAGTCGTACATGCGCTTGTGAGGTCAGGTGGTTATTCGAGAGGGGGTCAATCGAACCCGAATCCTAAAGGGAACTCGAGCGAGGTAGATCCAAGCCCGACCGCCACCCTATAGTTTGTTCGGTCCGCTCTTTATCTAACATTTCATCTCACTCTTTCTTAAAATATGTTATGGAATCCAATTACTCCTCTCTCATACGAATTGGGGATTTCATCATCTCCACATTCACGATTGTACCTATGGGAAGTAAGGTTCGATAATCTACTAATCCCATTTATCTCTTGAGTGGTCTTTCAGAACTTCATACTCGGGCTCATGCCCATTTCATCTTAGGAAGGGGTACTCAAACCCCTTGTTCCCTCTCTACTGGCATCAAAGGCAAGTCCATTAGTTTCAATTGCATGAGCAGTTCTAAAACTGCTGCCCTTCAAGCTCACACTGCTACTGGTGGACTCTCCACCAGTCATAAGCTCAAGAGTAGTTCTAAGACCATTTCCTCTTCTCTCGCAACTAGTTCTTCTAAGACCAATGCTTCAGTGGGTAACCTTAGGGTCACTCATATTCCGTCCACATGGGCACTACTCATATTGGTATATTGCCCCATGCACATCATGCTGGCGGATCCCTCGCCAGGCCATTTAATTCGAATGGCTCCAAAGCCACTTTGATGCACAACAAATGGCTCATCCATCCTATGATGAATCGGGGCAAGTGACAGCTACCCTTGACCACCTCACCTGCTTCGGGTCTCTTATGACCCGAACCCATTAAAAGTGGTTCTCAAGCCACTCATGCATTGCATAATACTCACCCAGCTTGAACCAGCCCAAATATTGCACCCAAAAGAGCACACAACTCGCGACTCAGTCAAAGGTCACGAACAACTATGGACCCGCCTTCAAACCAAAGTACTTCAACATTCCAAATGCCAGACCATTCACTTCACTAAGGGTTGACTCCCAAGTCATTCCCAACACTTCTATGGATCGTGCACACACCTGTTGGTCCATTATTATTGCTGGTTTTAAGGGGAAAGGCCAGCAGTACACACTCCTTCTACCTCAAAACCTATGACAATGTGGTACTCGAAGAAGTTCCCTTCAATTACACTCTTGTCCACTCCTTCTTCTTCATATGCACAGGACAGCCCACGAGGTGGGACTCAAGGCAAGATTATGCCCCCGAGGCCAATGGAGCACTCCCTCCCTTCTTCAAACAAAACTAAGCTTCCAAGGTTGACCCTGAACTCCCTTCTCCTATGTCACCATACCTTACCTAAATTGATCGGCTTCGCTTTAGTCTCCTAGAGACAGGCCAATCAATTAGGATGTCATACCCGATTCCAGCTTTGGGAACAGATTTACTAGAGCTTGCGAATCAAACAACAAAAAGGCATGAAAGTGCCACTCATAAAAAAGAAAGAGTCTTCAAATTCAGAAGAATTACAAAGAAGAACCCGATTTACCCATTGCAAACTGCAGTGGACCCTGAAATGACCGGCATTGTTCAATGCTCGATTGTAGAAGTTTGAGAAGATGAATCAAGGCCCCAAGGCCTTCTCGAGCCACAACAAAAGGAAATATGGCCCCATGGCTGTCACGAGCCTATCCGGATTCAGCCATGGCCTCAAGCCAATCTTGTGCCATATATGCCTGAACTACAATCCCAAGGCCGTCAAGAGAAAAAGGGTTACCAGATGTTTAAGGAAATATAAGATCCAATCAGGGCAATTTGAACCCCTATGACCTGGATTGCCATATCGGGGCACGAAGCGCATTAGAACTACTCCCACCTTTGAATCACTCAGCTTTGAAGAACGAGCTGATGTGATGATAGCTAGTCAAGATGGTGATGGTTCAGAATATCTGATTTTTAAATAAAGCCTTGAACCATATCTTGGATAAGCTTAAAGGGCTAGACAACGCTCGGTCAATCGGGGTATCTTCACACCAGGAAGCAAATTCTCCTCTTGGAAAACTATAATTAGGCTTATTTTTTAGCATCCACCCCTGTTTGAGGGGACCTCTATATAAACAAGCCTAGGTCAATTATAAAAGGGTTGCATTGTTCGTTAATGACATTGAGGCATTAGCTTAGCTTGGCTTGGCTTTTTATTCTTGGATCCATTGGAGAGGACACATAAAACTTCTAGATTGAGAGAAGCTACCCTTAGCCTAGGCACCCTAGCCTACCCTGTGGTCAACAACGGTGATTCACAGCGGACATGCGGTCTCACCTTTCTCTCTGCACCCTATCTCTCTCTTCGCGTGATAAGTTTTGGAGCCGCAGCACCTGCAACCCCATCTCCCTTTCCATGACTCTTTCTCTTCCGCCTCGTGTAGTAACTCGGAACCACAGCAACCCTACGGTCCCATCTTTCTCTCTACGCCTCCCTTCATTCTTTACGTGACAAGTTTTAGAGCCGTAGCCCTTGCGACCCTGTCTCTCTGCTTGTGTCTCTCTCTCGCGTGCCTTGCATAGCAACTTGGAACCGCAACAACCTTGAGGTCTTGTTTTTCTCTCTACGTCTCTCTCTCTCTCTTCGCGTGGTAAGTTTCGGAGCCACAGCCCCTACGACCCCGACTTTCTGCTTGTGTCTCTCTCTCTCTCTTGCCTTGAGTGGTAAATCAAAACCGTAGCAGCGTTGCAGTCTCCTCTTTCTCTCTATACCTCTCTCTCTCTTCGTATGATAAGCTTTGGTGCCACAATACTTGCGACCCCATCTCTCTATCAGCTCCTTTCTTCTTGCATCTCGATATTTATCACACGCTCGATTTGACATCTCACAGAGCAGCCTCATGAGTCATAATGCTCGGATCACCACTCTAACTTCATCTCCGTACAGTGGAGTTAAGCACGAGACACATACATGCTCTCGCCCTCACTCACTCGAGTGGTGTCATCCTGAGTAGGTAGTTGAGAGTGTTTGGACACTCTAAGCCACTATAATCGTCAACTTCCATAGAATTAGTACAAATACGAGGAGCTCAGTCATCTTTTCCCCTTTATCCATCCTTTGTCAGCTAATCCTTGTTTGAGTGAACCAATATAGTGGGGTATTTTCAAGTGTCAATTGAAAATCCTAGAGTAAAACAAAGCGACTAAACAACGCATTAGAGTTAGAGGAGAGTTCATGTCCAAACTAAGCTGACAGACAGTCGTAGGGCTTCATGATTGTTCTAAGAGGGAGCATGCAGGTGTATCCACGAATCAACAAATGATGAGGTAAGTGACCAAAACACGTCTTCATCAAAAATCTCTCTTGTTTTTTTTTCTTATCCGCATAGAGAAGAGTGCACACGCACGTCTAAAACACTTTTCACGCACGCACCCCTCACTGTTGTTTGAGAGAGGGTTTTCTCTCACCAAGAAAACCAGGGCCCGACCAGCTACCAAAAGCCGCAAAAGATATTTCATCACTTTTGTAGATGACCACTCGCGATATGATCATGTGTATCTTATACACAGAAAATCTGAAGCCTTAAAAAAGTTTAAAGTATACAAAGCCAAGGTAGAAAATAAAACTCACTTGAAAATCAAAGTCCTTAGAACCGATAGAGGTGGGGAATATTCTTCCGAACTTTTCAAATAATTGTGTGTTGAAAATGGAAACATTCATCAATACACCATGCCTTATATTCCAAAACAAAACGGTGTTGTCGAGAGATGGAATATGACCTTGGTTGAAATGGTAAAGAGTATGATGGGTCACGTTATGCTTTCCTTAGATATTTTGGGAGCAATCATGTTGACAGTATACTATATCCTTAATCGGACTCTCATAAAAGCCGCCCTACTTACTCCTCATGAAACATTCACCAGTCATGCTTTCTCTCTTGATCCTCTAAAAGTTTGGGGTTGCTCAGCCCATATCCTAATCCTACATCAAAATAGGATCAAACTTCAACTCAAAACTGTAAAGACCATGTTTATTGGCTACCAGAACCATGGTAAGGGGTATCGATTCTACAACCTTGAAAGTGGGGCAGTTATTGAAAGTCGTGATGCTCACCTATTCAAGGAAGAATTCTTTGAAACAAGATTGAGTAAAAAACAAGCCTACCTCTTTGAGGAGGTAAGAAACAAGGATATGCTTCGCGAACCCAAATATGAAACTTCAAATAGACTTAACCCTGAATCCGAACCCTCAATCCAGAATGAGCTTGAGCCCGAACCGAGATGAGCAACCAAATTAGTAGACCACCTTTATACCTAGAACACTATGTCTACCTCAGAAAACATTATGATAAAATTGGGGATGATCCAGATTCTGAACCTCAAACTTACCATGAAGCCTTGCCTTGTCCTGAAAATGAGTATTGGATTGAAGCCATGAAGGATGAATATGCTTCCATTAACCAAAACCATGTTTGGGAATTAGTGTCACTACCTCAGAAATGTAAGGCTATAGGATGTAAGTGGATTTTTAAAAGGAAGTTAAAGTCGTATAGGAAAATAAAAAAATGCAAAGCTAAGCTAGTTGCACAAGGATTCACTCAAAAGGAAGTGATAGATTATGATGAAACATTTTCCCCAATTGCTAACTTTCATTCATTAGAATCCTAATAGTCATAGCAGCCCATTTTGATTTTGAGGTTCATCGAATGGATTTCAAAACATCTTTCCTAAATGGAGATTTAGAAGAAGAAATCTACATGAGTCAACTTGAGGGATTTGAGGAAAAAGGAAAGGAAAAACTAGTGTGTATGCTTAACAAATCCCTATATGGCTTAAAACAAGCATCACGACAGTGGTACAGAAAATTTCAAGAGACCCTAGCCCTTGCGGGTTCTCTCCAAATAATGAGGACTACTGTATCTATCAAAAGATCAGTGGGAATGGTGTGGTATTTATTTCCTTGGATAATATGTTAATTGTTTGTAGCTCGATTGCCCTAGTAGTAGAAACTAAAACTTTTCTTGCACAACACTTCAATATGAAGGAACTTGGAGAAACTTCATATGTGCTGGGCATCAAGATAGTAAGAAACAAAAAAGAGAGAACTATCCAATTTTCTTAGGCAACCTACTGCAAAAGGATATTGGAAAAGTTCGATATGGATAAGCGTAAGCCCATGTCTACCTCAATAGACAAAAAGATGAAGCTCAGTAATAAGATGTGTCCCACTAAAGATATTGATATAAGAGGCATGGAGAGAGTACCTTATAAGAGCGCAGTTGGGTCTCTTATGTACGTTATGACCGGAACAAGGCCTGACTTATCTTTCATCAAGAGCATAGTTAGTCGATTCCAATGTAATCCCGAAGAGGACCATTAGAGGCCAGTTAAGAGAATCATCAGATATTTAAAAGGGACCATAAACTATGCGCTTACATATAAAGGAGGAACTCAAATAACAATTGAGGGGTATTTAGATACAAGCTATCTTGTGGATCCAAATAATTCGAAGGCCACATCTGGATATGTGTTTATGCTGGAGGGGGTGCAGCTTCTTGGAACTCAAGGAAACAGGATGTGGTGGCATTGTCCACCATGGAGGCTAAATATGTGGCATGTTGTTTGGAGACCAAGGAGGTCGTATGGATTAGGAAGGTTTTTAATCAACTCAATTTTTATCCCATGTATTATGAGGCAGTAAGGATTTTCTGCGACAACATGGCGAGAATTTACGTATCAAATAAGCCACGTTTTCATAAAAAATCCAAACACCTAAAATCATATTTCTATCACTTGAGGAATGAGGTGAGACTGAGAGAGATAAAGATTAGCTATATATCCACAGATCTAATAATTGCATATCCTGTAACAAACGGGGTTACCCCTAATGTTTTTATAAGACATGTGAAAGAGATGGGAATGAGAGAAAGTGAGGAAGAGAGAATGTAATGCTTTCAAATGCCAAATGAGAGATGTTGGGTGAGTGTGGTCATTAAAGACCTTATTTGTGCTTGTAATGAAACATTTGATATAATGGAACATGAACTCAGTGGGAGTGTAGCCCCTCGTGGACCATACTAAGTAAATAACATTTGCTAATACCGAACTGTGCTTGACGGTCTAGGCTAGTCGGTGGGGAAAAACCTATGTTACATGGGCATAGAAACCTATCTGATAAGGGTTCTAATAGGTCATCCCTTGATGAGGTCGGAGTCTGCCTAAATGAGTGAGCCGAGGGATTGTGACCCTTATGTGTGATGGTGGCCTTCAGAGACGAGAGTCAAAGCCTCATCTATGTACCATCACACGACATGCATAATTTTAACTATTTCGAGAAAGTGAATTATCTTTTAAGATGAAGCTTATGCATGTATGAGAGATACCCCTATACATCGTAGGAGCTGTGGTCGCATTAAGACTAGGTGACCTTGACACGTTTCTAAGGGAGAACTTGAAATCCACAAACTGGGATTACTATCTTTTAGTTCATCAACCAGACTTTGGTGACCCATTAATGAGCCTTGTATGAACTGTAGGCTTACCCTTTTTAGCAGGCCTCGCTGCCATCTCTGTTTTCTCTCTCTCCTTTCTTTCATGGATGGCAGCATAAGCTGTCGTCCATGTTTCTCTCTCTTTCTTTCTTCTCTCTCTTTTCTCTCTCTCTTCACTTTTCTAAATACCAGAATAAGCTGTCGTTCATGTTTCTCTCTCTCTTCATTTATTTTCTCTCTCTTCTCTCTTTCTCTCTCTTCATTCATTTTCTCTCTATTCTCTCTTCTCTCTTTCTCTCTCTTCATTCATTTTCTCTCTATTCATTCACTTTCTTTCTCTTCATTCATTTTCGCTCTCTTCCCCCTTCCCTCTTTCTCTCCTCTCTCTCTCCTCTTTTTCTCTCTTCTCTCTATTCTCCTCTCCTCTCTTTCTCTCTATTAATTCACTTTCTTTCTCTTCATTCATTTTTTCTCTTCCCTCTTTTTCTCCTCTCTCCTCTTTTTCTCTCTTCTCTCTATTCTCCCCTCCTCTCTTTCTCTCTCTTGTCTTTTTTTCTCTTCGCTCATTTCCTTTCTCTCTTCCCTCCCTCAAAAGACAAGCGGCGGCTGACCTCAACTGTCATCCACGACATCCTTCTTTCTTCTCTTTCTTTCCCTTTTTTCCGTGCACGCTCGATCCACTCTATCTCTCTCTTTCTCTATGCACCCTCGAGACCACTCTCATATTTCTTTTACCTAAAAGTAAAAACATGGGCGATAAGCTTAGCCGTCGCCAATGACTGCACGACCACTTGCTCCTGGTGCACCCTCGCAACCACCTCCGTGCTCCCGTGAGATCATCTCCATCCTGCCGCGCGACCACCTTAGCCGCCGCCCATGACTGCATGACCACCTACTCCAGGTACACCCTCGCAACCACCTTCGTCTGTCGTGCTCCCGCGTGACCATCTCCATACTGTCGCGCGACCACCTTAGCTGCCGCCCATGACTGCACAACCACCTTCTCCTGGTGCACCCTCACGACCACCTTCTTCTGATGCACCATCGTGACCAGCTCCCATTACCATGTGCCACCTCTCATTACCATGCGCCTCTCCCTCAACTCCGTCGAGCCACTTTCTCATCCCGCCAAGCCTTCCCTTAGCTGTGCTGACCTCTGTCTCCCCTATCTTCTTCACTACTGCTCCTACCTCCCATCGCTCTCTCTCTCTAAAAAAAAAAAAACCCAAACGAGCCTCTCTCTTTCTGTCCGCTGTCTCCATCCTCCCACTTCTCCTTATCTCTCTCTCTCACCTGCAACCATCGCTACACCTTTCCTGCTGTCCACCTTCCTGACCCGACCATCTCCACCTTTCTCTTCCGCCACGCTCCACCTCAGCCATCTCCGCCTATCTCGTCCACCACGCTCCACCTCAGCCATCTCCGCCATTCTCTTCCACCCATTTTTGTCACCCCTGCCGCCTCATTTCTGCCACCGATTTCTGTTACCTCCGCCATCCCCTCTCGCTCTACTCTCCATGATCTTCGACAACCTTCGAACTCTTTGCAAATTTCTGCAACTCGTCGATTTTCCCTCGCTGCATTTTCTCTCTCTAAAAACCCATAAAGCAAAACACGTACTCCGAATTTTTTTTTTATTCTTTTCTTTTCGTCTTCTTTCTTTTTCATTTCAGGTTCTCATTAATTTCGTTTCGTTCACCCTCCCACGCTATTTCGCTCAACACAATAACCCCACAAAAGCTCTCTCTCTCTCTCTAAACTTAAAAGAATAAAACCACCAAGTGACTTTCTCTCTCTTGACTAATACATTCTTTTTTTATTTATTAAACCATCTCATTTTATTTCTTCTACCTCGTCCCTTTCATTTTATTCCCTTCCTCTCATTTTATTTTATTCACTCATTTTATTCTATTATTCTTTTCATTTTATTTCGCTTATTTTATCCTACTTTGCTTTACCTTATTTTATTTTTTTATTTTATTCATTTATTTTATTTTACCTTATTTTACTTCATTTTATTTACCTATTTTATTTTATTTTCACTTTACTTTATTTCCATTACCTCATTTTATTTTATCTTTTAACTCTTTAATTTTATTTTACTTTAATTCATTTTATTTTATTATATTTCATTTACTTATTTTATTTTATTCTAATTCCAGTTTCTATTTTTTTTTTTTAGTTTAATTCACCCGTTTCTAGGTCTCCAGACCCACTTGTTGGGACATCTTACGTGTGCGTGTCTGTAGCAACGTACAAAATTGAGTCTAGGAAATTGATTTCGATTCGGCCTCAGGCCAGGGGACATTCTTCTTGATTTAAGAGGCCCCACCCGAGTTAGCCGGAGCGTGTCACAAACCCAAGTGTGGTAAGTCCCGCCTCATGACCTTAATTCCTCTTCACCAGTTAGTGCTTGTGTCTTCTTTACACGGATCCTAAGAGAGCCGTCTCAAGTCATAGGTCCATCTTGAACCCGAAACCACGCCACCAAGTAATCCTGACTTGGAGGGCAAGATTGAGGCATCTAACCAGCTTGGCGACTCCACTGGAGACACGCTACCCCATCATCAAATCATATTGCTTGACAAGTTCTCTGTTGTTCCAGCACACACTCGCATGTCATCAGGGTTTACTCAACCCCTATAACCGAGAAGGGCTCGGAGTATGTCACTCGGGGACCAGGTTCCGCAAACCATGTTCCCTAATTTCCTTTTAAGCGTCGATTCAATTTCGTGCTCTCGGGTTCTTACCTGGCTTGAGACGCGGAGGGATTCACAAGTCCCTCACTCCCTACCTCTCGGCATCGGCAAACGTTCCATCGGTGTCATTTGCACGGGTGGCACAATAGCCGTGTCTCACAACATTCACTCAAATACCGGCAATTTTGTAACGACCCAAACTTTTCTGGTCAGATAGAGTGCATCGAGGGATAAGGAGAGAAGAAGGAGAGAAGTGCGCACAGCTGTGGAGCGCGCGACAATGGAAGGCACGCTGCGGAGAAGACCCGGCAAGGTGCGCTCAACAGTGAGAACAGAGAGAGAGAGTGCGTGCGGCGGAGTGTGCATGACGCTAAGAGAAAAAGGTGGACGAATGCACACGACAGAGTACGCGAGGCGATAAGAGAAAGGAGAGAGAGTGTGTGCAGCGGAGTTCGTGTGGCGATAAGAGAAAGGAGAGAGAGTGCACATGACAAAGTGTGCATGATGATAAGAGAAAGGAGAGAGAGTGCATGTGGTGGAGTGCACATGGTGATAAGAGAAAGAAGGAGAGAGAATGCTTGTGTCGGTAAGAGAAAGAAGAAGAGGGAGTGTGCACGACGATAAGAAGAAGAGAGAGTGCGCACGACAGTAAGAGCAAGAAGAAGAGAGAGACGCACACGGTAGTGAGAAGAAGCAGAAAAGAGTGCTGCCATGCGGGTTGCCACCGAGCCTGTGCATGGCCCATGGTTGCCACCTATATGTTGCATGCTGCCACTCTACCACTTGTCAAGCTGCATGACACTAAGGTTGCCACTTGGCAAGCCCCATTTGAGAGAGTACACCTTCTCTCCCTTTTGCTTCATGTTTTGAACCCATCCTTCCCTCTTGAAACACCAAACTCCAACCCCCTTAAGCCTTGTAGGAAGAACTTAGAGTGAAGAGCAGGTGGACTGTTTGAGGGATTGTTAAAGCACCGTTGCACACACAAGGTAAATGGGTGACTAACTTGCAGGTCCTTAGTCATGAAAGCACGAATTAAGCATGAAATAAGCATGAATCAAGCATGAAGTTGAGCAGGAACATATGCATAAACAATGGCTGCATGTGTACCCTGTTATGCCATGTTTTCCAGAAATTTATCCTACCATTGCATGCCAAAATGAGCATTGAAATCCCTCTTCATTTCCATGAGAATTTGTGGAAGGATGTTCTTATTTATTTAATGTAAAATGTAAAAAGGTTTTATACTGAAATCTAGCATGATTTGGGGGATTATTGACTAATCTTTGGGTCATGTTGAGACAACACTGTGAAATTTCAGGGAGGTTTAATGTTTTTGGAACATACTTTTGACTAAGCAAATGACATCCAAATGACACCAAATCACCCCCATTTGAAAGATACATGTGTCTAATATGAATTTTGTTTTCAAAATCAGTTCAAAGTCTTTGTAAATGGGTATCTATGCTCGAATTTGTGAAAGCATGTTATTGTTAGCAGATTTCACTGATATTTAGAACTATTGTCTTTGTTGCCATAAGCTTTAGACTAACCAAATGGAGTCCAAATGCTTTTAAAAAACTTCCATTTGAAAGATCCATGTATTTACTTAAAGTTTCATGTTGAAATAATCTCGAAATACCCTCTAGATTGAAAACTATACACTTGATAAGAGGGATACATCACTGTTAGCAGAATTCAGAAATTCACTTCTGTTGCTATGTGCTTTTGATCAACCAAATGCTTTCAAATTACCTTTGCTGGAAAGATATGTGTTTCTAATTGAATGTGGTTTTGAAACTATAAATTTGGGGGTTATGCTCTTGTTGGTGTGACATGTCACTGTCACAGATTGCTGCAATTTCCAGAAATTGTTGCTCTTGTTGTGTTGGGATTTTTACTGATCAAATGATGCACAAACAGCTTCGAATTCTCATTGATCGAAAGATATATATATCTATTTTAAGTGAAGATTGAAATTGAGTTACAATTCCTCATGAATTGAATGCCATGTCTCATTTTGTATATGCATATTTCTGATGGGAATGACAATGAATCCCAAACTGTTATGCGAATCATGCACATGTTATGCACTAATATTTTTTAATATAGCTTGATTTCTTCATATGGATATTGAAATTATCTGTTATAAGATACTGAAAATTCATGCTTATGGTAATATGAATATCTCTGAACCCTTGAAAATAGCAAAGCATGAGCAAATTAACGCTCAGGCAAGCATGTACACAATGCAATTAAATGTGACATGACAACTACGCAATGGGTCCTCCATTGGTAATTAGATAATGTGATCTTGTTATCTATATGTGATACTGACCACTACACAATGGGTCCTCCATTAGTAGTTGGATATTGTGATTATGTTATATCGAGACTGATATATGTGATATGACCACTATGCAATGGGTCGTCCATTGGTAGTTGGGTACTGTGATCCTGTGATATCTATGTGATACTGACCACTACGCAATGGGTCCTCCATAGGTAGTTGAATATTGTGATTCTATTATATTGAGATTGATATATGTGACATGACCACTATGCAATGGGTCCTCCATTGGTAGTTGGATAGACTGTGCCTCGACTGCAATGATAGGAATGGAGTCGGGAGGTGATTGTAAATAACAGGGTGGGTCGCACCCCCCATATTGTTATGGGCACTACGCATTGGGTCCTCCAAGGGTAGTATAGCGCCCTCTTGCCTGAAGGCATAAATAGAGGGTTGTATCTTGCAAGGCCACCGCTTATCGAAAACCCCAAAGCGCGTAGGGGATTGTGTGTGTGAGTGAGGACATTATGAAATGGAGCCTCCATTTGTCATTGTCCTCACTCTTAATGAGGTTAGAAGTTCCAAATTCATGATTGACTTAGCTTGATCGATGTGACTTATACTTCGAGAGTAGACAACTCTAGACTTTGCTTGTGTGCTTTGCATGTTCTTTTTGGGTACTGACCTGTTATAGTGATAAGAGGTGAAATAACTGTTAGCTCATACAATATGTACTGTTTGATATCTGAATCATACTTTGTTTTACACTGCTAATGAATTGTGATGCATGACTTTACTCTTTGACTCGCATGAACTGTGATATTCTACGGACCACATTATCTTATATGTGTGCATGTAGGTGGGAATGCAAGGGCACTGATCTACTTACTGGGCTTTTACCTCATTCCTCTTATTTTTTCCATCTGTGTAGAGTGATAACCGACCATTCTTGAGGGCACAGCTGGACAATGGTGGCAGGCAATTGAAGTTCATGATCTGACAAGGAACGTTTTTATAGTAGGTGTTGGGTGGCGGTGCTATAATGTTGTTTTGGTGTAATATTGAAATTTTATTATCAAGCTGGTAGTGCCTACGAAAGAATTGTAAAGAACCTTTGTAGATTGTATATGTGCATAATGGTTTTAATTTGTGCAGTTTTATGACGCATGATGAATGAGTTTTATTTTCTTTCGGGGTTTGCTTTGATTCCGCATTTCTAAACGTATTGAGCCTCTCCCACCTGAGTGACGTTCGCGACCTCTAGTCACGATCCCGCACTCTATCTCCCTCCAACAAGTATGGTAGGAGCCAGGGGATGGGCTCGTGACAGTTACGATATCAGAGCAACCAAGATAGGATTCCTAGCCTATAGAGTCTTAGGAGTGTCTCTAAAATGGTCTTGAATAGGTTAGTAACTGGGTGCTCCTGTTTTAGGTTAAAGATGTCGAGGACTCGTGCTAATAATATGAGCTCCAGCAATGAGAATACCGAGGCCCTCGGTGAATTCTTCAAGACCTTAGGGGCCATGACTTAAATGAAGTAAGATAGCATGCCGGCCCCAGCTACCCGAGCCCCAGAACTGACTGACAGTGGGTTAATAGAAAGATTTAAGAGGCTAGCACCTTCGACGTTCTTAAGGTACGAGGGTGTAGAGAAAGAGGAATGATGGAGGAGACAAGTGAAGAAACTCTTTGAGGTGTTACACTACATTGATGAGTATAAGTTTAGGTTGGGAACCTTCATGTTAGAAGGAGATGCTGAGCACTGGTGGGGTTTAGTGAAGCAATCATGGGAAGGGTCAGGGACAGAAGTGAATAAGCATTAAATGAGAAGTACTTCCTTGACTCTATATAGGAAAGAAAGAAAGTGGAGTTCATTGAGCTACAGCAAGGAAACCTGTTAGTGGAGCAATATGCAGCCAAGTTTGCTGAGCTGTCAAGATATGTGTCACACATCATCAATACTAAGGCACGAAAGGCGAATATGTTTGAGAGAGGGCTTAGGCCAGAAATAAGGGGGATGGTGATATCAACAAACCTCAAAACCTTCTCCCCTTTGGTAGACCTTTCCATGAAAATTGAGAGGGATAGAGAAGAGTCCCGGTTAAGAAAGGAGGGAAGAATAGGGCCAGCTCAATTTGGGAACCTTGGAAAGAAGACTCGACCACCTCCTAGGAGAAGTTTCAGGGGAAGAGACAACAAGAGGAATAAGAAGATTTAGAAGACCTTTCTGTGCAACATAAGGGAGAACCAGTGTCCGACATGCGCATACTGCGCGAAGGACAATCACTCTGCAGCTGAGTGCCGAAGAAGGGTCGGAGCATGTTTCAGATGTGGCATGCCTAGCCACCTGATCAAAGACTATCCGGGAAAGGGACCAGAAAATCGATCGAAGGCTCAAGGTCTGGTATTTTCTCTCATAGAACAGAAGCCAAGGCATCTGCCTCTGTAATCCGAGGTTCGCTCTTTGTTTGTGGCATGGAAGCTAAAATTCTGATTGACCTTGGATCTTCTCACTCTTTTGTTGCACCTCACTTTGCATGACACATGCATGCTAGACCTACACTTCTTAACTGGACTTTGGTAGTATGCACATATATGGGGGAATATATATAAACTGATATTGTTTATAAACACTGTGTAGTCTTGCTTGAAGGATGTGTCTTACCTGTAGACTTGATACTGTTAAACATTCAAGATTTTGATGTTATTTTGGGTATGGACTGGTTGTCCACACATTATGCTCCAGTAAATTGCTATGATAAAGTTGTAACCTTTAGACGCCAAAATCAGCCTGAGTTGAACTTTGTGAGCATTAAGGATGGTTCCCCTCTATACCTTATTTCAGCCCTTCGGGCTTCTCGCCTGTTGACTAAAAGATGTGTTGGGTATTTGGCCTACGTAGTAGAGAATCGAGATGTCTAGTCCAAGTAGTGAGGGAATATCCCAAAGCTTGTCCTGAGGAGTTGATCTCTTTGCCTCCCATTAAGGCGGTAGAATTTGAGATAGATGTGGTTCCAGACACTGTCTCCATCTCTAAATCCCCTTATAGGATGGCCTTAGACGAATTAAAGGAGCTGAAGGAACAACTGCAAGAATTGTTGTAAAAGGGGTTTATTCGAGTCAGTGTGTCACCTTGAGGTGCACCGGTCCTATTTGTGAAAAAGAAAGAGGGGTTCTTTAAGGCTTTGTATAAACTATAGACAGTTGAACCAGGTCAGTGTAAAGAATAAGTATCCCTTGCCTAGAATTGATGACCTTTTTTACCAGCTTCAAGGGGCCTAAGTTTTTTCTAAGATTAATCTTCGGTTAGGCTATTATCAACTGCGGGCCAAGAAAGAAGATATCCTTAAGACCACATTCAGGACCGTATATGGCCACTATGAGCTTTTGGAAATGTTGTTCGGGTTGGCCACTGCCCCGACTGTCTTTATGGATTTGATGAACAGAGTTTTTAGACCCTTTCTGGATAATTTTGTGGTAGTCTTTATAGATGTTATTCTGGTATATTCATAGAACCTGGAAGAGCATGAGCATTACCTAAGAATGGTCCTTCAGACCCTAAAGTCGGAAACGTTGTATGCTAAATTGGGAAGAGTAAATTTTGTCTTCCAAGCGTGGCCTTCCTTGGGCATATCTAAGGACAGGGTCACAGTTGGCCCTTGTAAAATTGAAGTCGTACTTAAGTGGGGATGACCGACAAATGTGACTGAAGTCTGTAGTTTTCTGGGACTGGCAGGATATTATAAGCACTTCGTAAAAGGGTTCTCAAAGATAGCGCTCCCCTTGACTCACCTAACCCACAAGGAAGTGAAATTTGTGTGGTTAGATAAGTGTGAGAAAAGTTTTCAAGAAATGAAGAAGAGACTTACCATGGCCCCGATACTGGCCTTACCCGAAGGGAACGAGGATTTTGTGGTTTATACGGATGCCTCTCATAAAGAGCTTGGGTGCGTGCTGATGCAACAAGAGAAGGTCATAGCTTATGCCTCCAAACAGTTAAAGTCGTACAAACAAAATTACCCAACTCATGACTTAGAACTCGCGACTGTAGTATTTTCTTTAAAAATCTAGAGACATTATCTTATGGGGCCAAATTTAAGGTATTTACAAATCATAAGAGTCTCACCTATCGATTTTCTCATAAGGAGTTAAACATGAGGCAAAGAAGATGGATGGATCTACTAAATGACTATGACTGTACCATCAATTACCAATCGGGCAAGACCAATGTAGTAGCAGATGCTTTAAGCAGGAAGCCTGTGGTATCAGTGGCACAATTGTCGGTTTGAGAGATGAAACTATTAGAAGATGCAGTGGAGTGACACCCAACCCTACCCCTTAATCATGGGGTAGGAATGATTGCTTGTATGAGGATGGAGGCCCAGCTCTTTCAACAGATCCGAATGGCACAAAAGGAAGATCCCCAACTCATGAAAATTCTAGGAGAAATAAAACTCGGAAGTAAGGATGATTTCTCTGTTAGCTGTAATGATCTGTTAAGATTTAAGGATTGAGTATGTGTTCCAAATGATGAAAGCGTGAAGCGGGCTATTTTGCCCGAAGCACACCAGTCTCATTGTACTGTACACCCAGGGAGTACTAAAATGTATCGGGATTTGAAGAAAACATTTTGGAGGAAAGCTATGAAAAAGGAAGTGGCACAATTTGTCTCTAAGTGCTTGACATGCCAGCAAGTGAAGGTTGAGCATCAGAAACCCGTCGGACTATTGCAATCTTTGCCCATGCCAAAATGGAAGTGGGAACACGTTACTATAGGCTTTGTCTCTTGCTTACCTAGAACAGGTGTTGGGCATGATAGCATTTGGGTCATTATGGACCGGCTGACTAAAGCTGCTCACTTTTTACCGGTCCACACAACTTATAATTTGAATTAATTGGCCCAGTTATACATTAAAGAAATTGTAAGGTTGCATGAAATACATGTCAGCATCATGTCCAACAGGGACACTAGATTTACATCAAGATTTTTGAATAGTCTCCAATAAGCTTTGGGGATAAGGCTCATTTTTAAGGCTCATTTTTAGCACTACTTTCCACTCCCAGACCGATGGGCAGTCAGAAAAGACAATTCAAACCCTGAAAGATATGTTAAGGGCTTGTGTTATTGATTTCAAAGGAAGCTGTGATGACCATCTTCCTTTGATAGAATTTTCTTATAACAACATCTTCTAAGCCAGTATTAAAATGACACCTTTTGAAGCCTTGTATGGGAGGAAGTGCAGATCACCTATCTGTTGGGATGAGGTGAGTGAAAGGAGGCTGTTAAGGAAAGAAATTGTTCAAGCGACCTTAGAAAAGATTGCCATTATTCGAGAGAGGCACAAGACTACTTAGAGTCGATAGAAGACTTACACTGATAATCAAAGGAGAGACCTCGAGTTTGAGATGGGTGTGTTTGAAGATATTTTTTAGCACTTTTGTCCCCAGTCAATAAAGCCTAACAAACAGTGGAAATTTCAACAATCCTCAGAACTAGTCAAGATCTTCATGAGGACTCCTAAAGCTGTTCTGCCAAGTTTCGTTTAATTTCTACATGTCTAAGGCAATACAAACTGAGAAACAATTGCACTAGAATCAGCCTCTAGCACCCTGAAACGGACCCCTATAATTAGAACTACATTTTCGATGCATCAAATTACTGTGGGACTACCACCATTCGATTTTTCATGCTGAAAAACTCTCAGGGGTCAAATTTCAGCGTAAACAGACATTCCAAGAAGACATTATAAGCAAAAGAGCGAAATAGAACAAGCCTCACGCTATATCTCATTCGTATCGAATTAGATCATGCTCAAATTTATAATCAAAAGCCCATTATTAGGGACGTTACACAGCTCTTGCATATGAGGATAAGAGGACGGTTACAAGCCAAAAAGAAATGCTCTCATCATGCGGAAGAAGAAAACCACTTGGAAGTCAGCTACAATTCATCACCATGTGTGACTCAACACCGTAGGTTACCATTGTCGTGCGCAGCTCAATGCCACGTGTTACCATTACCATGGGTTGGCCAACACCACGTCAGACCATTGCCACGAGCAACCTTCTCCCGAGCGTGGCTATTGCCGTGCAAAGCCTAGAGACACGCGAAGACAACGATGTATGCGACTTAATGATGCGCATGTCCTTGTCGTGCCTCGGTTCACATCGTCCCCAATTCCCAGAGGGCATTAACCCTCGTTATTCTTCGGTGTCCCCAACTGTTGCTCCTTGCCGACGGTCCACCTTCTCACGACCATCTGCCTCCCCTGCAACGCTTTGAGTTCACCGGACACTCCTCTGTCTGCTAAGAATTCCCTCAAACCCTGTTCTTTCCCCTTGTTGACAGTCAAAAAATAAAAAAACACCAGAATTCCCATGGAAGCTTCTCTAAGACCCTACGGGTTTCCCTTCTCCGATTTTTCACACATCTGTAGCTCTCACCACAACTCATCAGAATTTCACTGTAGTTTCGGTGAGCCCACTGCTACTCCTTCTTCTTTTCTGATTATTAAACGACTGTCAGAGCCCCCTGACCCTTCTGCAACCTGTCCGCAATCACCGAACAATTGGAAAAGCACTCGAACTCTGGTAAAGGATCACTGTGACTCTCACAGCTTCACCGGAAAGGTCTCAGTGAAGCTATGAGAAGCCCCTCTTCCCTGCTCAAAGAGCCTTGGAACTCTCTGAAAGCACTCGCAAGCACGTTGCGAAAGCCCACAACCTACTCAAGCTTGCCAGAAAGCTTCTAAAGGCTCAGGTAATGCAGATTTTGTTTGGGAAACTCTAGCCGAGAAACTCTTGACGAAAGCTCTTGCTCTCCCTCTCTCTAAAAAGGATTTTTTCCCCCTTTATACTCAACAGTGCCGCAAACTACCCCCCACAAATTCGAAATGATGCTCAGTCCCCAGCTTCTGACAGTAATAAGACCAGGCCCGGGCAGGTCAGGCCCGTGCAGGTCAAGCCCGAGATCCAAAAGGGCTATCATTGCATGCTTCACCTAGAGGCAATCATCATGCGCTACGTAAGATGCAATCGTCGAGTGCTTCGTTAAGGGCTATCGTCGCACGCTTCACCTAGAGGCAATCGTCATGCGCTACGTAAGATGCTGTCGCCGTGCGCTTCACCCAGAGGCAATCATCGTGTGTTGCTTAAGATGCTATCGCCATGCGCTTCGTCAAGGGCTATCGCCGCTCACTTCACCAAGAGGCAATCGCCATGCACTGCATAAGATGCTATTGTCATGCACTTCATCAAAGTGCTATTACCGCGCGCTTCGTCAAGGGCTATCGTCGTGCGCTTCATCAAGGGCTATTGCCACGCGCTTCGTCAAGGCCTATTGCCACGCGCTTCGATAAGGAGTTAACGGTGCGTGCCTCACAAAGTGGTTAATGCCGTGTGGCTCACTCAAGGCCTCATTAAAGTGCACCATCCAAGACTTAGTGTCGTGCGTATGCCATTGCACTCCCATCCAGATCATCGTCCAACATCCTCAGGAAGTTAATTCTCTGCACCACAGTTTCACTCCTCAGGGAGTCGAGTCCCCAATTAAGGCTCTATTCCTAGTGGAGTCACATTCCCTACTCACACAATGGTCTGTTCTGCATGACCTTTAACTGCATAGCCCTGGTCCAAACTACATGACCTTAAACTGTAACAGAGGTTTAGTTGTAGGACTTTAAACTGCATGGTCCTAGTTTCATTACTTTAAACTGCATAACCACAGTCCAAACTATAGCAGAGGTCTAGTTGCACGACCTTAAACTGAGGTTGCATCTGTGCTCTAGCATATCATTCTCAGCAGAGTCACATGCACACCATTACTCATCATCCCTAGGAAGTCACACTTGCCCTCTAGATCCCCAGTGAAGTCCACTTGCCACTCCTCATGGGGCCACCATCTTCATCTAAATCTCTCCACTTGTGTATGGCCTTAACTATCTTTATCCCCAGGGAAACATATTGTTATCCACAGGCCTATCCCCCATGAAGCTTCATCTACATGGCGACCCACACAACGGCCCATGCTGCATGACCTTAAACTGCACAGCCATGGTCTGTACTGCATGACCTTAAACTGCACAGCCATGGTCTGTACTGCATGACGTTAAACTGCACAGCCATGGTCCAAACTACATGACCTTAAACTATAGCGAAGGTCTAGTTGCATGACCTTAAACTACATGGTCCTAGTTGCAGGACTTTAAACGGCATAACCACGATCCAAGCTATATGACCTTAATCCATAGTGCATGTCTTGGTTGCATGACGATAAACTGCTTTGCACATGTCCTGGAGTCAGGACCTTAAACTCTCCCCCCACATACGTGTACATCCCCTTTACATGCATTTTCACACATGCTTTCCCTAACCGACCCATTCGTGTGCACGCAATGCCTTCATTGCTTCCCTAATGAATCCATTCACCGCATTACCATCATCCATCATTCCTCAGTGATTTTCACCCACGCTGACAAAACAACGAACCATTCCACTATCCATACTCACCATCAGCTTGTGGGTCACCACTTTTCACCCACCATTCATCATGAGTCAAAACCATCACCATACTCGCTCTATGGCCTCCTCAGACTATCATTCATCACCACTACGGTCCAGTTGTATGAACTTAAACTATAATACAAGTCCTGGCCGCATGAAGTTAATAGGCTTCGCTCAGGTCTCAAACGCATGACCCTAAACACGCCTTCACAAAAAACGAGTATGGTGTACACATGGATAAGGGAATACCATGATTAAAATGACAGACAGGAATGGTCACGAAACCATGAGAAAAAAGTTTCGTGAAAACAAAAACCCAGGCACGATGAAAACCCCAAAAGGGCACTATGAGTAAAAACAGATGAAAAAGGTGGACATGGCCGCAAGGTCATGGTAAACGAGCCCAAAAATAATGGAAGCATAATTCTAGATGATGAGGTCTACACAAAATCCTCAACTGCCAGCATCCAATCACAACACAAAAATAGCTCATCCGGGAGTGAGAGCTTCACAAAGATCTCCCACACTACACCTCCAATAACAATAAGAGTCCCTGAGGGGGAAGACGATGACCAAACGATCCCTAAAAAACTCCAGAGACCATCACAAAGGCAAGAAACTGACAAAGCCAGGGCCTAACCTGCCAGAGACTTCAGAGTTATTCCTCGCCATGAGATCACCTAGCCAAAAACCATTCTTAGTCGATAGGCTAAGGGTCTCAGTGAAGAGCACAAACGGCGAAACTTATTGCCGCCCACTGGGGTCTGCCCCTGTTACGTGCCTATCACAGACGACGATGCCAATCGCAGCCCACGAGGGATCGCGACAACACCTATCACTATTCACGAGCCACTGAGTGCATGCTCGGTGCCTATCACCGTCCATGAGCATCCTTCACGTGCTCGGTGCCTATCACCATCCGCGAGCTTCCTTCGCGTGCTTAGTGCCTATCACCGTCCACGAGCTCCCTTCGCGCGCTTTGTGCTTATCACCGTCTACGAGCTTTTTTCACGAGCTCGATACTTATCGCCATCCGCGCGCTCCCTTTTGTGATCTTGGTGCCTATCGCCATCCGTGAGCTTTCTTCGTGAGCTCGGTGCCTATCGCTGTCTACAAGCGTGATTCTTGCGTCCCGCGCCTATCGCTGTGCTCCTTAGAAGGAACTATCGTCGTGTGCTTCACAAGTGGCTATCACCGTGCGGTTCACAAGAGGTTATCACCACCCGCGAGGGGTGTGCTGCATTCACATGTTGTCAAACGACGATGCCTAGTGCCTCTTGTAGTTCACTGCTAACTCTCTAACCATAAGCAATAGTGTCTAGCGCAGTCCAAAGGCCGTGGCACTGCTATTTCACGGTTGAGGGTTGCGATGCCTAGAGTCATCGGGATTCTATTTCTTCATCGTCTCGTGCCTTCTTTCCATTATATTTTCTCCTCACTCGACTGAGGGTAGACTAAGTCAAGCACCGCTATAGCAGTTTGGCTGTCGAACAATATTGTCGTCGCGCTGGTCTTGGGTACTATGCTCATCATGTTGTCGTGTCAGATTAGAACAGTCATGTCGGCCTTGGTTTCGAGTAGTATTTCCATCGTGCTGAACTGAGTTTCCGTGTCCATCTTGTTACAACTCTGAGTCGGTCATTGCACTGGTCCAGCTATCATGCTAGTCTCATCCCCTTATCGAGTCCCCTCTTCTTTTCTCCTCTCATTCAAACCTCCTTGGTTTCCTCACCTTAACTTCTCACCTTCTCAGCCATATGAAGGTACATTGCCCTAAGACATGGGTGGGTCATTCGGCATACTTGTCTTGCAAATTAATCATAGTACTGTTGTGCAGGGGAGGCGATTCTGATCCAGCTGAAGCAGCTCTAAGGTTTTCCGTCATGATCTAAGAGGGCGCCGGCACGAGCCAGCCAGAGTAAGTCACGGACCCAGGTGATGTTGGTCCCCACCTCACGTCCAAATTCCTATCTCACTAGTTGACATTTACCCTTGTTCTGTGAATGAGGTTCTCGAGATAGTGAACTCATGTCTCGGGTCTTCCAAACCCGAGACACGTGTTACCCGATTACCTAGATCCGGGGAGGCAAGATCGAGACACCTAACCAGGGTGATTGAGTTTTCTTGAAGATATCGCCAACTAAGGGTATTATGAGATTCAACAAGAAAGGAAAAGGCAGCCAACTGGTTAATTGTTTTTATCTCGCCCTCTGGATCTGAAAGATCTGACAGCACGTGTCTCGGGTTTTAGGGGAACCCGAGACTTTGAGATTGCTCTCTCAGGAACGTTGCTCAAGAGCAAGGGCAGGTATACAAACCAATGAGAGAGGAATTTAAGGTGGGTTCAGGACTTACTTGGGCTGGCTCGTGTGGGCGCCCTCTTAAATCACGAAGAAAGCCCCCCAATCCTACAACTAGTTTGAAATCGCCTCTCTTGGCTTGTATTCTCCTGTTCTGCAATCACACCCACATGGTTAATTTTACAAGACAAGTGGGTCAAAGGACCCCACCTTATCTTTGCGTGAATGTACACAAGTGTGCACATTCAAAAGAGAAAAGAGATGAGATCATGAGATGAGAGTTGGGGGAAAGAGGAAGAGGGAAGAAAAGAAATGAAAGAGACATTTGACTAGGTGGCTAGCTTAACACAATGGCTAGATTGGCATGATGATTAACCTGACTTGGTAGCTAGACGGGCACGGTAACATGGACCAACACAATGGTAATACTACTTGAATAAAAAAAATTAACACCAACCAGCCTGGCACTACAACGAGTTCGATGCAGCAGCAAGATGAACACTGTAACTTAGATCGGCATAGCGGCAATACTGCTTACGATGAAACTACTGTGACAGTGCTAAACTTGTCCCTTAGCTAATTAGAGAGGAAGAGGAAGAAGAAAGAGAAAGAAGAGAGATAATAACGTAGAGAAATAAAGAGAGAGAAGGAGAGATATGAGAACAGGAGGAAAGAGAAGAAGAAGAAAAGAAGAATAAAGTAGAGAAGAGAAGGGAAGAAGAAGACAAGAGAGGAGATGAGACGAGGGAAGAAAGAAGAGACAAGAGGATAGAAAAGAAAGTAAAGAAGAGGGAAGAAGAAGGAAAGCAGAAGAAACAAAGAGAGAAGAGAAGAGAGAGAAAGAAGAGAGATAAAGAAGAGAAAGAAAGAAGAGATAGAAGAGAAGAGATATAAAGAAGAGAGAAATAAGAGGGAGAAGATAAGAGAGAGAAAGAAGAGAGAAGAGAGAAAAGAGAAGAGAGAAAAAGAGAAGAGAAAAAGAGAGAGGATAGAAGAGAGAGAAAAAGAAGAGTGAAAAAGAGAGAGAGAAAGAAGAGAGAGAGAATAAAAGAGAGAGAAAGAAGTGAGAAGAGAGAAAAAGAAGGGAGTAAGCAGCACGGACGGTGATGGGGTTCGACCGTCCATGATGAAGGAGAGAGAGAGAAGAGGGGAACATGAACGACGATGGGCTTTTGCTGTCCATGACAGAGGAAAGAGGGGAAGGAAAGAACATGGATGACGATGGACTTCCGCCATCCATGACAGAGAGAGAGACAGGAACAAGAAAGAGAGAAGCACGTGCAACATTAGGCATTGTCGCCCATGTCATAAGAAACTCAGACATGACATGACCAGGCGCGCCACTCGGGAAAGGGCCGGTTCAGTGTCCTCTTCAAAGAATGAAGAAAGGAATAATTTGCACGGTGATGAGCATCGTCGTGCACAACATCTGAGAGGGAAAATTTGAACATAGCCCGACCTGCCACTCGGGTTAAGGCCCGACCCACTGTGTATATTTTCAGAAGATAAGAGAAGAATGAGAATGTTATGCCTGACGATTTTAGGAAAGAAGGAGAGAAAAGGAAAGTAGAGAGAGAAGAAAGGAAATAAGAGAGGGCAAAGGAAAGTGAGGACAGAAATTGGGAGAGAGACTGAGGAGAAAGAAGGAAAGAGAAAGAAAGAGAGAAGGAAACACGCACGGCACTGTCACCGCCACCGCTGTGTCGGTCAGAGAGAGAAGAAAACAGAAAGAGAGATTCATGCATGACATTACCATCGTCGTGCATGTTCAGACAAAGAGAGATGATTGAAAGATAGAGCAGAAAGAAGAAAGTAGAGAAAGAGATTCGTGCACGGCGTTGCCATCACCGTGCATGTTCAAATAGAGAGAAAGATAGAGCAAAGAGAGAATGAAGAAGAAAGGAGAAGAGAGAAAGAGAGAGAGATGAGAGGAGAGAGAGAAAGCGAGATAGAGATGAGAGGAGGAGAGAGAAAGAGAGAAAATTACCTTAACGAAGGGTACCAGCCCGTTTCTTCTCTCTCTCCAAGATGCACCCACGAACTCAAAGTAAAAGTACGAACTTTATTGATCAATTGAAAGTATGAGGGGAGCTAGGGAAGACCCTTTACAATTAGGTTTAACATGTATTTATAGAATTGGGCCCAAACATGGGTGGATGCTCATAAGCTATTCCAATTGATGATAATTACAATTATTTTGAATTAAAATAAATTCTAAAAATGGGTGCAAAATGATTGCTTTTCCCCTACCTAACAATTCGTGGAATTTCAAAAACGTCCATGTTGTTATCGTAGAACGTATGTGATTTTTTGTGGATGATCCAGTGTTACTCTGGTGCCCGTTTATCCAAAAGATGATTTTTTTCTTGTAGGGCTCAGCATGGTGAGTGATTTGACATCAACTTTGAGCCATGGATTGTGTTTTTTACCACAATCATGGGACTTGAAATTTGGATGAATCTTGAAACTTCAATTTGATAGTGTACTCGCTTCTTGATGTTTTTTCACGATTACTTTGTTAAATCACACTAATCATGCCATCACGATCACGTGGCAACAAACGCAGCTCGATTTCGTGCCCGGATGAAGATTTTACAGTCCTAGGTTTTTTACCAGAATATGAATTCCCACGGTCGAAATTTACAATCACTTCAATGCATTCGTGTATGAAATCCAACCATTCATCATGTATAAAGTTTGGACCGCAGATAGCCGTAGACCTTACGCACATGATGAAACTGGTCTCACGTCAATCTGATCCGCGAATGTCGTGATTTGGTCACTCGAGCGAAGCATGTCGCTACTGATTTTCCTGCAATTTTCTTCACAAATCGACAACTTCTCTCTAGATTTTCTCCCTGCTCGAGCATCGACATGGGCGCGTACCACATATCAAAATGCTCTTCATGATGAGATGAACACAATTTTAGCATGATCCAACTTAGGATGAATGAGATATGGCCTTCGAAAGTCACTGCTCGAGACTGTAAAAACAATCACCTTTAATGGTCATTTGATGGAGGAAGGGTGCACGAGAATAGTGTGCGTCTCACCGTGTTTTGGTGTTTTACCCATAACTTTGTTCTGGAGTGATTAAGCTGAAACTTGACCCATAGGGGTTTTCAAACTTGCTGGATCCAATGGAGGTGATCCCCACACAAACTTGACGTACTAAAAATATAGTTCTAGTTACGAGTTCTATTTTAGGGTGCTAGAGACTAATATTTTTGAAATTGTTTCTTTGTTTGCACTACCTTGGACATGTCGAATTGCGACAAAACTTGGTAGGTGGCCTTTTGAAGTGCTTAGGAAGATTTTTATCCATTTTGGGGAAATTCTGAGATTGTCAAGAATTCCACTGTAATTCAGGCTTTATTGACTGGCTTCCTCATTATTCCACATCAGGGATCAAAGTGCTAAAAAATGTCTTCAAACAGCTTGCCCCGTCGAATGTTGTGCTTCGAGAGAAGCAAGAAGGACAACATTCAAAAAATTTCCTTCGGCTTTATTTCGTTTTCCTTCCTAGCTATAGGACCACTTGAACACCGAGGAGATCCACACAATGTTGTAACTAGGATGCTCAGACGTTTGGATGCAATGTACGGGTCCATCAGTGGAGACTTTAAGGGAGAAGAGACTTTTTTTAGGGATCCTATCGAAGTCCTCATCCTCAAAGAACTATTTGTGATTCTGACAGCGGAGGATTTTGTATGAACCTCGTTGGTCCGAATCAAGCCCGTCTGGCGGTCAAGTGTTGTGTTGAAGGGAATTTTTCCCAATTTAGTCTGGGTTTGTTTGTTTTGTTTTTTATTGTAGATGGTTTGCTGAAGGGCCTTTGGTTAGCGTTCATTTGCGTGGTGCACTAGATTGTACTCGGTGGGTAGGGTACCTCAATTTATTGAGGTGACCAGCTTTGGGAAGAACCTCTGCCTACGGCTTGCAATGTTGTTGCACAACATGTTCTTTGGCTTTTCTTGGGGCATATTTAGCATTTTGGAGGGCGTTTAGTGACCTCATGGGAATAGTGCTCATCCTCACGAGACTTGTCTTGCCTTCTTGGCGAGTCTTCTGCCTTTCATGTCCTTTTTATATATGAACTCAGGCGGTGGAAATCTTGCATGATGCTCGTATTCTTGAATGTGAGCTGAAGCCGCTTGTTGAGGCGAGTGCTGCATCAACCTGTTTACTGGTCTAAGCACCCTTTGCAGGTTTTCACTTGGACTTGGGAAGCGGTGTCATAGAGACAGTTTCACTAACTTCCTTTTATTTGGGTCTCTTTTACCCTTGACCTTTCAGCCATATCCACCCTTATTTTTCAATTTTTACTCACGATGCCCTTTTCGAGTTTTTACCATTCGAGGGTTTTTATTTTATGAAACTCTTTTACTCATGGTTTCATGATCATGCCCGACTGAATTTTTACTCTTAGCGTTCCCTTGTTCAGGTATACACCATGCCCGTTATTTTTTGTTAAGGCGTGTTTAAGGTCATGCCTTCGGGAGTTGTGTGAAGTCTTTTAACGTCATACGGCCAGGATGTGCACTACAGTTTAAGGTCATAGAGCTGGACCATAATGGAGATGGATGGTAGTCTATTGAGGCCATAGAGTGAGTATGGTGGGGTTTTGACTCACTTTGGGGAGATGGCATGAGTCTACTTATGAAAGATGGATGATGTACAAATGGTGGGTGAAAAGTGGTGACCCTCTAGTTGACGGCGAGTATGAATGGTGGGATAGCTCGCTATTTTGTGAGCACGGGTGAGACTCACTAGGGAATGATGAGTGATAACAGAGGAAGATGGATTTACTGGGGATTTGATGAAGGTGATGCACACACAGATGGGTCGGTTAGGGAAGACGTGCATGAAGATACATGTAAAGGGTGTGTGCATGTGTGTGGGGGCATGTTAAAGGTTATGCCTCCAGGACCCGTGCAAAGTAGTTTAACGTCATGGGACCAGGACGTTCACTATGGTTTAGGGTCATATAGCTTGGACCGTGACTATGCAGTTTAAAGTCATGCAATTGGGACCATGCAGTTTAAGGTCGTACAATTAGACCTTTGCTACAGTTTAAGGTCATATAGTTTGGACCATGGTGCTAAACCATTTAACATCATGCTGCCAAGACGTGCACTATGGTTTAAGGTCATATAGCTTAGACCATGGCCATGCAATTTAAAGTTATTCAGCTAGGACAGTTTAAGCTCATGCAACTAGAGCATCGCTACTGTTTAAGGTCATATAGTTTGGACCATATAGTTTAGGGTCGTGCACCTAGACCAAGGCTGTACAGTTTAAGGTCATGGAGCTCAGACCATGGCTACAGTTTAGGGTCATGCAACACGGACCATGTCTGTGCAGTTTAGGGTCATGCAAGCACAGACCATGGTTGTGCAATTAAGTGTCATGCAGCACGGACCATGGCTGTGCAGTTTAGGGTCATGCAAGCACAGACCATTGTGTGCGTTGCCTAGTAGGTGAGGCTTCATGGGGGATAGGTCTATGGATAATTTGACTCCCTGGGGATAAAGCAGTGAAGGCCAACAGGGGTTTTAGATGAGAAGCAGACTTTATTGAGTATTAGGGGACAAGTATGACTCCCTAGTGAAACAAAATGAGACTCCATAGGGAATAAGCTTGTGGAAGGTAACCCGACTCCTGGGGATAAGATAGCTTGGTGTGAGACTGACCACTGAGGATTAAAGGGGTGAGCATGAGCTTTTTTTTTTGTATACTCCTAACTCCACTGAGGATGATGGGTTGCAGCATTGGTATAACTCCCCCTGGGGATGATGAAGAACACTTACAGTGGTGATCGAGTTGACACGTGCCTGACACTAGCCATGGATAGCAGCAACATATGCGGCGGTAGCACTAACGCACACATCGCTAGCACAAGCGGCACTGATTGCACAGGAGTGGTCATGGGCGGTAGTAGTACTAGCGAGCATAACGTTTGTTGCATGCAGCGTTAGTCATGCTCGGCGATACTGGACACAGTCGGCGCTAGCCTGCGTTCAGGCCTCGGGCTTGGGCCAGTCCAGTTCGGCCCATTTAAAGGCTGATACTCGGTGTTGCACAAGCGGTGGTAAGCCTGGTTTGGTTTGAGCCAGACCGGGTCTTGGCCATTGCCGTTTGGCCTTCAAGGACTTGTCTGGCATTCTTTGCTTTGTGAGGGGCACCTTGGGGAGCTTCGCTTATATAAGGGGATTAACCCCATTTTCACTGTTTTATCGAGAGTAAAACAGTAACAGTGAGAGAGAGGGGAAAGACTTCTGACGTGAAGATTTCAGGAAGCATGCAGGATATTCACGAGAGTCTTGCGCAGGGGCCTTCACAATGGTCAGTGTTGCTGGAGTTGCAAAGCAGGGTGTGCAAAAAGAGTTGACCGGATTCGGCAGTGGTTCTAAGTCACCAGGGAGGTGGGAAAGAGGCAGGCGAGGGTCACCAGGCATTTTCATGGATTTTTTGTCATTTCCCATTGATTTTCTGTCGTCGGGGAGTAGTGGGAGAGTAACAACGGTGAGTGGAAGTGTTTTTCGAGAGAGCAGGAGTGGTAGACTAGGAAACTTAAAAATGCATGACTTCTGAGGTGGAGGTTGCAGCGTTTTGGGTGATGCTTTTGAGATTTGCATTATGTGGAAAACTTCATGAGAATAGAAGCTCTGCCCCCTTGATTCTGTCAGTCTCTGCTCAAAGTCAGACTGAGGAGGGCACTAGGGTTTCTTTGACTTTGACTTCTTGTGCTTCCCAGTAGAAGAGGATGGCTCTGATTTAGCTCAAGCCACCAAGGCATTAACAACTGTTAAGAATCCAGCCGCCTGGGCTAGTGTCTTTTTTAGCCGCCTCCGGTGCGTCCTGCTTATATTGATTCCTTCGAGCTCTCTGTCAAGACCCTCGAAGTCTAGAAATTTCAATGTTGTACACATAGAAGAGGAAGGGTAAGAAGATGAAGAAGAAGAGGAAGGAGGAGAAGGGTTAGTAGGTGAGGGACTTTTAAGGTTGTTCCCCTCATTTGACCTATATGAGCAGCTTTTTGCATCATCACCAGAATTGGACATGTGCAATGGGTCTTTTAGGTCTTTCCCTTGCGAAGACCGTTGGGGAGTGCTTTTAACGTTGTCACCCTCGTTGGACGTGCTCTGAGTAAGAGATGATTCAAGGGTATCCTCTTGACGAGACGAATGAATAAGGTCCATGGCGATCGAGATGAAGTCTTTTAAAGTTGGCAAGGGAGGAAGAGGCTTGAGAAATTCTGGCTCGACCGGGCAACCGCTTGTCTTCTTCTATTCACCTTTGGAGGTGATTGGTCCGTCTTGCTAGGTTTTTGACCGACCCTAGCTTGACGAATCGCTTCTCACTTCAAAGACTTGAGCGTGCTCCACCCGTGATGGACTTTCCATGGTTGGGAAGTCGAGGGTCCAGCGAGATCAGAGGCTTCATTATAGGAGTCTTGTACTAGAACACTCTCCTGAGTAGAAGTATCGACTTATGGGCATTCAGAATAAGCAGTGTGACCTGCCTAGACTTTTTGTGCAACCACAGCTTCAAACTCATAACATTTGTTCAGCTCATGGCCCCATATCTGATGGTATGGGCACCAGTGATTCTCGGTCCCTTGAGCGAGGTGCTTGGGCTACCTCGTAGGCTTAGGAGTGAAGAGTCCTTGCTGGAGCATCGCCAGGTCTTGAGTCAGGAGCTCTTGAGTCAGGAGCTCCTCATGTACCAGTGGAGGAGAGACTTGGGGATCCCTATCTGAAACGTCACCAACTTCCAGTTCGAGCATTCGCTCAGGTCATGCCCTCATATCTAATGATATAGACACCAGAGACTCACGGCTCTATGAGCCTAGTGCTTGGGTTGTCTTGTTAGTTTTGACATGATGAGGCCTTCTTTAAGCGTCATGCAAACAAGGCGTGAAGGATGCTAGGTGCCTCATCTTTATCCCGAACTGTCATTGCGCGGGACTCTTCTGCTACCCCGAATGATTTCTTGAGTTCTTCGAACTTGATCTGACCCTTTTAGATTAGAGCCTCGATGAGGTCTTTTAGTGTGTAATATTCTTCTGTGGAGTGGTTTACCATTCAATGATAAGCACAGTATCTTGCATGAGTATCGAGACCAGCTTGATCGGAAAACTTGATCTCGGGTAGCTCAATCATGTTTTGTTCCAGCAATAGTCGGAGAAGTGCAGGAACCCATTCGTTTTCAAAAGGATAAACCTTATTCAGATGTTTGGTCCAATAGTCATCTCGATTAAGGTTTGTAGGTGGGGGTACCTGGTTGTAAGACGATTGTTGTTTCCCTAATTGAGGTGTTGTCTTTGTTGTGCTTACCGCTTTGGAGAGGTCCAAAGTCTGAGAGGCATCGTTCTTTGGATCACTGACGGTAACAACTACACTGATTACCCCCTTTTTGTTGGTTGACCCAAGCATTGGTCCGAGAATTACCATTGCCCCGGTTGTTTCTCAAGCTTGATGACTGTTGTCGTGGCCTGCCATGGTGGTGTGACAAACTCTCCATGTGAACTGACTTAGAGATCAGCTCTAACATGGAGGTCGAGTTGGCAGCCTCAACATGTAAAGTGATCACAGGTCGCAGGTTTCGCACACAGGTCTGAATTGCTTCCTTCTTAGGCATGGGATTGGGATGGCGAGCGGCCAAATCTCTCCACCTTGCTATGAATTGATCGACAGGTTAATCTGGTTCCTGAGTTAAGGTGAGTTCGATGGTCTGGACCTCTCACTCAACCTCATAGAAGCACTGGTGGAATAGTTTCTCCATTTCCTTCTATGTATGTACTAAATTTAGGGGAAGCCGAGCATACCACTGAAAGGCTGGGTCGTCTAGAGTTTCAACAAACTGATGGAGGAGGTGCCTCCCATCAGCCATCGTCTCTCAACATGCCACTTGAAAGTGGGCAATATGCTGGTACGGGGATATTGTACCATTGAACAGGGAAAACTTCCCTTTCTTGTAGTCTACTGAAAATGACACCTGAATTGTCACGACCCCGTCCCCGACCGTTCACTTTTACCCTGATGGAGGGCGACCGAGCATGGGTTCGTGATCCCAAAGTAGAGTTTATTTCTCAGGTAAGAGTAGATTCAACGCCTCTTTCTCAATAATCAAGCAAACCAAGGAAAATGAAGGCTTACATAAGTCTAGAATTTAAAACTTGGCCAAACCATTTTTAAAAAAGATGATACATTACATTACATCCCAAAAGTATTACAATAGAGTTCAGGGCTTCAGGGCCCATAGTTACAAAATTTCAAAAATTATACACATAGAGTCGAGGGCCCAGCTACCTACAAGGGCTAACAATCCTTATCGGGATGGTTTCCTCAATCTTCAGCTACGGCCTGCACTCCTAGCTTCACACCTGTTATTCTCAGTCTGCAGGGAGGGAAAAATAATGGAATGAGATTGAAGCTCAGTAAGAAAATCTAGTGTTATGCATTAGTGGCGAATCTACCCATGTTCAATAAACAATTTATTTATCAAAATCGGTGGCAGTGCAATGGCTATGCATCTTGATTAATAGATCTGTGCATGGGCTAGTCATGATATCCAAGTAACAATGCATCAATTATGAATAATATCCAGCATCAAGCATAATTACTATCATGAAATCAAATATAGTCATTAGAACTATAGGAAATTATATTCGCAACTCATTCATTACACACTTACTCCCTAGTTCACCTTCTCCTGCTAGTAAAAGCCCTATCCATCAGGTCAAGCCAATCCCATTGTTTAGGACTTTAACCATCCCATAAGAGGGACGATAATGAAAAACTGGTTAATTCAGTTTGTAATACCCTCAACTCACGCACACAGTCCCCAGAGCGCCTTAGGGGTCCAACAGGCCTTTACCTTGCAAGGCATCCATAAATCACATATCTCATCTCATGAATCACAAGGAGCGACCCTCATTTCTCCCCTAACAAATTCTTGTCATTATGGAGGTTAGGGAATATGCCAACATCACCTTCTCAGTGTATCAATCTCCACTACCGATGGGTGTCCCATCGCATAGTAGCTAATATCAGTAGGGCAATGGCCAATATTCTGCAATAGTATCATACCTACTACCAACGAGTGTTTCATTGCATAGTGGTCGTCATTAAGGCATCTTTCCATGCTCGAGCATTCAATTGTATTCTTGTCAATTCAATGCCTCATAACGGATGAATCACATTCTCATCATAATAGTATGGCAATCAACACGAAGCATTCATTTCATGAACCGTAGCATAGCATTTATACGTGAATGTCATCAACAGTATTTTGGCACTTGTCATGAAACTTTCATCATGAAATAATCACATCAATATGGAACTTGTCAAACTTTCACATAACGCATAGTCATGTAGTACCATTCACAAAATAGGATGGCAGTTAGTATTTACCTCATGAAGATTGTCACATGGCACTCAGACGGTAGTGACACACACTGCTCTATGCGCTCAGCGCTATGCGTCGGACGCTACGTGTGTCGTGCTGCCCATAAGGTGTTGCCTACAAGGTAATACGTGCACGTCGTTTCACGTGCAGTGTTATGATCATGGTGCTACCCATGGAGTTTACCCAGATGGCGGTGCTCATACAATTTCATGCAGACGGTGATGCTCATGAAATTTCACGCAGATGGTGATGCTCATGCAATTTCACGCAGACGGCGAAGCTCATGCACAAGCGGCAATGCACATGCAATTTACACAGACGGTTTGCTGGAATTTACAGTGACTGTGAGGGGTGACATTTATCATGTTTTAGGCCATATCTTTTGGTCCATGTGACACTTTTATCATAATACAACAAGCCAACTTTAACAAGATATGTGTATCTTTCCTTTAAAATCATTTTGGGCCCATTTGGGCACCATTTGGTTAGCAAAAGGCATGGGGCAAGAGTTCACACAGTTGCTGGAAAATCCCCTTCCCTCAAACATTAACATGCCATCACCATATTATACCCCATTTTATAAATCAACTTAAATCATAATTTTTGTCTTAATCATATCAAGTAAACTTGTGAGTTTGACAAGGAAATAACTCTATGATTTTCCCAAAGTTCATAAGCCATGTTCAACATTCATTTTACTTCATTAAACTTCCATTCTAGATCCATTCACTCTATCATACATAGCATTAAATCCACTTACTTGGTCACGGTGCTCCTGAGCGTCCTGACCCAAGTAGCTCCTTGCTTTCCCCACAACAGCTTATCCTTTGATCCCACGCGCAGGTCGTCTGTCTCGTCTTGCATATGACGATAGTCCTCCAATGGCAACAACACGAGAAGGTTTGAGGGGAAAGAAAGGGAAAGTGGTGTCGAGGGCAAGGAGGGGCATGATTTATAAGCACGTGGGTTGGTGAGATCCACTGTGGCTGACGTTGGGGGTGGTTGGGTGGAGCGTTGTGGTTGGCGTCACATGCGCGGCTCGACGTTGACACACTCAATACGATGCTGACAATTACGGAGCAGCGCTGACATCGCTGATGGCTGCACACTTGACCAACCGTGCACAGTGTTACTCCAGGCAGTGATAAGCTCGCGGCGATACTCCAATCGGCGATATATTGTTTCTCGCACGGCGTTAGTCTCCGTTACGCGTGGCGATACTCTTCTCACGCTAGCGACGATACCCCTCGTTCGCACACGGCGTTACCATTTCTTCACCCTTACGTGCAGCGTTAGCTCTTATTATACATGGACAGCACTGGCCAAATCGCCCGTACGACGCTAACCTTCACCCTTAGCAGTGGGCATGCACTTCTGTCTTTCTTGACTTCGTTCTCTCTCTTCGCTGCAGCGAGTGATCTGGTTCAGTCGAATTGCGGCCCTTAGATCATCACCATCTTAAAAAGGATTTTGTCCCCAAAATCATTAATCAAAGAGGTGGGGGTATTTCTCCCTATTTTCATCCTCCCGTTCTCATTTTGATTATTCTTTTGAGTGATACTTCCATTGTACCTGGAGTAGGGGAATTTCCTTCTTACGTTATACTTGCACTCTCCGATCCAATATCCCGATTGGTCGTTCAACATAAGTTAGGTCTTCCCTAAGTGGGATTGGTTCGTACTCCAAAACATGGGACGGGTCGAGTTGATATTTCCTTAGCAGGGATACATGAAAGACATTATGGAGATTTGCCAAATCAAGTGGCAGGGCAAGTCGGTATGCCACGCTCCCAATCTTTTCCAGAATATTAAAAGGCTCAATGAATCAGCGTAACTGTTTTGCTGACTTTGGGATGCCTTGAGTCATTCTCTAATTAAGGAGATCTTTTCAAAGGTTAGCTAAACTATTTCGTCAGTAATTTCCTTTTGCCTATTTCTTCCTAGCAAATGGATGATCTGTACTTCCTCTCATACAAGGCCTCGTATGGTGCCATTTGGATGCTGGCTTGAAAGCTATTGTTGTAAGCAAACTCTACCAGGGGTAGATGGTTTTTCCAGCTTCCTTTACAATCAGTTACACATGCTCTCAGCATGTCTTCCAAAGTTTGGATGGTCTTTTCTGACTGCCCATCTGTTTGGGGGTGAAAGGCGATGCTAAAAGTAAGCTCAGTTCCCAGGGCTGATTGTAGACTTGCCCAAAACTTAGAAGTGAACATGGGGTCTCTGTCTTATACAATGCTCATAGGAATCCCATGAAGTCTCACAATTTCTTTGATGTATAGCTGGGCCAACTTGCCTAATGTATAAGTCGGCAAACCGGTAAGAAGTGAGCATCCTTAGTCTCTCGGTCCACCATGACCCAGATATTATCATGCCTTACACTAGGTCTTGGTTACCCAGAGACAAAATCCATTGTGATGCGTTCCCATTTCCACTCTGGTATGGGCAGGGGTTGTAATAATCCAACAGGTTTCTGATGTTCGGCCTTGACTTGTTGGCACGTTAGGCATTTAGCCACAAATTGTGCAATGTCTCGCTTCATATTATTCCACCAAAAGGCTCTTTTCAAATCCTGGTACGTCTTCGTACCCCTAGGATCTATCGTGTAGCGAGAGTAGTGTGCTTCCTTCAGAATGGTCCTTTTTAAACTTTCATCATTGGGATCGCATATTCGGCCCTTGAACCTTAACAGTCCATCACTGCCTACGAAAGCATCCCCTTTCTCTTCTATCTTTAGTTCTTCCAAGATTTTTATTAGGCGGGGATCTTATTTATGAGCTGCTCGGACTTGTTGGAAGAGTTAAGGCTCCCCCTTAGACATGATAGTACTTCCCTCCCTTCACCGAGAGGTTGAGATGGGTGCCATTCCACTACATCCTCCTACCACTTCATTTCTCGCACCATCAATTGTGCCATGGAGACCATGATTTTTCGACTTAAGGCGTAGGCTACTGTATTAGTCTTACCTGGATGCTATTCGATTGTGTTGTCATAGTCATTCAGTAGGTCCACCCATCTCCTTTTCCTTATGTTCAACTCTTTCTGGGAAAACAGGTACTTCAGGCTCTTGTGGCCCCTGAACACCTTAAACTTGGCTCCATAAAGGTAGTGCCTCTAGAGTTTTAGTGCAAATACTACTGGTGCAAGTTCCAAATCATGAGTGGGATAGTTTTTCTCGTGCGGCTTTAATTTCCTGGAGGCATAAGCAATAACCTTACGTCTCTGCATTAGTACACTCTCGAGCCCTTTATGTGATGCATCAGTATAAATCACAAAATCTTCACTTCCCTCGGGCAATGCCAGGATCGGGGCGGTGGTCAGTCTCTTCTTAAGTTATTGAAAACTTCTCTCACAATCTTCTGACCATATGAATTTTACGTCCTTCTGGGTCAGCCGAGTTAGAGGAAGTGTCATCTTTGAGAATCCCTCTACAAAGCACCTTTAGTATCCAGCTAACCCCAGGAAACTACGAACTTCAGTCACATTTGCTGGCCTCTCCCATCTAAGTACGGCTTCAACCTTGGAGGGGTGGACTGCGATCCCATCCTTGGAAATAATGTGACCTAGGAAGGTTATGCTAGGAAGCTAAAACTCTCTTTTACTAAATTTGGCATACAACGTTTTTTACTTTAAATTTTGCAAAATAGATATTAGATACTGCTCATGTAACTCCTTGCCTTTTGAGTATACCAAAATACCATCAATAAAGGCCACCATAAAGTTATCTAGAATAGGTCGGAAGACCATAGTCATTAGATCCATGAATGCAGCAGGGGCATTGGTTAATCCGAACAGCATCACAAGGTACTCATAATGACTGTATCGAGTTCTAAAGGCAGTCTTTGGGATGTCTCCTTCCCTCACCCTTAGTTGGTGATATCCTGATTGGAGATCGATATCAGAAAACACCTGGTCTCCATAGAGTTAATCAAAGAGGTCGTCAATTCTGGGCAGAGGGTACTTATTCTTCACCGTCACTTGGTTCAGCTGCCTATAGTCAATGCACTGCCTCAGGGACCCATCCTTCTTCTTCACAAACAGGGCTGGTGCACCCAGGGTGACACACTGGGTCGGATGAACCCCTTACTCAACAATTCCTGCAGATGCTCATTCAACTCCTTCAACTATGCTGGAGCCATTCTATACAAGGATTTGGGGATGGGTACAGTGCCCGAGGCTACATCTATCTCAAAGTCAATTTCCCTTACTGGAGGCAGATATGACAACTCTTCTGAGAATACCTCAAGGTACTCCTTTACCATTGGTATTCCTTCTTGTTGGGACATAACACCTCTATTCTCTACTACGTAGGCCGAATACCCTACACATCTCTTTGCCAAGAGGTGAGAGGCTCGGAGGGCAAAGATAAAATGCAGAGGAGAAGTATCTCTAATGCCCTTAAAGTGTAATTTTGTTTGATCAAGATGTTGAAAGGTTACCATCTTTTCATGACATTCAACAATGGCATGGTGCATATACAGCCAATCCATGCCCAGGATGATATCAAAGTCTTGAATATTGAGGCGATTTAGGTCTACTGGCAGGTCACAAGCCTCAATTGAAACCTTACACTGCCTACACACTATATTTGACTCCATAGAGCCTCCCATTGGTGTCCATACTACCACGGTGTAGTTAAGGTGTGCAGGTACAATATTCAAATGGAAAACAAAATGGGGTGCAACAAACGAGTGAGAAGATCTAGGGTCAATTAAGGCTCTAGCTTTAGCATCAGAAATTGAGAGCCTACCTCGGATTACTGAGGTGGATGCCTTGGCTTCGTGCTCTGTGAGGGCAAACACTCCTCCTTGAGTCTTCGGGTGGTCCTTGATCTTTATCATAGGGCAGTCCCTAGCCCAGTGACTCGGCTTGCCGCACCTTAGACACACATTCTTCTTCTGGTAACAATCTTCGGTAGTGTGGTTGTCTTTCCCACAGTGAGTACAAACTGGGCATCGATCATTGTTCGTGCCGCCAGGGAGATTCTTCTGGATTCTTGAGTTCAATTGATTTGGCCACCTTCTCACTTCTCTTCTTGGAACTTGTCGGGGCGTCTTCCCGAGCCTCCCCGATGATGCAGCCTTCATTCTTCCTTCCTTTCGCAATTAGTGGTCCTCGCAGTCTCTCTCGATCTTCAGGGCGAAGTCTACCATTGGGGCGTATGACTTTAGGTTGGCCGACATCACTCTACCCCTTATATCCATTCGTAGGACCCTTTCAAACTTGGTCGCCTTCGGCGCCTCGGTGTTTATAATGTGGGGCGCGTACCTCGAGAGTAATGCGAACCTTGCAGCCTATTGCTCCGCAGTCATGTTCCCCTACTAGAGCTCAATAAATTCTACTTCTTTCCTCTCCCTGACTGAGTCTAGAAATTACTTCTCATCAAAGGCTGCTAGAAATTTCTCCCAAGTTCGGTTCCTAACTCCCTCCAGGTTCGCTTTACCGAATTCCACCAATGTTTGGCTTCTCCATCTAGCATGAATGTCCCAAGTCTAACTTTATGCTCATCCGAGTAGTCCAACACTTCCAAAATCTTCTCTATCTACCTCTTCCATCTTTGGGTCTTCTCTACTCCTCCTTTCCCCAGAAAGGTTGGGGTCGCTAGCCTTCTAAACCTCTCAACCAACATACTATCACGCTGCTTTGAGGTAGGGGTGAACTGAATTGGCATCGACTCTTTTATCATCTGGGTCCTATAGAATTTACCGAGTGCCTCGGTGTTCTCATTGCTAGAACTTGCTTTGTGGGTACGATCTCTCGGCCTTCAACCTAACCATAAGAGCACCCAATCACTTGTCTACCTCAAAGCTATTATAAAGACTCCCCTCGTAAACTCTCTAGGCCAAAGATCCTAACATGGCTGCTCTGATACCATAACTGTCACGACCCCGTCCCCTACCGTCCAACTTTACCCTGATGGAGGGCTATCGAGCATGGGTTCGTGATCCCAAAGTTGCGTTTGATTCAATGCCACTTTCTCGATAATCAAGAAAACCAAGAAAATGAAGGCTTACATAAGTCTAGAATTTAAAACTTGGCCAAACCATTTGTCCAAAAGATGTTACATTACGTTACATCCCAAAAATAGTACAATAGAGTTCAGGGTTTCAAGGCCCACTGTTATAAAATTTCAAAAATAATATACAAAGGGCTGAGGGCCAAGCTACCTACAAGGTCTAAAAATCCTTCTCGGCGTGGTCTCCTCGGTCTTCAGCTACAGCCCGTACTCCCGGCTTCGTGCCTTTTATTTTCAGTCTATAGGGAGGGAAAAATAATGGACTGAGCTTTAAATCTTAGTAAGCAAATCTAGTGCTATGTATTAGTGACGAATAAACAATTTATTCTATCAAAATCGGTGACAGTGCAATGGTTACGCATATTGGTTAACAGATCAGTGCATGGGTTAGTCATGATATCCAAATAACAGTGCATAAATTATGAACAATATCTAGCATCAATCACAATTAATATCATGAAATCAATATCATGCAGTCATTAGAACTATAGGAAATTATATTCGCAGCTCATTCATTACACACTCACTCCCTAGTTCACGTACTCCTGCTAGTAGAAGCTATGTCCATCAGGCCAAGCCAATCCTATTATTTAGGACTTCTACCATCCCACAAGAAAGAGGATAATGACAAGCGGGTTAATCCACTTCGTAATACCCTCAACTCACGCACACAGTCCAAAGCGTGCCTTAAGGGTCAAACAGGCTTTTACCTTGCACGGCATCCATAAATCACAATTCTCATCTCATGAATCACAGAGAGCGACCCTCCTTTCTTCCCTAACCAGTTCTTGTCATTATGCCGGTTAGGGAATATGTTGGTAACACCTTCTCGGTGTATCAATCTCTACTACCGATGGGTGTCCCATCACGTAGTGGCCAGTATCAATAGGGCAGTGGTCAATCTGCAATAGTATTATACCCACTACCAACGAGTATTCCATTGCATAGTGGTTGTCATTAAGGCCTCTTTCCATGCTTGAGCATTCAACTGCATTCATGCTAATTCAATTCCTCATAATAGATGAATCACATTCTCATCATAACAGTATGGAAATCAACACAAAGAATTCATTTCATGAACTGTAGCATAGAATTTATACATGAATGTCATCAACAGTATTTTGGCACTTATCATGAAACTTTCATCATGAAGTAATCACATCAATATGGCACTTGTCAAATTTTTATATAACGCATAGTCGCATAGTACCATTCACAAAATAGTATGGAAGTTAATATTTATCTCATGAAGATTGTCACATGGCACCCAGACAGTAGTGACACGCACTGCTCTATGCGCTCGGCGCTACGCAACTGATGCTACACGTACGGTGCTGCCTACAAGGCTATACGTGCGTGGTGTTATGCACGCGGCTCTACTTATGCAGTTTACCTAGATGATGATGCTCATACAATTTCACGCAGACGATGATGCTCATGAAATTTCATGCACATCGTCCATCTCCCCTCGCACCAGGTGGTAGTTCTCCAATGACAACAGCACGAGAGAAGGTTTGAGGGGAAAGAAAGGGAAAGTGGTGCTGAGGGAAAGGAGGGGCATGATTTATAGGCGTGTGGGTTGGTGAGATCCACTGTGGCTGACGCTACGGGTGGTTGGGTGGGTGGAGTGCCCTGGTGTCACACGCGCGGCGTGGCATTGACACATTAGGTATGATGTTGAAAATTACAGCGCAGCGCTGACATCGCTGACGGATGCGCACTTGACCAACCACACACGATGTTACTCCAGGTGGTTATAAGCTTGCAGCAATACGCACGCGGTGATACTCCAGCCAACAATACTTTGTTTCACCGTAGCGTTAGTCTCCTTTATGCTCGACGATGCTTCTTGTGCGACGATACTCTTCTCACGCTCGCCGCGATACCCCTCGTTCGCACGCCGCATTACCATTTCGTTGCCCTTATGTGTGGCGTTAGCTCTTATGCTACATGGACAACTCTATGCCAAATCGCCCGGATGGTGCTAACGTTAGCCCTTACCGTCGAGTGTGCACTTCTGTCTTTCTCGACTTCCTTCTCTCTCTCCACTGTCCCGAGTGGTCCGGTTCAGTCAAATTGTGGCCCTTATATGATCAATGAAAGAGGGGTATGGCTTTTGATAAAGCGTTGCACCCCGTAGTCCGGGGATTTGTCTACCCTTTACACTATGTCCCCTCTGAACCCTTGAATAATATGAGTTCATTTCTCAAAAATTTGACAAAACAGCCTGAAGTTAATCTTCAATCTGAAACTCAATCTTCAGATGATATGTCTGATACATATGAAACATTTATTGAAGATAAATCTTCTTCCTCCATGGATTCAAAATCATTATTGATGATGAACCATCCAGAACCTCCTCATGAACCTGACCCAATAATGGAAGAAGATCTCAGACCTTCTGACCATCAAGAACCCCAACCTGTCCCTACCTATGGTGATTCATCTAAAGGTTTTACAATTGATGACATTCCACCATCACGATGGAATGACAGATTTAGAGAGATTCAAGGATGGATGCATTCAGAAATGCTTAATCCAGCAAATACATTAGCCAGTACAGTTTCTAAAGTTATTGTTAAGCTAAGAGGATGCCTTTTTGATTGGTATATAAGTCTTGGAGAATACAGGTAAACACAGTTAAGAAATAGTCAATCCATTGTTGAATTTCTTAATTATTTAGTCTCTGAATTCTCAGGCCCGGTGAAACATGAACAAATTGCTGCAAGAGGAGAATTTTTTCAGCTCAAATGTTGTTCTTTCAAGAGACAAGATCTTGAAAAACATTTTTCAGAGATGAATAAAATATACCATAAGATAGGAGGAATTGATGATGTAAATTTAAAACAATTTTATCATGAATCCATACCTCCTACTCTTGGTAAAGAAGCAACAAAAACAATGGAAAATCAAGGACTTACAAGTCAAAACACCAGTTTTGGTGAATTACATCAATTTGTTATCCATGCTTTGGAAAGACTTTGTAATCAAGTTGAATTTGTGAAACAAATGGAAAACAATAAGCATTTATTGGGAAAATCTTGTGATAAACCATATCTCAAGATTAAATGTGATTCAGAAAAACAGTGTGTGTGTCCACCTGCTCTGAAAAGCAACAAGAAGTTTGAACAAAAAAGAACAAAAAAGAAATTCAAAAGGTTCAAATATCTTAGAAGGTCAAGATTTCGAGGTTCCAGGCACAAGAAAGGAGATAGATGTTATGTATGTGGAAAAAAAGGACATTTTGCAAAAAAATTGCCCTAATCAGAAAAAGAAAAAAAAGATTATGCACCTGCTGTCACAAGTTTTAGATGAAGATCTAGAGTCTATGTTTTCTCTTGATGATGAACAAAGTCTAGAGAAATTGTTATCTATTGCATACTCTGAAGGCAATGAGGTAAATGAGATAAGCAACACACAAGTCTCAGAGACATTTTCTCCACAAGAAAATATTTTAGGCATGAACAGTTTACCCTTCCAACGCACTCTAATAGCCCTTGTCTAGATTCTCCAATAATACTATTCCAAACCTTTGACCATACCAACATTTTTTGATACAGGAGCATCAGCTAGTATCTTAAAACCTGATTTACTACCAAAATAATTTGGGGAAATATGTACCCAAACTTTTCGGGCTGCTAATGGAGATAAATTCATCATAAATCAAATTAGCAAACCCATTTTGATAAAGATTTTTCCAAAATTAGTTATCCAACATAAACTCATAGGATCCTATTTACCCAATAAAGAACTTTTACTTGGATTTGATGTTTTACATCAAGTAAAACTTCAATGGACTTCCAAAGGATTACATTATAGGAACCTAACCTTACCCTAGATAGCTTGTATAGATCAACCCTATTCCATAGAAACCATTCGACAGAAAATTGTGTCAAACTGCTGGGTCAATTCCCACTCTGAGTTTCTCAAAAAATGCATCAACCCACTTTGGAGAAACAAGAATTTTAATGTTAAACTTCCTTATAAGAAAAATGAGGACATAAATCCCACCAAGGCTTCGCACAAAGGTTTAAATCCAGATTTTTTGGAACAAGCTAAGCTAGAAATACAAGATTTGATAAGGGAACAGTTAATTGAGCCTACCAGTTCTCCTTGGGCTTGTGGAGCTTTTATGTAAATGAAAGAGCAGAACAAATTCGACGAAAACTTAGGTTAGTTATCAATTACCAACCCTTGAACACTTTTCTTGCATATGATAAATTCCCTTTGCTAAATCAAATTGCACTATCTTCTCACATTTCTCACGAACACATATTTTCAAATTTTGATTTAACGTTAGGCTTTTGGCAGATAGGAATTCACCCAGATGACCGTCCTAAAATAGATTTCTGTTTACCAAATTACCATTTTCAATGGACAGTCATGCCTTTTGGTTTGAAAAATGCACCCACATATTTTCAAAAAGTCTTCAGTAGCTTTTTGAAACTAATCTCACCACAAGCACTAACATATATAGATGACATACTCCTCTTTTCTCCTGATCTTAATAGTCATATTCTTCTGTTAGAAAAGTTCCATTCCCTATGTTTTAAATATGGTATTATGCTCTCTGAAAAGAAATGGATCTTTGCTACAACAGAAATTGATGTCCTTGGTATGCATTTCCATAATGGAATGTATAAACTTCAGCCTCATATAGCAAAACACTTGTTAGAATTTCCAGATATTCTATCTTCTGTAAAGAAAATTCAATAATTCTTAAGAATTGTAAATTATATGTCCCCTTTTATTCCTAAGCTTTCTCTCTTCACTAGTCCACACAGAGAAAAGCACCATCATGGACAAGAAAACAGATGGAGTGTGTGCTAGAACTCAAAAGAATATCTCAAAATCTACCATCTTTGAAAATCCCATCTACAGGAAAAAGAATTTTACAAAGAGATGCTTCAGACGAATTTTTGGCATGTGTTTTGCTTGAAGAAAGGGAAAAAGAAAGGATGATTTGCGGATATAAAAGTGGAAAATTCAAAGAATTTGAACTTCATTACCATTCTACTTTTAAAGAAATCCTTGCAATAAAAAGAGGAATTGAAAAATTCCAAGTTCATCTAATAGGACAAACTTTTCTTATATAAATGGATTTGTCAGCTTTTTTAAATATGCTCAAATTCATAAATAAGATTCTTCCAAACCCACAATTACTCAGATGAGCAAGTTGGTTTTCTCAATGGAATTTTGAGTGTAAACATATTTCTGGAAAGAACAATATCTTTGAGGATATGTTTTCTCGTATGAAATTTTCAAACAAAACTAATCTTCAAGTTGTCCCTTTTATGGAAGCAATAATCAGAATTGATGATGAATCAAAAGACGCTCCTGATGAAATATTTGACATCATTCTCAACAAGACAATGGAAGCAAGGAATGAGATTATGCAACAAAAAATGCATGAAATATTAATCAGAAATCATGGAGAATGTTTTCAAGGACTTCAATGCCATCCTACATATACATTTTTATCTTTATTTCAGACTAGACATTATTATAACATGCCTAGGGAAGCTCTTTGTTTCTTCTGGTATCTTACCCAAAACCACCATATTTGTTTTAATTTCCATGTAAGGAAATTATTATCCTACGTCAGACACTGTCATTTTCTACCATGGAATAATTACATCCATCCTAGTCCCAGAGCTTTCAACTTTTACAAATTCCTTTTGAAGCATTACCGTTATAATCAATGGATTGAATCCTTTGGTTATCCCCACAGACCCTATATTATTATAGCCTTTCATCTAGACCTTAGACCTCAAATTTATCCTGAACATACCTTTTTTACCCAACACCCCCATATCCAGACCATTGGATGGTATGATTATAATCTCCTGAATTTCTAGTTATTTCAAACAGAGCTGCGGAAGGAATTAAAAATCCTCATGTGCTACATTAACAGAATCCATCCAGAATGGATTCCTTTGGATGTCTATACAAGAACAACAATATGGAATGATGAGACTCCCCGAGGAGCTGCACTGCTACACCAACTGCATATATGGCTCGCTGATCACCCTCTTCCTGCTCACGCACCAACAGATAGCTCTAGTGATGAAACCTACATTGGACCTTCACATAGCCCGTCCAACCATTCTTCACCTAGTTATAATTCTGATGGCTTACCCTTAGATTATGAAACGGATTAAAGAATGGAATCACTGTTCAAGATGAGGACGAATCTTCCTGATTTGGTGTGCTTAATCTTCCTGCTTGTAATCTAGTTCCCTGCTTTGGTGTGCCTAATCTTCCTGCTTTTTCTTGTGCTTCTGCTTGTAAGCTTTATATTTGTTATATATTACTTTGGTTTGCTTCCTTTGTATTACTTTGTATGCACATCTTTCCTTTGTATTTCTTTGTATGCACATCTATAATGGTATCAGAGCCATGTGCCATGTTAAATTGAGATTACTTCAAGTAAAGTTTATTTTATTGGCCAGGTTAATCTAAAGCTCATACTGAGATTAGTATGCTCTACGTCTACCTAGCTGGTCTAGGATGTCTCGCATCAAAAAACAAAATATGAACTAAAGGTTCCTTTCTAGTGTTGATGTTATTCCACTATCAATACTTTCTTAGGGTTAAAATAACAGGAACTCTGTTGAAGGCAAGAAGGCCATGAAAGGAGTTCATATCTTGTTAACAGAAAGAAAGTTGGCCTTAACTTTATTTCAAAATTTTACAGTCAATATAATAAAATTATTTTAAGTCCACATTTAAGATGGCAGAGGATACTGTTTCAGAAATTTCTGTAGATAATAATCCTTCTTCTAGTACAAATTTTCGTCCTATGTTTTCAAAACAAGATCATCTTTTTTAAATAACCTATACCCCGAAAAAGTTTTTTGAAACCAATTCTCAATTAATTAATCGTTATCATGTTTATGATAAATCTAACTTAAATTGTACCAAAAGAATAAAAACGCTGTGTGGAAAAAGGAACCCTGAAGCTATTAATGAATATGTTCAAGCCTCTTCTTTTGACCAACATCAAATACATGCTACCCAAGCTGAACAATACATTACCATTACCTTACCCAGTAATATATTTCCCCAATGGCTTAGAGATGGTTATACTCACATTCACTTTGGAGCGATAAAACTAGCCTTGACTTTTCATGGAAAGAAAGGTATTGAAGTTGTTTCCCAAATTGCTTTGTTAGATTCCAAGGTTTTAGAATACCTGCATGCATGTATTGGAACTGTGCAAACAACCTTGAATGCAGGAACCATATTTGTTACCTTTTTCCCAAATTTTAATATCCCAATTAAAGACCCTCATTTGAGTTCTGCCTTTAAAGTCCAGTTACAGATCACAGGAACCAAACAGATTGAAACAGCCACTGTAGCTACACTCTATTATCAAATGGTGTATAGACAACAAAACCATGCTTTTGATATCGTTACCCCTTTACCCCCAGAATAAGAAAATACAGCCTTGTATATCAAACTTGACAATAATTCCCAACCTATCTGTCATTATATTCCTAGACAAATATCTTGAGAAAGGTTGCTTGAATTGATTCCATCAACATGGGTGACAAATTATAAAACTTTTCAAAATCAAAGTCAACCAGTGATGCAATCAGATTCCAGAATGACAAGAATGCCTGATGGAACTGTACAGATACGTTTTCAGACTCCAAGAGTCATTGAGAACCAGACTAGAGAAATATTTCCTACTCAATTTCAAGGATTGCTTGAAAAAGTCCTAGTAGTTGCTTTTGACAAAATTGGAAAGCCAATGTATGAACAGACAAGAAGAAAAAGAAATTCAAAAGGTTCAAATATCATAGAAGGTCAAGATTTCGAGGCTCCAGGCATAAGAAAGGAGATAAATGTTATGTCTGTGGAAAAAAAGGACATTTTGCAAAAAATTGCCTTAATCAGAAAAGAAAAAAAAGATTATGCACCTGCTGTCACAAGTTTTGCATGAAGAAATTGATGATGATCTAGAATCTGTGTTTTCTCTTGATGATGAACAGAGTCCAGAGACATTGTTATCTATTGCATACTTTGAAGCCAAAGAGGTAAATGAGATAAGCAACACACAAGTCTCAGAGATATTTTCTTCACAATAAAATATTTTAGGCATAAACAGTTTACCCCTCCAACCCACTCCAATAGCCCTTGTCCAGATTCTCCAAGAATACTATTCCAAACCTTTGACTATACCAGCATTTTTTGATATAGGAGCATTAGCTAATACCTTAAAACCTTATTTACTACCAAAACAGTTTTGGGAAACATGTAACCAAACTTTTCGGGGTTCTAATGGAGAGAAATTTACCATAAATCAGATTAGCAAACCCATTTTGATAAAGCATTTTCCAAAATTAGTTATCCAACATAAACTCTTAGGATCCTATTTACCCAATAAAGAACTTTTACTTGGATTTGATGTTTTACATCAAGTAAAACTTCAATGGACTTCCAAAGGATTACATTATAGGAACATAACCTTATCCTGGATAGCTTGTATAGATCAACTCTATTCCTTGGAAACCATTCGGCCGAAAATTGTGTCTGACTGCTGCGCCAATTCCCACTCCGAGCTTCTCAAAAAATCTACTAACCCACTTTGGAGAACCAGAGTTTTTATGTTAAACGGCCTTTTAGGAAAAATGAGGACATAAATCGCACAAAGGCTTTGCACAGAGGTTTAAATCCATATCTTTTGGAACAAGCCAAGCTAGAAATACAAGATTTGATAAAGGAACAGTTAATTGAGCCTACCGGTTCTCTATGGCCTTGAAGCTTTTTATGTAAATAAAAGAGTAGAACAAATTCAAGGAAAACTTAGGTTGGTTATCAATTACCAACCCTTGAATACTTTTCTTGCAGATGATAAATTCCCTTTGCCAAATCAAATTGCACTATTTTCTTAGATTTCTCACGCACACATACTTTCAAATTTTGATTTAACGTCAGGATTTTGGCAGATAGGATTTCACCCAGATGACCGTCCTAAAACAGCTTTATGTTTACCAAATTACCATTTTCAATGGACAGTCATGCCTTTTGGTTTGAAAAATGCACCCACATATTTTCAAAAAGTCTTGAGTAGCATTTTTGAACCAACCTCAATACAAGCACTAATATATATATAGATGACATACTCCTCTGTTCTCCTGATCTTAACAGTCCTATTCTTCTGTTAGAAAAATTCCATTCCCTATGTTGTAAATATGGTATTATGCTCTCTGAAAAGAAATGTGTCTTTGCTACCACAAAAATTGATTTCTTTGGTATCCATTTCCATAATGGAATGCATAAACTTCAGCCTCATATAGAAAAACACTTGTTATAATTTCCAGATTTTCTATCTTTTATAAAGCAAATTCAACAATTCTTAGGAATTGTCAATTATATGTCCCCTTTTATTCCTAAGCTTTCTCTCTTCACTAGTCCACTCTATCTTCTTTTAAAGAAAAAATCACCACCATGGACAAGAAAACAGACTGAGCGTGTTCTAGAACTCAAAAGAATATCACAAAATCTACCTTCTTTGAAAATCCCATCTACAGGAAAAAGAATTTTACAAACAGATGCTTCAAACGAATTTTGGGCATGTAGGTTGCTTGAAGAACAGGAAAAAAAAAGGATGATTTGTGGATATAAAAGTGGAAAATTCAAAAAATCTGAACCTCATTACCATTCTACTTTTAAAGAAATCCTTGCAGTAAAAAGAGGATTTGAAAAATTCCAATTTCATCAATAGGACATACTTTCTTGCAGAAATGGATTTGTCCGCTTTTCCAAATATGCTCAAATTCAAAAATGAGATTCTTCTAAACCCACAATTACTCAGATGGGCAAGTTGGTTTTCTTAATGAAATTTTGAGTATAAACATATTTCTGGAAAGAACAATATCTTTGAGGATATGTTTTCTTGGAAGAAATTTTAAAAAGAAACTATTCTTTAAGTTGTCCCTTTTATAGGAGCAATAATCAAAATTGATGATGAATCAAAAGATGTTCCTGATGAAATATTTGATATCATTCTCACAGAGACAATGGAAGCAAGGAATGAGATTATGCAATAAAAAATGCATGTAATATTAATCAGAAGTCATGGAGAATGTCTTCAAGGAATTCGATGCCATCTTACATATCTATTTTTATCTTTATTTCAGACAAGACATTATTATAACATGCCTAGGGAAGCTCTTTGTTTCTTCTGGTATCTTACCCAAAACCACCATATTTGTTTTAATTTTCATGTAAGGAAATTATTATCCTACCTCTGACACTGTCATTTCCTACAATGGAATATTTACATCAATCCCAATCCCAGAGCTTTCAACTTTTACAAATTCCTTTTGAAGCATTAGCATTATAATCAATGGATTGAATTCTTTGGTTATCCCCACAGACCCTATATTATTATTGCCTTTCATCTAGACCTTAGACCTCAAATTTATCCTGAACATACCTTTTTTACCCAACACTCTCATAACCAGATCGTTGGATGGTATGATTCTAATCTCTTGAATTTTGGGTTATTTCAAACAGAGATATAGAAAGAATTAAAAATCCTCATGTGCTACATTAACAGAATCCAGCCATAATGGATTCCTTTGGATGTCTATACAGGAACAACAATATGGAATGATGAGACTCCTCAAGGAGCTGCACTGCTATACCAACTGCATATATGGCTTACTAATCACCGTCCTCCTGCTGAAGCACCAACAGATAGCTCCTGTGATGAAACCCACATTGAACCCTCACATAGCTCGTCCAACCATTCTTCACCTTGTTATAATTCTGATGGCCTACCTTAAGATTATGACACGGATTAAAGAATGGAATCATTGCTCAAGATGAGGACGAATCACTGTTCAAGATGAGGATGAATCACTGTTCAAGATGAGGACGAATCACTGTTCAAGATGAGGACGAATCACTATTCAAGATAAGGAAGAATCTACCTTTCACTGTAGATGTCGGACTCCTGTCTACTGTTCACTGTAGATGTCGGCCACCTGTCCACTATTCACCGACTTTTTATTGTTCATAATGGCCACCTATATAGGCCAGTTTTTTAAATTATTATGGTTTGAAGTCCGGATTTCAAATCTGGTTCTTATAAAAGGCCTCTAGGGTTTTTTGTGAAGGCAGAATGCTGCTTAGAGCCTCTCAGCCTAGTTTCCTGCTTTGGTGTGCTTAATTTTCCTGCTTGTAATCTAGTTTATTGCTTTGGTGTGCTTAATCTTTCTGCTTCTGCTTGTCAGCTTTATTTTTGTTTGCTATTACTTTGGTGTGCTTCCTTTGTATTTCTTTGTATGCACATCTTTCCTTTGTAATTCTTTGTATGCACATCTTTCCTTTGTATTTCTTTGTATGCACATCTATAATGGTATCAGAGCAGGTGGACACACACACTATTTTTCTGAATCACATTTAACCTTGAGATATGGTTTATCACAAGATTTTCTCGATAAATGCTTATTTTTTCCATTTTTTTCACAAATTCAACTTGATTACAAAGTCTTTCCAAAGCATGGAGAACAAATTGATATAATTCACCAAAACTGGTGTTTTGAATTGTACGTCCTTGCTTTTTCATTGTTTTTGTTGCTACTTTACCAAGAGTAGGAGGTATGGATTCAAGATAAAATTGTTTTAAATTTACATCATCAATTCCTCCTATCTAATGGTATCTTTTATTCATCTCCGAAAAATGTTTTTCAAGATCTTGTCTCTTGAAAGAGCAACATTTGAGCTGAAAAAATTCTTCTCTTGCAGCAATTTGTTCATGTTTCACTGGGCTTGAGAATTCAGAGACTAAATAAGTAAGAAATTCAACAATGGACTAACTATTTCTTTATTGTGTTTGCATGTATTCTCCAAGACTTATATACCAATCAAATACGCATCCATTTAGCCTAACAATAACTTTAGAAATTGTACTGGCTAATGTATTTGCTGGATTAAGCATTTCTGAATGCATCCATCCTTGAATCTCTCTAAATCTGTCATTCTATCATGATGGTGGAATGCCATCAATTGTAAAGCCTTTAGATGAATCACCATAGGTAGGGACAGGTTGGGGTTCTTGATGGTCAGGAGGTCTGAGATCTCCTTCCATTACTGGGTCAGGTTCATAAGGAGGTTCTAGAGGGTTCATCATCAATAAAGATTCTGAATCCATGGAAGAAGAAGATTTATCTTCAATAAATGTTTCAGATGTATCAGACATATCATCTGAAGAATGAGTTTCAGATTGTAGATTAACTTCAGGCTGTTTTATCCGATTTTTTATAAATGAACTCATATTATTCAAGGGTTTAGAGGGGATATGTGTTTGGGCTGAAACATAAGAGGCTACAACATCTGATTCAGTATCAGATTTCTCAAACATTTGGGTCTCATATTTTGGTAATTGGGGATCAGTAGGAGGTTGAACTGTTGTTGGTGGTGAAGTAGTTGGGGGTCTGGGAATTGGATGTTGAGATGAACTGGGGATTGATACATTTAGTTTTTTCCTTAATTGGGGAAAGAACATTTTTTTAGGAAAACGTCTTTCTTCTTCAAAAGAACTTAATGCCCTAAAACCATAATGTCTGGGAGGAATTAAACCAGTAGGCGGGTAAAGGGTTCTTGTGGGTGGAAAGGGATCAGGATTTCTTAATGTAGGGTAATTCTGGGTATATGGATTTGCTAACATGGGTTGGAATTGGGACTGGTACTAGTGCTAGGGTATTGGGATTTCATCCAAAGATCTCTTTCAAGGCTTTGCAACTGTTTTTCCAAAAAAGCTTTTTCTTTTCCTTTCTTGTCCAGCAAATAAATCTGTTCATGAATATCTTTCACTGTATAAAAAATTTGCATTAATTCTTCATGCAACAATTGAATTTTTTTCTTTTAATTGAACAATTATGCCAGATAATCCCTGCAACTGAGAATACATAATATTTTGTTTTTCTTCTATTCGAAGTAATGCTAAATTATGAGATTTAGCATTTTCAGCTTGCCAATTCAGGCTGGCTTCAGCTGGAGAAATGGACTTTTGTGCTCCAATAACATCTCTAGTATTGGGATTCTTTATCTTCCATACATGTTTTTCATTTTCTTGAGTTTTTCATAATCATGTAGTGGAGGAAATTTGAGGCATAACTTGAACTTTGAGGATCAAAGGCTAAGCATTCTGGGACTTGATTTCTCTCTGGATCTTTTTTATCATTCCACCCTGTAGGGACAATTTTTGAATCAGTGTGTTTGGATTTTGGACAACCATAAGTCACATAATAATCCCATTTTCCTGAACTCTCTCCAAGTAATCCAACAGGTGGATCACCTTCTATATATCTCTGATGAAAGTTTTGTTGAGATGAGTTTTTCTTTTCGTTCTTTCTATTTGGAAAATCATCCAAATCATCCTCAAGACAAGTAGGGAAAATACAAGAGTCAAACCAATTATGTCCATCAGAAGTTTTCTATTCATAAATTGGCTTTCCTGCTCTGAAAAGCAACAAGAACTTTGAACCCTTGTGACAGGGTGAGGAACAAAATTGTCCTGTATGGCAGGAAGAGGAGGGCCTTGGAGCTGTATCATCTGAATGATGCGCATTGATCTCATGGTTAGCTGAGTGTCATGCGGCGTCCATGCGATCAATCTTTTCCATCATTGCTTACACCATATGTTCAAACCTTTCCATGTGAGCTTCCTGAGAGTAGCTAGGTTCATTTACAACCATGACGCTGACCTTTTCTCTAGGGAGGTCATTTTTACGTGCGGTTGAAGGCTTTCAAACTTGAGGGCTCATATGTGGCATATCTGTCAATAAGGGCTCAGCATGCCCCCACTGGACTCGACTCTTATATGCTGAGCATGTAAGGATCGGTTCTCGATGGTCTTAAGATCGTGGCTGCTGGGTGGTCGTGTCATCTTCTGTGACACTGACCACCGTGGAAGATTCTCGCACCTCCTGTCTTTGTAATTCGAAGAGGGTAGAAGGGATTTTGAGGGAGGAGACCTTGAAGCTGGGTGCCCCAACATTTCTGGTCGGCTGCTTAATCATAATATGTTGTCCTCTGTCTTGCTTGCGCATTAGACTACGATAGACCTCTCTCTAGAATTGAGACTGAGGTCGAGGTTGACCCGTCTTTTTCGAGCTTAAGAGCGCCGTATCCATAAGATGGGGCAGCGAATGTTCAGCTTGGATTGCTGCCTTAGAAGTTGAAGAACTTCATCAATCATCAAGCCTTGGCCCCGAACTCCTTTGTGGGCTCTTGAGGCATAGCCGACCTGACGTGGTTGGTTGAGGATGGTCCTCTTAGGGAAAACATTCGAGTACCAAGTCTTGAGATATCCTCTAGGAGGAGAAGGGGCGGAAGAAGAGGGGACTGGCTCCTGACGATGTCTGGGTTGGGAACAAGTAGTGGCTTGGGAATGTGGCGCATGTATGCCCCTTGAAGTAGCATTATGGGTGTCTTGGGGGTGAGCCCAGGCTCGAACAGGTGGTCTGGCTCTAAGAGGCCAAGAACTGTGAGCACGTGTCTATAAGGGAACAGGTGGAAGCCTGCCCCTTACAGGGTGTGCAAGTGTGTACTGAGTGGGAGGATGCAGGGGTCGTCTCCTGTGTACTTGGGTTGGCTCAGCAACGACGTTGCCTCGAGCAGTGGGATGCATATGCATGCGCACAGGTTTCGGCCCAATGAGGCCTGATCTTGAACGCTTACTCGAGGTAGCCAAAGGGCTACCCCGAGGTGTGATTCGAGTGGATGACCCATGAGCCTTAATGTGTGTGCGTGAGGTGGAGGCCTCAGTGTCCCCTCCTCAATGTGTTGAGCCTCTAATCATAGAGACCCAAGGTGGTGCAGGAATGTGGGGGGTGGCCTTGCGGGAACCCATAAAAGCAACGATAACTTCTTTGCCTTTTGTAGAAAGAGACTGGGCAGCCTTCCGACATACCTTGGCAATACGACCAACAAGTGACTTGCCGGTAACAGCTGTGAATGGAAGTAGACGTGCTGCCAATGCAGGGTGCCTTGGTGGAAGTTCCACCAGGGCAAGGAGATGCGGAGTTAGGTACCTTTAAGTCCCTTCTCACGCATATCTAGGTTAAGACCTGGGAGCTAGACACTGGGTCTTTGCTCAAAAGAAAAGTTGGGAATGAAGTTCGAGGAACTTGTTCCTTGAGGAAGCTTGCGAATGCAGGGATGAGAAAATCCTCGATCCGAAAAAGGGCAAGTATACTAACCGATGAGAGAGGAATTTAAGGTGGGTTCGGGACTTACTCAAGCTAGATTGCATGGGCTCCCTCCTAGATCATGAAGAAAGCCCCTCAGTCCTACAACTGGCTCGAAATCGCCTCCCTTGGCATGTATTCTTCTGTTTTTAAAATCACACACATAGCTAATTTTACAAAACAAGTGGGCCAAAGGACCCCACCATGTCTTTGGACTAATGTACAGGTGTGCATAGTCAAAAGAGAAAAAAGATGAGATCATGAGATTAGAGTTGGGGTAAAGAGGAAGAGAGAAGAAAAGAAAAGAAAGAGACATTTGACCAGGTGACTAGCCTAGCACAATGGCAAGATTGACACGATGATTGACCTGACGTGATAGCAAGACGGGTACGGTAACGCTGACCAACACAGCGACAATATTACTCGACAACAGAACATTAACACCAACCAACCTGGTGCATTGGTGAGTTCGATGTGGCAGCAAGACGGGCATGGTAACTTAGACAGACACAACAATAATAGTACTCGACAACAAAACTCTAGTGACAGTGTTAGACTTGTCCCTTAGTCAATTAGAGAGGAAGAGGAAGAAGAAAGAGAAAGAAGAGAGATAATAAAAGCAAGGAAATAAAGAGAGAGAGAGAGAAAGATAGGAGAAGAGGAGGAAGGAGAAGAAGAAGAAGAGTAGAATAGAGTAGAGAAGAGAAGGGAAGAGAAGAAGAAGAGAAGAGAGGAGACGAGAAGAGGGAAGAAAGAAGAGGCAAGAGGATAGAAAAGAAAGTAAAGAAGAGGGAATGAGAAGGAAAGCAGAAGAAAAGAAGAGAGAAGAGAAGAGAGATAATAGAAGAGAGAGAAAGAAGAGATAAAAATAAAAGAGAGAAGAAGAAAGAATGGAAAAAGGGAGAGAAGAGAAGAGAGAGAATAAGAGAGAGAAAGAAGAGAGAGAATAAGAGAGAGAAAAAGAAGAGAGAGAAAGAAGAGAGAGAATAAGAGAGAGAGAAAGAAGAGAGAGAAGAGAGAAAAAGAAGGGAGACAAAAGCAAAGACGGCGATGGGGTTCGGCCTTCCATGACAAAGAAGCGAGAGAGAAGAGGGGAACATAGACAGCGTTGAGCTTTTGTCATCAATGACAGAAGAAAGAGGGGAAGGAAAGAACATGAATGGTGATAGACTTTCGTCATCCATAACAGAGGGAGAGACAAGAATGAGAAAGAGAGAATTGTGTGCGGCGTTAGGCATCACTGCCCGGGTCTTAAGAAACTCAGACACTCGAGAAAGGGCCATGTTTAATGTCCTCATCAAAGAATGAATAAAAGAATATAATGCGCGTGATGAGCATCGCCGTGCACAGCATGGGAAAGGGGAAATTCTGACAGAGCCCCGACCCACAACTCGGGTTAAGGCCCGGCCCACTATGCATATTTCCAAAAGGTAAGAGAAGAATGAGAATGTCATGCCCGGCGATGAACATCGCCGTGCACGATTGGAGAGAAGAGAGAAAAGAAATAACGTAGTGAAGGCAAGAAAGACAGGGAGGAAGAAAGAGGAATTTAGGAAAGGAGGAGAGGAAAGGAAAGTAGAGAGAGAACAAAGGAAAGAAGAGAGGGCAAAAGAAAGTGAGGTGAGAAATTAGGAGAGAGCCAAAGAAGAAAGAAGGAAAGAGAAAGAAAGAGATTAGGAAAGAGAGAAGAAGAATAAAGAAACAGGAGAGAAGGAAACACTCACGACGCTGCCACCACTATGTGTTTCAGAGAGTGAAGAGAACAGAAAGACAGATTCATGCATGGTGTTACCATCTCTATGCATGTTCAAATAGAAAGAGGCAAAGAGAAAGATAGAGCAGAGAGAAGAAAGTAGAGAAAGAGATTCGTGCATCGGATTGTCATCGTCGTGCATGTTCAGAAAGAGAGAGAAAAAGATGGAAGAAAAGAGAAGAAAGTAAAGAAAGAGATTCGTGCACGGCGTTGCCATCGCCATGCATGTTCAAACAGAGAGAGATAGAGAGAAAGATAGAGCAAAGAGAGAATGAAGAAGACAGGAGAAGAAGAGAGAAAGAATTAGAGATGAGAGGAGAAGAGAGAAGTAGAGATGAGAGGAGGAGAGAGAAAGAAAGATAAAAGCGAGAGAAGGAGAGAGAAAGAAAGAGATGAGAGGAGGAGAGAGAAAATTACCTTATCCAAGGGTATCACCCTTTTCTTCTCTCACTTCTCTCTCTCTAAGATGCACCCATGAACTCAAAGCAAAAGCACAAACTTTATTGATCAATTGAAAGTATGAAGGGAGTCAGGGAAGAACCCCTTACAATTAGATTTATCATGTATTTATAGAATTGAGCCCAAACATGGGTGGATGCTCAGAAACTATTCCAATTGATGATAAGTACAATTATTTTAAATTAAAATCAATTCTAAATTGGTGCAAAATGAATGTTTTGCCCCTGCCTAACAATTTATGGAATTCCAAAACAGTCCCTGGTGCTGCCCTAGAACGTACGTGATTTTTTGTGGACGATCCAGGGTTGGTCTAGTACCCGTTTGTCCGAAAGATGATTGTTTTCTTGTAGGGATCTGCATGATGATCAACTTAATACCAACTTCGAGCCATGGATCGTGTTTTTAAGCCACGATCATGCCACTTGAAATTTGGATAAATCTTGAAAAGCTCGGATTGAGAGTGTGCTTGTTTCTTGATTTTTTTCACGATTTCTTTGCTGAATCACACTAAGCATGCCATCACGATCGCGTGGTAACAAACGCAGCTCGATTTCGTGCCCAGATGAAGATTTTGCAGTCTTAGGTTTTTGACCGGAATATGAATTTCGACGATAAGAATTTAAAGTCACTTCGATGCCTTCGTGTGTGAAATTCGACCATTCATCATATACAGGTTTTGGATCAAAGATAGCCCTAGACCTTACGCACACCATGGAACTGGTCTCACGTCAATCCGATGCGCGAGCGTTGTGATTTGGCCACTCGAACGAGGCAGGTCACTGTTGATTTTAGTGCAACTTTCTTCACGAATCAACAACTTCTCTCTAGATTTTCTCCCTGATCAGATGTTAAAAGGAGGCATGCCACATATTGAAACACTCAGCTTGACGGGACGAACATGCTCACAAAATTTGAGTGTGATCTAACTCGGGACGAACGAGTTATGGCCCCCGAAAGTCACTGCTCGAGATTGTAAAAATAATCACCTTTAATGGTGATTTGGTGTAGGGAGGGCGCACGGGAACAGTGTGCGGCCTACCCCACTTTGATCGTTTACCCATAACTTTGTCCTGGAGTGCCCGATTAAGTCAAAACTTGACGCATAAGGGTTTTCAACCGTGTCAGACACAATGGCAGTGATCCCACAGCCATGTGACGCACTGAAAATATAGTTCTAGTTATAGGATCCGTTTCTGGGTGCTAGAGACTGAATTTTTCGAAATTGTTTCTTTGTCTACACTGCCTTAGACATGTTGGAATGCAACTAAGCTTGGCAGGTGACTTTTGAAGTGCTTAGGAAGATTTTTATCCATTCTGGGGAAATTCTGAGATTGTCAAGAATTCCAATGTAATTCAGGCTTTATTGGCTGGCTTCCTCTTTATTCTACATCAGGGACCAAGGTGCTAAAAAATGTCTTCAAAGACCCACGATTCATTGGACCTTTTGAAAATCTGAAAAGAGTTGAAAGTATGGCTTATCGACTTGCCCTAACACCTGAGTTAGCGAATATTGATGACGTGTTTCATGTATCACTGTTAAGGAAATATCAGTTGGACCCATCTCATGTTCTGAGATATAACCAATTTTGATCAGAGAAGACTTGACTTATATTGAACAACCAATTGAAATACTTGACAGGAGAGTGCAAGTGTTATGCAATAAAGAAATTCCTCTGGTTTGTGTGTTATGGCAGTCACTAAAAGGAAGAATTGACATGGGAACGAGAAGATGAAATCCAGGGTAAGTACCCCCAGTTATTTGATTAACTTAAACATGATTTTGAGGAAAAAATCTTATTTATGGGGGGGATGATGTAACGACCCAGACTTTTCCGATCAAAAAGAGTGTACGGCGGATAAGAAGGGAAGAAGGAGAGAAGAGCACATAGCTGTAGAATGCATGGCTGTGAAGCGTGCGGCAATGAAAGGCACGCAAAGGAGAAGACACGGCAGGGTGCGCTCGACAGCGAGAATAGAAGAGAGCGAGTGTGCACGGTGGAGTGCGCATGATGATAAGAGAAAGAAGAAGAGAGAGTGCATGCAGCAAAGTGCGTACCCCGATAAGAGACAGAAGGAGATAGAGTGCACACGGTGATAAGAGAAAGAAGGAGAGAGAGTGCACACGGTGATAAGAGAAAGAAGGAGAGAGTGCACGTGGTGGAGTGCACACGATCATAAGAGAAAGGAGAGAAAGTGGATGTGGTGATAAGAGAAAGAAGGAGAGAGAGTGTGCACGATGGAGTGCGCACGACGGTAAGAGAAAGAAGAAGAGGGAGTGCGTGCGACGATAAGAAGAAAAGAGAGTGCCCTAGGCAGTAAGTGAAAGAAGAAGAGAGAGATGCGCACGACAATGAGAAGAAGTAGAAAAGAGTGCCACCGTGCGCGATGCCGCCGAGTCTATGCATGGTCCATGGTTACCACCTGCCTGCTGCATGCTACCACCATACCACTTGTCAAGTTGCAGACACTTGATAAGCCTAGGATGCCACCACTCATGTAAGAGAGTACAAAAGCCCCTTCTCTCCCTTTTGCTTCACGTTTTGAACCCATCCTTCCCTCTTGAAACACCAAACTCCAGGCCTCTTGAGCCTTGTCAGAAGAACTAAAGTGAAGAGGAGGTGAACTGTTTTAGTGATTGTGAAAGCACCGTTGCACACACAAGGTAAGTGGGTCACTACCTTGCAGGTCCTTAGTCATGAAAGCATGAATTAAGCATGAATCAAGCATGAAGTTGAGCAAGAGCATATGCATAAACAAGGACTACATATGTACCTTGTTATGCCATGTTTTCCAGAAATTTAGCCTACCATTGCATGCCAAAATGAGCATTGAAATCCCTCTTCATTGCCATGAGAATTTGGCGAAGGTTGTTCTTATGTATTTAATGTATAATGGAAAAAGGTTTTATGCTGAAATCTAGTAGGATTTGGGGGATTATTGACTGATCTTTGGGTCATGTTGTGACCACACTGTGAAATTCCAAGGAGGTTTTATGTTTTTCCAACATAGTTTTGACTAAACAAATGACATCTAAATGACTCCAAATCACCCCCATTTGAAAGATAAATGTGTCTACTATGATTTTTGTGCTTAAATACAGTTCAAATTCTTTATAAATGGGGAGATATGCTCCAATTTGTGAAAGCATGTTACTATTAGCAGATTTCATTGATATTCAGAACTGTTGGCTCTATTGCCATGAGCTTTTGACTAACCAAATGGAGTCCAAATGCTTTCAAACTACTTCAATTTGAAAGATCTATGTGTTTACTTAAATTTTCATATTGAAATCATCTCGAAATAACTTTAGATTGAAAACTATTCCCCTAATAAGAGGATTACATCACTATTAGAAGAATTCAGAATTTCACTTTTATTGCTATGAGCTTTTGATCGACCAAATGGAGTCCAAATACTTTCAAATTAACTTTGCTGGAAAGATTTGTGTTTCTAATTGAACTTTAGTTTTAAAACCATCCCAGAATTCCCTAAAATTTGGGAGATATACTCCTGTTGGTGTAACATGTCACCGTCATAGATTGCTGCAATTTTCAGAAACTATTGCTCTAGATGTGTTGGGGTTTTTACTAATCAAATGATGCACAAACAGTTTCGAAATCTCTTTGATCGAAAGGTATATATGTCTATTTCAAGTGAAGATTGAAATTGAGTTGCAATTCCTCATGAATTGAATGCCATGTCTCATTTTGTATATGCATATTTCTAATGGGAGTGATAATGAATACCAAACTGTTATGTGAATCATGCACATGTTATGCACTATTATTTTTTAATATAGCTTGATTTCTTCATAAGGAGATTTAAATTATACGTTATAAGATACTAAAAATGCATGCTTATGATCCTATGAATATCCCTGAACCCTTGCAAATAGAAACGCATGAGCAAATGAACGATTGGGCAAGCATGTACACAGTGCAATTAAATGTGACATGACCACTATGCAATGGGTCCTCCATTCGTAGTTGGATTTTGTGATCCTATTATTTATATGTGATACTGACCACTACACAATGCGTCCTCCATTGGTAGTTGGATATTGTGATTCTGTTATATTGAGAGTGATATATGTGACATGACCACTATGCAATGGATCCTCCATTGGTAGTTGGATATTGTGATCCTATTATCTATATGTGATACTGACCACTATGCAATGGGTCCTCCATTGGTAGTTGGATATTGTGATTATGTTATATTGAGATTGATATATGTGAGATGACTACTACGTAATGGGTCCTCTATCGGTAGTTGAATCGAATGTGCCTCAACTCCAATGATAGGAATGGAATCAGGAGGTGACTGTAAATAACAAGGAGGGTCGCGCCGCCCATTGGGTCCTTCAATGGTAGTGTAACACCCTCTCACCTGAAGGCATAAAGAGAGGGTCGTGTCATACAAGGCCACCGCCTATCAAAAACCCCAAAGCGCACTAGGGATTGTGTATGTGAGTGAGGACATTACAAAATGGGGCTTTCATTTTTCATTGTCCTCTCTGCTGAATGAGGGTAGAAGTTTCAAGTTTATGATTGGCTTAGCCAGATCGATGTGACTTCTACTTCGGGAGTAGACAACACTAGACTTTGCTTGTGTGTTCTTTCTGGGAACTGACCTATTACTGTGATAAGAGGTGAAATAACTATTAGCTCATATAATATGCACTACATTGATATATGAATCATACTTTGTTTTACACTACTAATGAATTGTGATGCATGACTTTACTCTGTGACGCACATGAACTGTGATAATCTGCGGACCACATTATCTTATATGTGCGCATGTAGGTGGGAATGCAAGGGCACTGATCTACTAACTGGGCTTTTAGATCATTCCTCTTATTTTTCCATCTGTGTAGAGTGATAACTGACCATTCTTGAGGGTGCAGCTGGACAGTGGTAGTAGGCGGTTGAAGATCAGGATCTGACAAGGAACGTTTTGATAGTAGGTGTCGGGTGGCGGTGACACAATGTTGTTTTTTATGTAATATTGAAATTTTGTTGTCAAGCTAGTACTGCCTTCGACAGAATTGTAAAGAACCTTTGGAGATTGTATATGTACATAATGGTTTTCATTTGTACAGTTTTATGATGCTTGATGAATGAGTTTTATTTTCTTTCGTGGTTTTCTTTGATTTCGCATTTCTAAACGCGTTGAGCCACTCCCACCTGAGTGACGTTCGTGACCTCTGATCATGATACCACACTCTATCGTCCTCCAGCAAGTACGGTAGGGGTCAGAGAGTGGGGTCATGACAAATTTACTTACCGTTCGTCTTACTCAGGGCAGCGAAAAGGGCCAACCCCTCATTTTCCATCACTCTGAGCCCCCATTTCTAGAGGTGCGACACAAAGAGGAGGCTTCAAAGCTATCCCCTCTCAACTCACAAGGACTAGCGGTTCACCTGCAAGTCCACATCTCGAGGTAACCCCAAAGATACCCCTCCTCACCATCACAAGCTAGGTCTCTTAGAGCTCTGCCCCACACACAGGGGTAACCAGATGGTCACCCCACCAAGCATGTTGCATCTTTGTCACTCTACTCCGGATAGTTCAAAAGCCATGTCCCAATGAGCACACAACCAATGGCTTGGCCATGGTCCATCAGAGCACATGTTTGTTCATTGTTGGAATGGTGACTACCAAGTTGCTCTATTGTGCACACTTCACGACAAGGCCGGCATTGCTAAAGCCAGATCGTTTGCCCCTTCTTAGGGCAGTTCTAGTACTGCCCTGAACACACCTTTGCACTGTGCACACACGCATGGATCTAAGGCTTCCCTTGGTTCTAGAGGCATTCATGAAAGAGGGTTGGAAGAACAAATCGCCTTTGCTTGAAGGCAGCTCTACTTGGCCATGAAGAAGGGAAATCATGGCCAAGCCTGGAAATGAGGTGGGAGACCAAGACACTGAAAGCCCAGCTCAGGGGCAAAGAAGAAAAAGTGATTGAAGGCTTCCCTTTCAAAGATGGGAGTCCTTTCCCCCCTCTCATTCCCCTTGATGTGGATGATGCTGAAAAAGCATGGCATGAGGTGAACACCAAAAAGATTGCTCAGGGCATGATGAAGTTGGTTATCTATGAAGATCCAAGCTTGACTCTAGACAAAGGCGATCCTCCAGACAGGGCAAAGATCCAGTCTGACCCCAGTTACCCCGTCAATCCTGATCCAATTAAGCCATCACTCGATTAGACACCTGAACACATTTCAGGTCGGAGCACTGAGAGCAATGGCCTATTCAAGTAGACTGAGCTTGGGGCAGCTCAAGGGCCCGAGCCAGTTTCCCCTAGATTCCTATTGAATCAAAAGGTACAGCTGCAGGGCAATCCCGATGCCCCAAGTGAGACAGAAGCCAGACCCACTGTGTCCATGATCCCTTGTTGGTGGAAAGTTCAAATGATGAAGGGGCTAGTCTTCTTCCTATGATGCAAGAGAATGATCCACCATCTTTCCCAAAAGTCTGCCTCGACATCCCAACTCCCCAAGATGAGAATGAAAAGAAAACTGGTATTGTTGAGCTGCTCAAAAGGGTGGAGAAACTTATTAACGAGATCTAACTTATAGACAAAAGGAGACTTTTCCATGGTTTTCCCTCTCTTGGCCTTCATCGGAATTCATCTTAAAATCTCGACAAAGTGATGGACTCCCATCCCCACATGATGGTTCCAATGAAGTGGCCTCCCTCACCCTCTCTCATCCAGATATTTTTACCTTTGATGAGAGTTTGTCACTCTCATTGGAGGAAAGCCACTCTCCCGTACTTAATGGGAGGAACTGCACTCCTCGTGCTGACAGCCCGACTGAAATGGTTCCTTCGTGCCCTAAAGGCACCATGATTCCCCGTGAAGTCAGCTGCATGCTTCCCCCATGTCATGCGTGCTGCATGTGCACTCTTGACGATGACAGTGCAACCTTTTCCTATGAGGATTTCACATTCCCGTTTGGTGATGAAGAGCTAAATTCTGATGGGATGATATCCCTTGTCCTCATACACCCAATGACTCAAACCTCTGATGAGAGCACGTCACTCTCATTCGAGGAAAATCATTCCCTAATAGAGGATGATATGGGCAGCATTCCCTTTGTTGACCACCCCAATGAAATGGCGCCTTCAGCTCTCTAAGACCCCATGATTCTTTATGAGGCACACTACATATGGGCTCCATGTCCTGAAGGTGTCGTGGCCCCTTATAAGGACGATTGCATGTTCTTCCAATGTCTCAAAAAATGCTCCCTCAATGATGATGATATGACCTCATCGTCTTATGAGAATTTCACATTCTCATTAGATGATGAGGATACTCAAGCCTTAGAAAATGAAGCAGGTTTGAGGGAAGGCTCAATGACCCTCACTAATGATGTTGTTGAAGAGGCAGCAGTTGAATTCAAGATTGTAAGCTCCGAGGGATGAAATGGGAATATAGAAGAAGTGCCCTCAAGTATGGCAGATGTTGAAGCTATGAGGATCAATGAAGTACCAGAGTCTTATGGAGACAAGATTGTCCAGCTTAAGATCACATTAAGGCAGTTACAAGACGAGATGAGGTCAAAAGATGAAATGGTGGAAACATTTCGCCAAGAGGTACAGGTGTCTCGTACATTCTCGAGGCATCAAGCCCTCTTTATAATCTCTTAAGCACCTTGCCTAGTAATCAAAACAGCACCATCAAAAGAGGGGCCACTCCCACCCTCTCCTCCCTCATTATCGGTCTCTTCCCCACTGACTGAGGATGGGAATGGAGAATTAGTAAAGGGCATGGTAGCTGAAGCATTGAAGAAGTATAATATCTCAGTGATGGAGGAGTTGAACCGCTATCAAAAGCCTTACCCGGCCTATGTCGATAAAACTCCATTCCCACCAGGCTACCAAAGACTCAACTTCCCCAAGTACGATGCCACTAGCTCGTCACAATAGCATATAGCCCATTTCATTACAGCCTATGGCAATATGGCGAACAATGAGCATCTATTGCTTTGGCAATTTGTAGGACCTTACAAGAGCTGCATTCAAATGGTACTCTCAGTTACCACCAGGGTCAATTTCATCATGGGAGCAAATGGAAGGAGAGTTTCTCAAGCGCTTCTGTGACATAGAAAGGAAATTCCAACTTTTTGAACTTCTTGAAGTAAAACAGAAGCCACACGAGCTGGTGAGCAAAGATATCGAGAGGTGGGACACTCTGGCCATCAATTTGGCCACATCAATAGGCAAGCCTCAAGAAACGGAATACTACATAGACAGGATGCAACCAGAATTGACATGTTATGTCATTATCTCATGGCCTACTACATCCACCAAGATGGTTAACAAGGCAGTACAAATCGATGGATTTCTCAAGCACCATGGAAGTATATCTGGGCCCTTTACATTGGTCAAAGATGATGATCAGTTAGCAGTTGACAAGACAAATACCATGCACTCCTCAAGTCAAAGTCGGCGCAATATTTATTCCTTCGACAAGCGCATGGTCCCCAAATTGCTTAAGACCCTCCTATCAGAAGGGATGGTCGAGCTACTCATGCAAAAAATACCTAGGGAAGTCGGAACGGAAAACAAACCCAATTACTACCAATATCATAGAAGACTTGGTCACAAGACTGAGGAGTGTCGTGCTACGACATCGTCCAGAACTTCATAAACAAGATAAAATTGAACGTGGGGCCTGATTCCATGCGTGATTCAGTGACACACTTGGTCCAAGTTTTACAACGCTAAACTATAGCACACGTTCTAATGGCACGACTTTAAACTGCACAACATACGGTCACGGAGGAAAGACCGTAAGCATGCCTTCCGGTCTTGGTGTATGACCATAAAACACACTACCCTTAAGGTCTCAGAGGCAAGACCTTAAACATGCCCTCAGGTCTTGACAGATGACCGTCAATCATACCAAATCGACGGTCACAGTTGCATGATCTTAAACACGCCTCCACAAAAAAAGGGAGAAGGACATGACAAAAACCTGAAAGCGTGTCATGGGTAAAAATGTCAAGAATATAGAAGAGAAAATAAATGACGGACATGGTATGCACCCCCAAAGACCACCATGGGCAAAATATGTCAAAAAGAAAAAAAGAAGAAGAGAGAGGCGGGCATAATTAAAACTTGCAAGGGCACTATGGAAAATATTGAAAAAATAAAGGGGGTGTGGTGAAAACCCTTCGGGGCACTCACTTTCAAATGACGGGCATGTTGATCTTGCCCAATGGGTCATTATGAGAAAAAATGTCATATGTCCTTGTAGCAAGACGTTAAACTATGCGACATATAGTTCATTCGCATGACTATAAACTGCCTCTTATTCTTACATGTCTCCATGAGGTTATCGCATGACATCCACCTACACATACCCTGCCACATCTTCTTCACAAGCCCTCGGTGAAAGGATACCACCCCTCCGAGGTGTCCTCCCTAAACAAGGTGTACCTAGGTTGCAACTGTGAGGCTTTGAAGCAAAGCGTGCATCTCAAAGCATGCAGCCGCCTCTACAACGCCATATCTCAAAAGAGGTGTACCACATTTTTTTGTGAGGCTTCGAAGTAGAGCATGTAAGCATGCATCCGCCTCTCAAAAAGGTAGACCGTAGTTTTGACTGTGAGGCCTTGAAGCAGAGCATGCGACCGTCAAAGCATGCGCCCGCCCCTACAAAGCCATATCCCGAAGAGGTGTACCACAACTCCTGTTGTGAGGCTTTGAAGTAAAGCACGCACTTCAAAGCATGTACCCACCTCCACAAAGCCATATATCAAAGAGGTATACCACAGCTCCAGCGGTGAGGCTTAGAAGCAGAGCATGTAACCATCAAGGAATGTGCTCGTCACTCCAAGAGGTGTACCACAGTTTTGACTATGAGGCTTCAAAGCAAAGTATGCAAGGCATGCAACCACCTCTACAAAGCCATGTCCTAAAGAGGTGTGCCACAGTTTCGACTGTGAGGCTTCAAAGTAAAGCCTGCAAGACATACGACTACCTCTACAATGCCATATCCTAAAGAGGTGTACCACAGTTTCAACTGTGAGGCTTCAAAACAAAGTATACGACCACCTCTACAAAGCCATATACTAGAGAGGTGTACCACAGTTTCGACTATGAGACTTCGAAGCAGAACATGCACTTTAAAGCATGCGCTTTATGATCATATGTCCCAATGGGTCATGAGAAAAAATGTCATATGTCCCTGTAGCAAGACGTTAAACTATGCGACATATAGTTCATTCGCATGACTATAAATTGCTTCTTATTCTTACATGTCTCCATGAGGTTATCGCATGACACCCTCCTACACATACCCTGCCACATCTTCTTCACAAGCCCTCGGTGAAAGGATACCACCCCTCCGAGGTGTCCTCCCTAAACAAGGTGTACCTAGGTTGCGACTGTGAGGCTTTGAAGCAAAGCGTGCATCTCAGAGCATGCATCCGCCTCTACAACGCCATATCTCAAAAGAGGTGTACCACAGTTTTTTTGTGAGGCTTCGAAGTAGAGCATGTAAGCATGCATCCGCCTCTCAAAAAGGTAGATCGCAGTTCCGACTGTGAGGCTTTGAAGCAGAGCATGCGACCGTCAAAGCATGCACCCGCCCCTACAAAGCCATATCCCGAAGAGGTGTACCACAACTCCGGTTGTGAGGCTTTGAAGTATAGCATGCACTTCAAAGCATGTACCCACCTCCACAAAGCCATATACCAAAGAGGTATACCACAGCTCCAGCCGTGAGACTTAGAAGCAGAGTATGTAACCATCAAGGAATGTGCTCGTCTCTCCAAGAGGTGTACCACAGTTTTGACTATGAGGCTTCAAAGCAAAGTATGCAAGGCATGCAACCACCTCTACAAAGCCATGTCCTAAAGAGGTGTACCACAGTTTCGACTGTGACGCTTCAAAGTAGAGCATGCAACACATACGACTACCTCTACAATGCCATATCCTAAAGAGGTGTACCACAATTTCAACAGTGAGGCTTCAAAACAAAGCATACGACCACCTCTACAAAGCCATATACTAGAGAGGTGTACCACAGTTTCGACTATGAGACTTCGAAGTAGAACATGCACTTTAAAGCATGCGCTTTAAAGTCATATGTCCCAATGGGTCATTATGAGAAAAAATGTCATACGTCCCTGTAGCAAGACGTTAAACTATGCGACATATAGTTCATTCGCATGACTATAAACTACTTCTTATTCTTACATGTCTCCATGAGGTTATCGATGATACCCTCCTACACATACCCTGCCACATCTTCTTCACAAGCCTTAGGTGAAAGGATACCACCCCTCCGAGGTGTCCTCCCTAAACAAGGTGTACCTAGGTTGCGACTGTGAGGCTTTGAAGCAAAGCGTGCATCTCAAAGCATGCAGCCGCCTCTACAACGCCATATCTCAAAAGAGGTGTACCACAGTTTTTTTGTGTTGCTTCGAAGTAGAGCATGTAAGCATGCATCCGCCTCTCAAAAAGGTAGACCGCAGTTCTGATTGTGAGGCTTAGAAGCAGAGCATGCGACCGTCAAGGCATGCGCCTGCCCCTACGAAGCCATATCTCGAAGAGGTGTACCACAACTCCGGTTGTGAGGCTTTGAAGTAAAGCATGCACTTCAAAGCATGTACCCACCTCCACAAAGCCATATATCAAAGAGGTGTACCACAGCTCCAGCCGTGAGACTTAGAAGCAGAGCATGTAACCATCAAGGAATGTGCTCGTCTCTCCAAGAGGTGTACCACAGTTTTGACTATGAGGCTTCCAAGTAAAGTATGCAAGGCATGCAACCACCTCTACAAAGCCATGTCCTAAAGAGGTGTACCACAGTTTCGACTGTGAGGCTTCAAAGTACAGCACGCAAGACATACGACTACCTCTACAATGCCATATCCTAAAGAGGTGTATCACAGTTTCACTTGTGAGGCTTCAAAACAAAGCATACGACCACCTCTACAAAGCCATATACTTGAGAGCTGTACCACAGTTTCGACTATGAGACTTCGAAGCAGAACATGCACTTTAAAGCATGCGCTTGCCTCTACAAAACAATATCCCAAAGAGGTGTATCGCAGTCTCCACCGTGTACCCCTACACCTAATAGAGCACTTTCACCACTCATTGTACCCATTCCATGCATCAGCGTGACCAAACACATCATTACCTCAAGACTCTCTTGGCCACCATTTTCCTAGTTGAGTCACACCACTCATAGCCCCCTTAAGCCTCCATCATACACCTTAATTGCCCATGATCCCACTCCTTGTCATGCGTGCTCCTACCTCAGCATTTTTCACAAGGGTGAGGACTTTAAAAGCACCCCTTGGAGGTCCATTGGGTGCAAAAGACCTTAAAAGACCTTTCCACATGAAGCCGAATCTATCGAGGCAGTAGGTCCCAAGCCCGATCCCAAGGTTTGAGGTCCTTCACAAACGGCCTGTAATGACCCAGACTTTCCAGGCCAGAGAAAGTGTGCATGACAGTAGGAGAAAGTGCATGTGGAGGTAAAAGAGAAGAAGAAGAGAAAGTGCACGTGGAGGTAAGAGAGAAGAAGAAGAGAAAGTGCGTGCGGCAGTAAGAGAGAAGAAGAAGAGAAAGTGTGCGCGGTAGAGTGCACGCGGCAGTAAGAGTGAAGAAGAAGAGAAAGTGTGCATGACGGTAAGAGGGAAGAAGAAAAGAGAGTGTGCATGGCACTAAGAGAAGAAGAAGAGAGAGAGAGACACTCAGCAATGAGAAGAAGAAGAAAAGAGTGTCGTCGTGTGCCACACTACCTAGCCGGTGCATGACTCAGGGATGCCACTTGCCTACTGCATGCTGTCACAGCTGCCACCTATCAAACTGCATGTCACCGAACTGCCATATGGCAACCCCAAGCTGCCACCTCACACTTTTGGAGTACATAAGCCTCTCTCACTTTCCCACACGCCATGTTCTCACTATTACAAGCCAAAACACTTAGCATTTGCAGCCCCCTTTCTAACCTTTGTTGGAGCCCAAATTGAGGAGCTTGAGGAGTGAGTTGTGGGAGGAAATCTGGGAACACCATTACACACAAAAGGTAAGTGGATCAAAGGCCTTGCATGTATTTAGTTATGGAAGAATGAAAATTAAGCATGAACTTATATGAATTTTGGGGAAACAATGGTTGCATGTGTATTCTGTTGTGTCATGTCTTCCAGAAATTAGGCCTTCATTGGAAGACAAGATGAGCAATGAAATTACTATTGTTGATCATGAAAATATGTGAATTGGTATTCATGTGAGTCTCAATCAAGATGAAAAAGGTTTCATATTAATATCTAACCTAAATTGGGAGTATTTGATTTGTTAATTGAGAAATGTCATGTTTACACTGTGAAATTCCAGGGAAGTTTCATGCTTTTGTGGCAATCTATTGACCTATAAAATGATATCCAAATGACAATAAATCACCTCCATTAGAAATATACATGTGTTTAATATGATTTTTATATTTAAACTTTTTTCAAAATATTTATAAATGAGGAGCTATGCTTCAAATTGTGCAAGCATGTCACAGTTGGCAGATTTCACTAAAATTCAGAACTGTTGTCTCCGTTGCTATGAGCTTTTGATCACCCAAATGGAGTCAAATTGCTTCCAAAATACTTTCATTTGAAAGATATGTGTGTTTAATTAAAGTTTTATGTTGAAATAAATTTCTAAATATCCTCTAGATTGAAAATTATTCCCTTGAAAAGAGGGATACATCACTGTTAGCAGAATTCAGAAATTCAATTTTATTACTATGAGCTTTTGATTGACCAAATGGAGTCCAAACGCTTTCAAATCACCTTTTTTGGAAATATATATGTTTCAACTTGAACTTTGGTTTTTAAACCATCACATAATTTCTTAAAATGTGGGATTTATGCTCCTGTTGGTGTACCATGTCACGGACGTAAAATTGCTGCAATTTCCAGAACTATTGCCTTTGTTGTGTTGGCCTTTTAACTGATCAAATGATACACAAACAGCTTCGAATTCTCTTTGGTCGAAAGATATATATGTCTATTTGAAGTGAAGAATGAAATTGAGTTGAAATTCCTCATGAAGTGAACGCCATGTCTCATTTTGTATATGCATATTTCTGATGGGAATGACAATGAATCCCAAACTGTTATGTGAATCATGCACAAGTTATGCACTGATATTTTTTAGTATAGCTTGATTTCTTCGTAAGGAAATTGAAATTATATGTTATAAGATACTGAAAATGCATGCTTATGATACTATGAATATCCCTGAACCCTTGAAAATAGCAAAGCACGAGCAAATGAATGCTTGGGCATGCATGTACACGGTACAATTAAATGTGAGACTGACCACTACGCAATGGGTCCTCCATTGGTAGTTGGATACTGTGATTATGTTATATTGAGACTAATATATGTGATATTGACCACTATGCAATGGGTCCTCCATTAGTAGTTGGATATTGTGATTCTGCTATATTGAGACTGATATATATGATACTGACCACTACGCAATGGGTCCTCCATTAGTAGTTGGATAGTATGATTTTTTTATATTGAGTCTGATATATGTGATACTAACCACTATGCAATGGGGCCTCCATTAATTGTTGGATAGACTGTGTCGACTCCAAGGATAGGAATGGAGTTGGGAGGTGACTGTAAATAATAGGGAGGGTCGCGCCCCCCACATTATTCTGGGCACTACACATTGGTTCCTCCAATGGTAGTGTAAAGCCCTCTCGCCTAAAGGCATAAGGAGAGGGTCGTGTCATGTAAGGCCACCGCCTATCGAAAATCCCAAAGCGCGTTGGAGATTGTGTGTGTGAGTGAGGATATTACGAAATGGGGCTTCCATTTGCATTGTCCTCCCTCCAGAATGAGGGTAGAAGTTCCAAGTTTAAAATTGGCTTCGCTTGATCGATGTGACTTTTACTTCAGGAGTAGACAACTCTAGACATTGCTTATGTGCTTTGTGTGTTCTTTTTGGGTACTAACCTATAACTATGATAAGAGGTAAAGTAATTGTTAGCACATACAATATGTACTGCCATGATATCTGAATCATACTCGGTTTTACACTGCTAATGAATTGTGATGCATGACTTTTACTCTGTGACTTGCATGAACAGTGATGATCTGCAGACCACTTTATCTATAAGTGTGAATGTAGGTGGGAATGCAAGGGCAATGATCTACATAGTGGGCATTTAGCTCATTCTTCTTATTTTTCCATCTGTGTAGAGTGATAACTGACCATTCTTGAGGGGGGCAACTGGACAATGGTGGCTGGCAGCTGAAGCTCGGGACTAATCAAGGAACTTTTTGATAGTAGTTGTTGGGTGGTAGTGCCACAATGTTGTTTTGATGTAATATTGTATTGTTTTTGTCAGGCCAGTAATGCCTTGGACTGAATTGTAAAGAACCTTTGGAGATTTTATATGTACATAATGGTTTTAATTTATGCATTATTATGTTGCCTGATGAATGAGTTTTTAGTTCTTTCGTGGTTTGTTTCAATACCGTATTTTTAAACTCATTGAGCCACTCCCACTGAGCGACGTTCGCGACCTCTGATCGTGATCCCACACTTTGTCACCCTCCGACTGGTATGGTAGGGGCTCAGGGGGCGAGGTCTTGATAGTTATGGTATTAGAGCAGCCATGATAGGATTCTTTGCCTAGGGAATCTTAGGAGTATCTCTAGAATGGACTTGAATAAGTTAGTAACTAGGTGATCCTGTTTTAGGTCAAGATGCAGAGGACTCGTGCTAATAATGTGAGCTCCAGCAATGAGAATACCGAGGCCCTCGGTGAATTCTTCAGGACCCTGGGGACCAGGACCCAAATGATGAAAGGCAGCATGCCAGCCCCGACTACTCTTGCCCCTGAACTAACTGATACAGGGTTGATAGAAAGATTTAGGTGGTTCACACCTTCGACGTTCTTGGGGCACGAGGGAGTGGAGAAAGTGGAATGATGGAGGAGACAAGTGGAGAAAAATTTTGATGTGTTACACTGTACTGATGACCAGAAGGTTAGGCTGGGAACCTTCATGTTAGAAGGAAATGATGAGCACTGGTGGGGCTCAGTGAAGCAATCATGGGACGGGTCAAGGACAGAAGTGAATTGAGAAAACGTTTTGGAAGCATTCAATGAGAAGTACTTCCCTGACTCTAAATGGGAAAGAAAGGAAGTGGAGTTCATTGAGCTGAAACAAGGAAACCCATCAGTGGAGCAGTATGCAGCCATGTTTTTTTACCATCAAGATATGCGCCACACATCATCAATATGGAGGCGCAAAAGGCGAATAAATTTGAGAGAGGCCTCAGGCCCGATATAAGGGGAAGGGTGATATCGGGAAACCTTAAGACCTTCTCCCCTTTGGTAGATTTGGTTATGAAGATTGAGAGGGATTGTGAAGAGTCCCAATTTGGGGGAAATAGGAAAATGGGACCAGCCTAGTTTGGGAACCTTGGGAGGAAGACTCGGCCACCTCCGAGGAAAAGCTTCAAGGGAAGGTATAACCAAGGAAATAAGAAGATTTAGAAGACCTTTTTGGGAGACATAAGGGAAAACCAGCGCCCGACATGCCCATACTATGGGAAGGACAATCACTCTGCAGCTGAGTGCCAAAGAAGGGTAGGAGAGTGTTTCAGATGTGGTAAGTCTGACCACCTGATCAATGACTGTCAGTAAAGGGACCAGAAAACCGACCGAAGGCTCAAGGTTGGGTATTTTCTCTCACATAAGAAGAAGCTAAGGCTTCTGCCTCTATAATTTGACGTACGCTCTTTGTTTGTGGCGTGGAAGCTAAAATTCTGATTGACCCTGGATCTTCGCACTCTTTTGTTGCAGCTCACTATATGCCACATGAATGTTAGACCGACACTTCTTGACTGGACTTTGGTAGTATGCACACCTATGGGGGAACCTTTAGAAACTGATATTGTTTATAAACATTGTGGAGTCTTACTTGAAGGATGTGTCTTACCTATAGACTTGATACTATTAGACATTCAAGATTTTGATATTATTTTGAGCGCAGACTGGTTGTCCACACATTATGCTACAGTAAATTGCTATGATAAAACTGTAACCTTTAGATGCCCAAATCAGCCTGAGTTGAACTTTGTGGGCATTAAGGATGGCTCCCCTCTACACCTTATTTCGGCCCTTCGGGCTTCTCGCCTGTTGGCCAAAAGATATGTTGGGTATTTGGCCTATGTAGTAGAGAACCAGGATGTCCAGTCCATGTTAGAAGATATATCAGTGGTGAAGGAAGATCCCGAAGTTTTTCTTGAGCAGTTGACCTCTTTGCCTTCAGTCAAGGAGGTAGAATTTGAGATAGATGCAGTTCCAGATACCATTTCTATCTCTATAGCCCCTTATAGGATGGCCCAAGCCGAATTAAAGGAACTAAAAGAACAATTGCAAGAGTTGTTGGAAAAGGGATTCATTCGACCCAGTATGCACAGGTCCTATTTGTGAAAAAGAAAGATGGGTCTTTAAGGCTTTGAATAGGTTATAGACAGCTAAACCAAGTCACTGTAAAGAATAAATACCCCTTGCCTAGAATTGATGACTTTTTTTACCAACTTCAAGGGGTCCAAGTGTTTTCTAATATTGACCTTCGATTAGGCTATCATCAATTGCGGGTCAATGAAGAAGATGTCCCTAAGATGTCATTCAGGACCCGATATGGACACTATGAATTCTTGGTAATGGCACTTGGGTTGACCAATTCTCTGGCTGTCTTTATGGATTTGTTGAATAGAGTTTTTAGACCCTTTCTAGATGATTTTGTGGTGGTCTTCATAGATGATATTCTGGTATATTCAAGGAACCTGAAAGAGCATGGGAAACACATAAGAATGGTTCTCCAGACTCTAAAGATAGAGAAGTTATATGCTAAATTGGGGAAGAGTGAATTTTGGCTTCTGAGGGTGGCCTTCCTTGGGCCGTTGCATCTAAGGATGGGATTGCAGTTGACCTTTATAAAATTGAAATTGTACTTCAGTTGGGAAGGACGAAAAATGTGATTGAGTTCCATAGTTTTCTAAGACTGGCAGGATATTATAGGCGCTTCATAGAAGGGTTCTCAAAGATAGCACTCCCTGTGACTCGCTTAACCCAGAAAGAAGTGAAGTTTGTGTGGACAGATGATTGTGAAATAAGTTTTCAAGAACTGAAGAAGAGACTCACCATGAGCCTGATACTGACCTTACCTGAAGGGAACGAGGATTTTGTGGTTTATACTGACGCATCTCAGAAAAGGCTTGGATGTGTGCTGATGCAGCAAGGGAAAGTCATAGCGTATGCCTCCAGATGGTTAAAGTTATATGAGCAAAATTACCCTACTCATACCTTGGAACTCGCGGTTGCAGTGGTTTCCTTTAAAATCTAGAGACATTACCTCTATGGGGCCCAGTTTAAGATATTTATAGGTCATAAGAATCTCAAGTATCTATTTTCTCAGAAGGACTTAAACATTAGGCAAAGAAGATGGATGAACCTACTGAATGATTATGACTATACCATCAATTACCAACCAGGCAAGACCAATGTAGTAGTAGATGCTTTGAGCCAAAATTTCATGGTATCAATGGCACATCTGATGGTTCGAGAGATGAAACTATTAAAAGATGCAATGGAGTGGCACCCAACCATACCCCTTAGTGATGGGGTAGGAATGACTGCTTGTATTAGGATGGAGCCCTAGCTCTTTCCACATATTCGAATAGCACAAAAGGAAGATCTCCAACTCATGAAAATCCTTGAAGAAATAAACTGGGAAGAAAGGATGATTTATCTTTGAGCAGTGATGATCTATTAAGATTTAAAGATTGGGTATGTGTTCCGAATGATGAGAGTGTGAAGCGACCTATTTTGCAGGAAGCACACAGCGAGTACTAAGCTGTATCAGGACCTGAAGAAGACTTTCTAGTGGAATGATATGAAAAAGGAAGTAGCACAATTTGTCTCTAAGTGCTTGACATGTCAGCAAGTGAAAGTTGAACATTAGAAACCCACCAGACTGTTGAAGCCCTTGCCCGTGCTAGAGTGCAAAGTGGAACACATCACTATGGGCTTTGTCTCTGGCTTGCCTATAACAAGTGCTAGGCTTGATAGTTGTTTATAGTGTAAAATCAGAGAGATCTTGAAATGAAGTTCTCTCGGATCTAACACCTTGAAATGATGAAAATGAAATAGTAGAGAAGGTGGTACAAATCGAATTCAGATATGAGGCCAGATCTGCCCAGAAACGAGCAGATCTACTCTTAGATCAGTGGTTGAGCCAGCATGATCCAAGATATCAAAATAGGATTTTTAGAGCGGATTAATCAAAAAAAAATCAAAATAACATAAACCAATAAAGAAATGAAGAAAGAGAGAGGATTGAGAATGATACCAAATCGGGCCAGATGACCCGGGACTCCCAAGCCTTCTAGGGCTTACCCATATCAGAACCAATCCTCTGTTGTCTCTCTGATCCAAATATTAGTACAAAAATCCCTTAGTATAGGGTGGTTGTGTCCTGTAGATGGTTCTAAATTCTCTAAGGTTTTAGGGTTGAAGTTATAAGAGGCTTGCTCTAGGGTTTTCATCTCTATCTCTTTAGGTTTTTCTCTCTCTATCTCTAATCGTATTATCTGTCTCTGCTAGGGTTTTTCCCTCTCATCTCCAGCCTCTCCTCAAATGACCACAAAAAGACGCCTTATAGGGGTCAAAACTTGTTGGGAAAGATAAACACGCGTAACAATCAAATCCCTAGTCAAAAGTCAAATTTTTTAGAGTCACCAATTTGGACGGCACTCTCTGTGTCACATGTGCTGCTTGAGTCTTGTCACCTGGGCAGCACGATTCGTGTCGCCTGGGAAGCACGCTCTGTGTCGCCCAAGGCTGGGTAGCATGAGTCGTGTCGCCTGGGTGGAACGCTTTATGTTACACACACCAATTTTTGTAGAAATTGTTATTTTTCACTTCTGGTGTGTTTCTCAGCCTCTTGTGAAGAATTAAGATAAAATTTGGGTCAAAATGGATGTTTTTATTATTTTTAATTATTGTTTTAGTGAAACAGGTAACGAATGCCACTCAGGTTGGAGTGCGCTCATCGCTTTTAGAGAACAGGTAAACAAAGCAAACCACGAGAAAAAGAAAACTCTAAACACAACTATACAAGAAACTGGGCAAAATAAAACTGAAACTTATATTTATACATATTCAAACTTAGAGTATTATAATCGTCTAAGGCACCAAAGGCCTAGATACAAAAATAAATTGCTCCAACATAAACAAGAACATGGCCCACAGCCATTCAAATACATACAATCAAAAAGTCTTTCCGGGAGGTGCAGGTCCTTAGAGCCACCAAAATTCTCACCCAACCAACTGTTCATGACCTGCAGCTACTACTCGACAAGGATAGATAGTAAAAGAATGAGTTATAAAGCCCAACAAGTTTAATCAGATGCCATGCTTCACTATTGTATCTAACAAAGAGTCATGAGTAATTCTTTTCGGAGATAAGCAATAATAATAACACAGACATTTAAAACACCGATCTATCAGATCTTATCAGCACAAGTATCATAACGAATCACAAAACTATAAATTTGAAGTAATACCATTGTGTAACAACATCAACATGTATATTAACCAACTCACTCTCTAGGTCCTCTATGCCCGAAGTAAAGGCCATATTCATCAGGCCAAGCCAATCCCACTGCTTATGACCACTACTATCACTCAGGAGGGAAGACAATGACAAGTGGATATCCCACTTTGTAATGTCTTCACACATGCACACACACAGTCCCCAGCGTGCTTTGGGGTTTTCGATAAGCGATGGACTTGCAAGACACTACTCCCTATGCCACCTTGGTTAGGAGCATCACACCGTCATGGTGTGAATCAGTATAAATGGGGGAGTGACCACCCATCGTCATCTACCTGACTCCTGTTCTATCATTGGGCGAGCCAGAGAGGTCACGAGTCGACAGCACAATACGCTCAAAGCATGCTAACAAGTCACATATCACAATATGGTCATGGAATATGCTCAAAGCATGTCAATCAGTCTCATATCATGATATGGTCATGCAATACACTCAAAGTATGCCAATCAATCGCATATCAAAATATTGTCATGCAATACGCTCAAAGCATGCCAATCAATCTTATATCACGGTATGGTCATGCAATACACTCAAAACATGCCATTCAATCACATGTCACAATATCACATATCACAATATGGTCATGCAATACGCTCAAAGTACACCAATCAATCACAATATCACTTATCACAATGCATAGCTAACCACAGGGGTTCATTCACATATCGCATATCGCAATCGGACATGTATTATGCACACATATCCGAGCAGTGCAATTCTTGAAATCATGTTCATTTGAATTCGTATAACACTTCTCACGTGGCACTTATCATACACATTCATCACATTCACTTATCTCATGCACTTATCACACACACTTATCACAGGTCACTTATCTCATGCACTTGTCTCATGCACTTATCTCATACATTTATCACATGCATATCTCATGCACTTATCATATACATTTATCACATGCTCTTATCTCATGCAATTAATCATTAGCATTCACTGATCTTTCATTTAGAGCTAGTGTGGGCTAGATCAGGGGTATTTTGATCAACTAATTACCCCTTACAAAAATAGGACGATTATGGGATTTCCAACAATTACATCAGGGACACATTCTTTAGAAAAGTGTCCCAATTTTCGACCCTTATGGGATTTCGGCTTGACATCAAATCATTTTTAGAGTAAACTCACACATCAATCAATTAAAACAGGTTGGAGTTCATTTGGACATATTTCAATCAATGGAAAATACAACACAAATACATGGAAGATTCCTGCAATTTTCTGCATTCATAACAATGGCATTGCCTTAAAATCCAAGGAACACCATTTCCAAACCATAGAAAATTTTGACATGCTTCCATAGCTAATTTTACACTAGACACACATATCTTTCCAATGGGGGTGGTTTGAAAGTATTTGGACTTCATTTGTCCATTAAAAACTCTGTACAACAGGGATATATTTCTGTAACGTGCTGAATTTTTGTAACAGTGACATGTCCTCACAAATCGAAGCATAACTTTCAATCTAGAAGGTATTTCAAAATAATTTCAACATACAACTTTAAGCATACACATAGATCAAATGGCAGTGGTTTGAGAGAAGTTGGACTCCATTTGGTTAGTCAAAACTCATAGCAATAGAGGCAACAAATATGAATTTCAGTGAAAGCCAATACTAACATGTTTGTATAATTTGAAGCATAGCTTCTCATTTATAACGAATTTGAAAGAGTTTTACACATGAACATCATAGTAGACACCTGTATCATTCAAACAGCGGTATTTTTGAATCATTTGGACGCCATTTGGATACTCAAAGATTCATTACAAAAGCATAAAAACTTCCTGGAAATTCACAAGTGTTAATCATGGCATACCTCAAAGAACAATCAATAACCCCCAATTCATGATAGACAACCACATGAACCCTCTTTAATCTCATATTAGACTTACATGGTTCTCGATTCACAACGTTTCATGACCATCAAAAGAATTGTATTACTCCAAATCATCATGCAATGAAGGCCCAATTTTTTTCTTGAAAATAGGGTCCTCTTCATTGCTTTGCAACATACAGCCACATGCATAGTAAGATTTCACCCATAACCCAACTTAAGCCTCGTGCAATGCACATTCATGCTCATACTTACAATCACACATACATGATTTCATATTTGGATGAATCAACCAAAAACATGCATCATGAGAGCATAAAAGTGAATCTACTTACTTGTAGCAAAGTTCCAAGTCCCCTACACAACTTCCTCCAAGGTCAAGCTTTCAATGGAGAGTCTCAAACTTGGGTCTCTTAAAGGCTGATGGGTCAAAACGTGGAAGAGAAAGAGAGAGAGTGGGTCTAAACTCTTGAGAGGGTGATTGAAGTGGTATTTATAAACAAGAATGGGAGAGGGGGCTGTATCACAAGCCAAGTGGCAGCAAGATTTACGAGTGTCATGTTTGTGGTGTCCAAGTGGCTAACAAAGGCCTACAAGTGGCTTACATGGGGACTCACATGTGCCACATGGCCATATACTCACAGTAGAAACACCCCCGGCGATAACATGCACTATAGTAACTCTCTCTACAAGCATGACGATAACACGCATGGCGGTAACTCTCTCTACAAGCACGGCAGTAACTCTCTCTACACACACAGCGATAACTCTCTCTACTTACTGTCATGCGTGCTCACCACCATGCATTCTCACAGCCACGCGCACTCTCACTGCCACACACACTTTCATTGCCATGGGCTCTTGCTGTCGCGCGCACTGTAACTACCGTACGCATTCTCACTACCATGCGCACTCACTATTGCACACTCTTGCGACCGCATGCACTCTCACTACCACACGCATTCTCACTGCCGCACGCACTCTCATTGCCGCGCGCTCTTGCTGTCGTGCTCACTCTCACTGTCGCGTGCTCTTGTTGTCGCGCACTCCTCCTTATCCCACCGTGAACTCTATTAGGCCGGGAAAATCTTGGTCCTTACATCATCCCTCCCTTAAAAAGAATTTTTTCCTCAAAATCATATACTTGATCACCTTCTAAATTGGGGTCTAAAAGTGGCACTCTACTCCAACAACTACTAAGGCACAAGCACACGACCAACCTAGGCCCCGAAGGGCATCAAAATCCTAGACATCCAAAAGAATCACACTTAAGGAGGAGACACTAGTCCCCAAATGTACCCCCTGTACCTAAACTCTGAGCCGGCCACCAAGGAGGCGTGCACACACACTAAAGCATGATCAAGAGGTGCAGATTCAATACTTAGGTGACTATAACAAAGAAGGAAAGCAATCAGGGTCAACATAATTCTAGTTTCTCCAACCATAAATAAAGAGCTTACCTTGGATCTCTAAAGTAGAAGCCTTCGCCTCCAGCTCCACAAGTGCAAATACCCTACCTTGAGTCTTTGGCTTGGGCTCATCCCTCATCAGGGGGCAGTTTCTAATCAGGTGGCTTGGCTTGCTACACTTGAAGCATGCCTTTATCTTCAGCCAGTACTCGAAAGCCGCATGACCAGGCTTCCCACAAAAGCCACAATGTACTGGTTGGTTTTTCTTAACATCTTCCAAAAAGTCTCTTGGGCTTTATCATTTGCCCGGTCTCCTCTTTCTTGGTAATCTCTCGGAGGCGGGGGTCACGCCTTCTGCTTCTCTCTCCTTTGTTGGAGAACATGACAATCCTTCTCAATCTTCTTAGCTAAGTCCACCAGTGGGGAGAAGGTCTTAAGATTGGCAGAAATAATCTTCCCTCTTATGTCTGACCGAAGGCCCCTCTCAAATTTTCTCGCCTTACGTGCTTTTGTATGAATGATGTGTGGAGCGTTTCAGGAGAGCTCTGCAATTTGGCTGCGTACTGGTCTACTGACAGTCTTCCTTGTTTCTGCTCGATAAATTCTACTTCTTTTACCTCTCGGACTAAATCAGGGAAATATTTATCGCTAAAAGCCTCCAAAACGTCTCCCCAAGTCACCGCAGTCCCCGACTCTTCTCAAGATTGTTTCACCGAGCTCCACCAATGCTTAGAATCCCCTTCTAACATGAAGGTCCCTAATCTCACTTTCTGCTCATCAGAGCAATGCAACACTTGAAATATCTTCTCTACTTGTCTCTTCCATCTTTCAGCTTTTTCCACTCCTCCGTGTCCCGAGAATGCGTGGCAAGTCTCCTAAACATTTCAATCAACCCACTGTCATATTGATCTGGAGTGGAGGCAGCCGAGGCCGGCATGCAATTTTTCATAATTTGAGTCATGGCCCCCAATGTCCAGAAAAATTCCCCAAAGGCCTCGATGTTGTCATTACTGGAACTTACATTGTTAGTACGAGTCTTCATCGTCTTGACCTACAATATGAACACCCCAGTTACAGACCTATTCATGAACCACTCTAAGGACACGAGCAAAAGAAGTGGAAAAAAAAGCAAACCACGAGAAAAAGAAAACTCTAAACACAATAAAACAAGAAACTGGGCAAATTAAAACTGAAACTTATATTTATACATTTTCACACTTAGAGTATTACAATCGTCCAAGGCACCAACAGCCTAGAAAGAAAAATAAAAGCTCTAACATAATTAAGAACATGGCCCATGGCCATCAAAACACATACAATCAAAGGTCTTCTTGGTAGGTACAGATCCTCAGAGCCATCAAAATACTCACCCAAACAACTGTCCTTAATCAGCAGCTACCACTCTACAAGGATGGAAAGTAAAGGAATGAGTTATAAAACGCAGTAAATAGAATCAGATGTCATTCTTCACTACTATATCCAGCAAGGAGTCATGAGTAATTCTTTTTGAAGATAAGCAATAATAATAACACAAACATCATTTAAAACACCAATCTATCAGATCTTATAAGTTTAAGAATCATAACGAATCACAAAAGAGAGGCTCTATTCCTAACCATAGGGCAACTTCTATAATCAACAAAATGTACATTAACCAACTCACTCTCTAGGTCACCTACTCTCGAATTAGAGGCCCTATTCATCAATCTAAGACAATCTCATTGCTTACGACCTCGACCATTACTCAGGAGGGAAGACAATGACAAGTTGGTATCCCACTTCGTAATGTCTTCACACACGCACACGCACACACACAGTCCCCAGTGCGCTTTGGGGTTTTTGCTATGCGATGGCCTTGCAAGACACTACTCCCTACGCCACCTTGGCTACGAGCATCACACCGTCATGGTGTCAATCACAATGAATGGGGGAGTGACCACCCATTATCATCTACCCGACTCCCGTCTTATTATTGGGCTAGCCGAAGAGGTCACAAGTCGGCAGCGCAATACGCTAAAGCATGCCGACAAGTCACATATCACAATATGGTCATGCAATACGCTCAAAGCATGTCAATTAGTCTCATATCACTGTATGGTCGTGTAATACGCTCAAATCATGCTAATCAATTAGATATCACAATATGGTCATGCAATGCGCTCAAAGCATGCCAATCAATCCCATATCATGGTATGGTCTCAAACCAAGCCAATTAATCGCATATCACAATATCACATATCACAATATGGTTATGCAATATGCTCAAAGTATGACAATCAATCACATATCACAATATCACATATCGTGGTGCATAGCTGACCACAGGGGTCCATTCACATATCGCATATCACAATCGGACATGTACTGTAATATGCACAGACATCTCAGCAGTCCAATTCCCAAAATCATGCTCATATGAACTTGAATAGCACTTCTCACATGGCACTTGTCACACACATTCATCACATGCACTTATCTCATGCACTTATCACATACAATTATCATAGGTCACATAATTCATGCACTTGTCTCATGCACTTATCACATACATTTGTCACATGCACTTATCTCATGCACTTATCATATACATTTATCTCATGCACTTATCACTTGCACTTAATCATTAGCATTCATTGATCTTTCATTTAGAGCTAGTGTGGGCTAGATTAGGGGTAGTTTGATCAACTAATTATCCCATACAAAAATTGGAAGATTATGGGATTTCCAGCAACTACATCAGGAACACATTCTTTAGAAAAGAGTCTCAATTTTCGACCCTTACGAGATTTCGGCTAGACATCAATTTCATTTTTGGATTAAACTCACACATCAATCAATCAAAATAGGTTTGAGTCCATTTGGACATATTTTAATCAATGAAAAACCCAACACAAATACATGGAAGATTCTTGAAATTTTATGCGTTCATAGCAATGAATTGCTTTAAAAACAAAGGGACACCATTTCCAAACCATAGAAACTTTTGACATGCTTACAAAATTAATTTTACACCAAACACACGTATCTTTCCAATGGGGGTGTTTGAAATCATTTGGACTTCATTTGACTAGTTAAAAATGTAGTACAATGGGCATATATATTCTGTAACCTGTTGACTTTCTGTAACATTGACATGTCCTCACAAATTGAAGCATAGCTTTCAATCTAGAAGAAATTTCAAAATAACACAACATACAAATTTAAGTACATACACAGATCTTTCAAATTGCAGTGGTTTGAGAGAAATTGGATTCCATTTGGTTGGTCAAAACGCATGGCAACATAGGTAACATATATGAATTTTAGTGAAAACTGCCAAAAGTGACATGTTTGCATAAGTTGAAGCATATCTTCTAATTTATAAAGAATTTAAACAAGTTTTACATATGAACATCATAGTAGACACTGGTAGCTTTCAAACATCGGTAATTTGGAATCGTTTGGACCCCATTTAACTACTCAAAGGTTCATTACAAAAGCCTAGAAACTTCTTGATAATTCATAGTGTTAATCATGGCATACCTCAAAGAACAGACAATAACCCTCAATTCATGATAGACAACCACATGAACCCTCTTTAATCTCATATTAGACTTACATATTTCTCGATTCACAACTTTTCGTGACCAACAAAAGAATTTCATTTCCCCAAATCATCATGCAATAAAGGCCCCATTTGTTCCTGGAAAACAGGGCCCTCTTCTAGCATAGTTTTGTAACATACAGCCACATGCATAGTAAGATTTCATCCATAACCAAGCCTCTTGCAAAGTACATTCGTGCTCATACCTACATTAGCACACACATGATTTCATAATTGGATGAATCACCCAAAAACATGCATCATGAGAGCATGGAAGTGAATCTACTTATTTGTAGCAAAGTTCCAAGTCCCCTACACAACTTCCTCTAAGGTCGAGCTTCCAATGGAGAGTCTCAAACTTGGGGCTCTTGAAGGCTGATGGGGAAAAATGAGGGAGGGAAAAAGAGAGGAAGTGTGTAAACACTTGAGAGGGTGATTGAAGTGGTATTTATAAACAAGAAGGAGAGAGGGGCCAGTATCCACAAGTGTCATGTTTGTTCCCAGTCTCCTCTTTCTTGGTAGTCTCTCCAAGGACCTCGCCTTCTGCTTTTCTCTCCTTTGTTGGAGATCGTCACAATCCTTCTCAATCTTCTTAGCCAAGTCCACTAGTGGGGAGAAGATCTTAAGATTGGCTGAAATAATCTTCCCTCGTATGTCTAGCAAAGGGCCCCTCTAAAATTTTCTCACCTTACACGCCTTTGCATGAATGATGTGTGTCGCGCAGCAAGAGAGCACTGTAAATTTGGTTGCGTACTGGTCTACTGATAGTCTTCCTTGTTTTAGCTCAATAAAATCTACTTCTTTTCCCTCTCGGACTAAATCAGGGAAATATGTTTCATTAAAAGCCTCCAAAAAGTCTCCCCAAGTCACCGCAGTCCCTGACTCTTCCCAGGATTGTTTCACTGAACTCCATCACTGCTCAGCATCCCCTTCTAACATAAAGGTCCCTAATCTCACTTTATGCTCATCAGAGCAATGCAACACTAGAAATATCTTCTCTATTTGTCACTTCCATCTTTCAGCTCTTTCCACTCCTCCGTGTCCCGAGAATGCGAGAGGGGCAAGTCTCCTAAACTTTTCAATCAACCCACTGTCATCTTGATTTGGGGTGGAGGCATCTGAGGCCGGCATGCAATTTTTCATAATTTGGGTCATGGTCCCCAAAGTCTCGAAAAATTGCCCAAAGGCCTCGATGTTGTCATTACTGGAACTCGCATTGTTGGCACGAGTCCTCGTCATCTTGACGTAAAATATCAACGCCCCAGTTTCTAACATATTCATGAACCACTCTAAGGATACTTTTGAGACTCACTAGGCCAAGAACCCTATCCTGGATGTTCTGAAACCATAACTGTCACGACCTCGCCCCCAGTCCCCTATCGTTCATGCTGAAGGGTGATATAGTGTGGGTCCTTTATCCCAAGGTAGCGAATTGCACTCAGGTCGGAGTGCGCTCATTGCTTTTGGAGATGTGGAAGACAAAGCAAACCACAAGAAAAAAAAGACTCTAAACACAACCATAAAAGAAACTCGACAAAACAAAACTGAAACTTATATTTATACATATTCAAACTTAGAGTATTACAATCGTCTAAGGCAACAAAGGCCTATATAAAAAAATAAAAAGCCCCAACTTAAACAAGAACATGACCCAGGGCCATTCAAACACATACAATCAATGGCCTTCTTGGTAGGGACAGGTCCTCAGAGGCACCAAAACGCTCAACCAAACAACAGTCCTTGACCTGCAGCTACTACTCTACAAGGATGGAAAGTAAAGGAATGAGTTATAAAGCCTAGTAAGTAGAATCGGATGTCATGCTTCACTACTATATCCAGCAAGGAGTCATGAGTAATTCTTTTCGGAGATAAGAAATAATAACTACACAAACATCATTTAAAACACCAATCTATCAGATCTTATAAGTACAAGAGTCATAATGAATCACAAAAGAGAGGCCCTATTCCTAATCATAGGGCAACTCCTATAATCATTAACATGTAAATAAACCAACTCACTCTCTAGGTCACCTACTCCAGAAGTAGAGGCCCTATTCATCTGTCCAAGCCAATCCCATAGCTTACGACCTCTACCATTACTCAGGAGGGAAGATAATGACAAGTTGGTATCCCACTTCGTAATGTCTTCACACACGCACACACACAGCCCAAAGCGTACTTTGGGGTTTTCGATAGGCGATGGCCTTGCAAGACACTACTCCCTATGCCACCTTGGCTGGGGCATCACACCGTCAGGGTGTCAATCACTATGAATGGGGGAGTGACCACCCATCATCTTCTACTCGACTCCCGTCCTATCATTGGGCGAGCCAGAGAGGTCACGAGTCGGTAGTGCAATACGCCAAAGCACACCAACAAGTCACATATCACAAGATGGTCATGCAATACACTCAAAGCATGCCAATCAGTCTCATATCACTCTATGGTCATGCAATACGCTCAAAGCATGTCAATCAATTACATATCACAATATCACATATCACAATATGGTCATGTAATATGCTCAAAGCGTGCCAATCAATCTCATATCGTGGTATGGTCTCAAAGCTTGCCAATTAATCACATATCACAATATCACATATCACAATATAGTTATGCAATATGCTCAAAGTATGCCAGTCAATCACATATCACAATATCACATATTGTTGTGCAAAGCTGACCACATGGGTCCATTCACATATCGCATATCACAACCAGACATGTATTTTAATATGCACACACAGCTGAGCAATCCAATTCTTGAAATCATGCTCATTTGAATTCGTATAGCACTTCTCACATGGCACTTGTCACACACATTCATCACATGCACTTATCTCATGCACTTATCACATACAATTATCTCAGGTCACATAACTCATGCACTTGTCTCATGCATTATCACATACATTTGTCACATGCACTTATCTCATGCACTTATCATATACATTTATCACATGCACTTATCACAAGCCTTAATCATTAGCACGCACTAATCATTCATTTAGAGCTAGTATGGGCTAGATCAGGGGTATTTTGATCAACTAATTACCCCTTAAAAAAATATAAAGACTATGCGATTTTTAGCAACTACATCTGGAACACATTCTTTAGAAAAGAGTCCCAATTTCCGACCCTTACGGAATTTCGGCTCGACTTCAATTTCATTTTTGGATTAAACTCACACATCAATCAATTAAAATAGGTTTGAGTCTATTTGGACATATTTTAATCAATGGAAAACCCAACACAAATACATGGAAGATTCTTGAAATTTTCTGCGTTCATAACAGTGGAATTCCTTAAAAACAAAGGGACACCATTTCTAAACCACAGAAAATTTTGACATGCTTCCAAAACTAATTTTACACTAAACACTTGTATCTTTCCAATGGGGGTATTTGAAAGAACTTCGACTGAATTTGGCTAATTAAAAATGCAGTACAATGGCCAATTTGGACTTCATTTGGACTTCTATAACCTGCTAAATTTCTGTAACAGTGACATGTCCTCACAAATCGAAGCATCACTTTCAATCTAGAAGGTATTTAAAAATAACTCAACATACAAATTTAAGTATATACACAGATCTTTCAAATGGCAGTGGTTTGAGGGAAATTAGATTCCATCAAAACTCATGGCAACAGAGGTAACATATATGAATTTCAGTAAAAACTACCGAAAGTGACATGTTTGCATAATTTGAAGCATATAGTCTCATTTATATAGAATTTGAACAAGTTTTACACATGAACATCATAGTAGGCACTGGTGTCTTCAAACGGTGGTAATTTGGAATCATTTGGACCGAATTGTCTACTCAAAGGTTCATTACAAAAGCATAAAAACTTCTTGAAAACTCACAGTGTTAACTCATGGTATACCTCAAAGAACAGTCAATAACCCTCAATTCACGATAGACAACCACATGAACCCTCTTTAATCTAATATTACACTTACATATATCTTGATTCACAACTTTTCATGACCAACAAAAGAATTTCATTATCCCAAATCATCATGCAATAAAGGCCCAATTTTTTTCTGGAAAATAGGGTCCTCCTCTACCATAGTTTTGTAACATACAGCCACATGCATAATAAGATTTCATCCATAACCACGCCTCATGCAATGTACATTCTTGCTCATACTTATATTCACACACACATGATTTCATATTTGGATGAATCAACAAAAAACATGCATCATGAGAGCATGAAAGCGAATCTACTTATTTGTAGCAAAGTTTCAAGTCCACTACACAACTTCCTCTATGGTCAAGCTTCCAATGGAGAGTCTCAATCGTGGGGCTCCTAAAGGCTGATGGGGCAAAACGTGGGAGAGAAAGAGAGAGGGAGTTTGTAAACTCTTGAGAGGGTGATTGAAGTGGTATTTATAAACAAGAAGGGGAGAGGGGGCATCCACAAGGGTCATGTTTGTGGTGTCCAAGTGGCTAACAAAGGCCTATAAGCGGCTTACATGGGGACTCACATGTGCCACATGGCCATACACTTACAGCAAAAACACCCCCGTCGATAACACGCACAGCGGTAACTCTCTCCACACGCACAGTGATAACACGCACAGCCGTAATTCTCTCAACACACATGACGATAGCACGCACGGCAGTCTTACTACACACGGTGATAACTCTCTACACGCATGGTGATAACTCTCTCTACTTATTGTCGTGCATGCTCATCATCGTGCACTCTCACTGCCGTGCGCACTATCATTGCTGCGCGCTCTTACTGTCATGCACACTCTCACTATCGTGTGCTCTTGCTGCTAAACACACTCTCACTGTCGCACGCATTCTCACTGTCACACATACTCTCACTTTCCCACAGTCTATACACCCTACACCATACACCCTATTCCCTACTACCAAGTTCATACACCCTACACGATACACCCTACTTCCTACTCCCTAGTCCATACACCTTATACCCAACTCCCTAGTCCATACACCCTACACCATACACCATACACCCTACACCCTACACCCTACACCTAATCGGTAATCCTCTCAAGGTGCTGGTCCCCCAAGCTGCCAGTCTTGCCATCATAGATGTCGATCTCCCCATCTAGGTCTCTCTCTTTCTCTCTCCTCCATCAGACTGACGACCAAGCTACCGGTCTCCTCCCTCTCTTCCTTCCACACTTCTCTCTCTCTCTCTCTCTCTCTCTCTCCTGCACCAAACCGGTGGCCAAGCCGTGGCCTCCCTCCTTTCCCCCTCTTTCTTCTCATTTCTCTCTCTTTCCCTTTCTCTCTTTCTATTAGACCGACAGCTCCTCCTTCCTCTCCCTATTTTTCTTGCCCCTTCTCTATCTCTCTCTCTTCATCTTCTCTCCACCGACCTGCAGCCAAGCCGTCGGCCTTCCTTCTCTCCCTCTCTCTCTCTCTCTCTCTCCAGCAGACCAACAACCAAATTGCCAGCCTCCCTCTTGGACCTCTCTTTTTCCCTCCTATCTTTCTCTCTCTCTCTCTCTACCAAACTGGTAGCCAAGCTGCCGACCTCCCTTCTCTCCCTCTCTTTCTTCCTTTTTTTTTCTCTCTTACCCTCTTTGTCTCTCTCGCCTCTCAAACAGACCGGTGACCAAGCTGCTGGCCTCCTCCCTCTTTCTTTCATTCTCTCTCTCTCTCTCTCTCTCTCTCTCTCTTCTCCTTCTCTTACTCCCTCTCTCTCGTTCCCTTCTCTCTTTCTCTCTTACTCCCTCTCTCGTTCCCTTCTCTCTTTCTCTCACACTCCCTCTCTCGTTCCCTTCTCTCTTTCTCTCTCTTCTCTGTCACTCTCGCTTTCTCTCTCACTCTCTTCTCTACTCTTCTCTTTGCTTTGTTCCTCTCTTCCTCGTCTCTCTCTCTTACTCTCTCTCTTTCTCTCTTTTTCTCTCTATCCCTCTTTGGAGACTTGCGCTTGAAGTTAAGCCGGGGCTTATTCGTGGAACTTGAGAAGCCTCCTAGGGTTCTCTTTCTCTCTTACCCTCTCTTACTCTCTCTTTCACTTCTCTTTCTTTCCCCGTCCTTTACTTAGCCCCCGCTCCTTAAGGAGACTTGGGCCTAAGGTTAAGCCCGATTTTGTTCTCTGAGAGGATTGATACCTCTTGACAAGTCTTCGAGGTATTTAGGCCTAGAGCCTATTCCCTTTATCCCGTCTCCGATATTACCTCTTAGCGAGGTGACGTCGAAAGGCTAGCGAATTTTATTGAGCGGTTCCCCCCTTTTGCCTTGACCTATCAAACCTAGCCTCTCAACCCTTGAACAATCCAAGCTTAACTCACCTCTATCCCATCATAACTCTCAAACAAGCACGATCTTCTTTCTCAAGGCCTAAGAGACGATTTCAGGGTCTTTGTCCTGAACCATACAAGTGCATGCCACTAAGCGAGGATGATGTGAAGGAGTTGGTCTCAAACCGGGCCGAAAGGCAAGGAGGCTTTCCACCAGCACCTTAGGATGTCGAGATCTAAGAGAGCAAACACACCTAGGCGCATCCGTCCCCATCACTTTGAGGTAAGCCTTTCCTCAAAACTTTCTTTTGTTGGTTCGAACCGATACACACCACACCGCCCACAACCATTATCCTAGTGGGCAACAGGGTCACCCTCGTGCGTACATGTCTACGAACCCTAGTGAGGTGCGCAGCACACGTTTTCTCCTTTTTAAAAAATAAGAAGTACAAGCACCATAGTTTTAAGAAAGGGTTTTGTGGTCACGAGGTATGGAACCAAGGCCGACCAACTGGAGACTTCTCTGAGGATGCGCCACCCCAAGGTTGGATCATCTTGTTTATGATCTCACTTACTCTAAACACCCACAAAATGGTTTCTCGATGGACCTCTTTAGTAATTTTTGGGACTCTCTTGGTCCTAACTCTGTACTTTCATCTATGGAATCTATCAATATGAAATCATTTACCAAGCCATGGACACCACCGTAGTGGCTTTGATCCCAAAAGTTGATGGGGTTGACAACCTTGAAGCTATTAGGCCCACAAGTCCTCTTAACAATTTATACAAAGATTGTAAAGTCTTGGCTTAAGGGAGGTGCTAGGTTACCTCATTTACCCCGACTAGGGTTCTTTCATTAACGAGTGTGTTATCCTTGATGGTGCCCTTGTTACCTATGAGTGCATGCACTCGAAACATCTTGCTAAACTCCTTGGTTGGTCATCAAGCTAAACTAGGTAGACCATGTTAACTGAGACCTTCTTCAGGAAATCCTAATTAAGATGGGTTTCAATGAGAAATGGTGAAGTTAGATAAGATGTTTTATTTCATCTCTGTCCTTCTACATTTTAGTAAATGGCTCCTTGCAAAGGTTTCTTCTCGTCCTCTCAGGGTCTTCACTAGGGGACTAACTTTCACCTTTCCTCTTTGCCGGAATTTCAAAACTTTGAAGAACAGATCAATATTTCGTGACATCGTGCAAAATACATATCAAATCATTCCTTTCGAGATGATCTCTGTTTTCATGATGATAGATCATCCGAAACATAGCAAAATAGCCCGAAACAACACCCTGAACCATGTGGAAAGGAAGAGCCTACCTTTCGGGGGACTATTTTGTCATGTTCACATTTTTCTTAGGGGTAAATGGTTATTTTTGACCAATTTTGGGATTCATTTTTTACGCACTTTATTTCTATTTTTAGGCAATTCACTTAGTTTTGAGGGTTCACCCTTGTTTAAGGGGTACCTCTATATATGCCCATGACTTGTCATTTGTATCAGGTTGGCAAATTTGGCATGATGTGAATTGAAATTGGGCTTGATCCAACAAAGAGAGAGGAAACCTTAACCTTTGAAAGGAATACCCCTACACCTTACTCCCTTGACCATCCACCCTACACATGGACATCACCTTAGTGGCTTTGATCTCAAAAGTTGATGGGGCTGACAACCTTGAATATATTACGCCCACAAGCCCTCTTAACAATTTATACAAAGATTTTCTACAGTCTTGGCTTAAGGGAGGTGCTAGGTTACGTCATTTACCCCGACCAGAGTTCTTTCATTAACGAGCACCATATCAATGATGGTACCCTTGTTGCCTATTAGTGCTTGCACTCGAAACATCTTGCTAAACTCATTGGTTGGTCATCATGCTAGACTGGGTAGACCATGTCAACTGAGATCTATTTCAAGAAATCCTAATTAGGATGGGTTTCAATAAAAAATGGTAAATTTGGATAAAATGTTTTATTTCATCCCTATTTTTCTCCATTTTAATAAATGGCTCCTTGCCATCGTGATTGAGGTCTTGTCGCTTCATTGATAGGCTATTCCAACAAAGCCTCTTGGAAGGCGTCAACATAGGCAGCCAAGGTCCCACGATCTCCCACTTACAACATTGCGTCACCCTCACTTTTTTGTGATGCCACCTAGCAACAAATGGAGATCCCTTGGGGTGTACTAGTCTTTAGAGTTCACCACTGATATCACGATCAACAGAGCATATATAAAGTTATGGGGGTGGCCATGGACCACATCCAAGTACCAACTTTGCCTGACATATTTGGCTGTGGGTTGATGACCTACCATCCAAGTATCTTTGGACTGCATTGGCAAGCCAAGAAACAATTGTGGGACCCTATAGTAGAGAAATTCGATAGTAGGTTGGTTGGGCAGTAAGTTAGATTCCTCTCAAGGAGAAATGTCCCTTTTTCAGTCCCTACCGCCTACAAAAGGTCCGATGAAAGGAATGGAAGCGATTGACACGGGAGCTCCTTTAATTATTCCGGTTGGCCAAGCTACTCTCAGACGAATTTTCAATGCTCTTGAAGAACCAGTTGATAACAATCATCTTTGGCAGCAATTAGTTTACCAGAATTATAACATTGATTCCATCTTTTGGCTACCTAGTGGACCCTCAAACAGCCAGTCCTCTAAGGTTTCGCACATTCCATGCTTCTCCTTGGACCAATGTTCCTTTTAGAGTTAGGCCGGGGGACTAAGTGAAGTTTTGGCACCACTCTTAGGTTGTATACTCTATCCCTCAAGAGAGTTTTAAGAGTCAATTTTTGTTGGCTAAGACAGGGATGCTTGGGTCACAGATTTATTCGAACAACTAGGGGAAGATAAAGAGTATTGGAGCTCAAACTATAAAGGCACCTGCAGGATCATGAAGTCCCCTTTATCCAATCCTTGCTTTCCACTTACCTACACGTAGCATGGGACGATGCACTTATTTAGGTGCCTGGCTCCTTTGGGCTCATCCAAAAAACCCCTCGCCGGCCCATCAATCCTCTTCCTTAGCACCCACGGCATGGACTACCCCTAAGATCAGATTTTGAATTAGTACGATTGTTTCATCGAGTTAATGAAGAAAGATTATGAAGGCTGAAAATAAACAAAAACAGAAGGAAACCAAAAAGGAAACGATGGAAAAAGTAGAGACATCGTTAAGAGGAAGTCGCAAGCTTAGCAAGAAGCATCCAAGTTGAAGCCGCGATGAACGTTAACAAAAGAATAGAAGATTCATACCCCTAGGATCTAAGTATTTTGTTGGCTTCAGAAATCCAAGAGGGTCCTCTTACCTTTTGACTTTCCTTCTACACCATTTCAATTGGCACTAGGCAACGCCATTCTCCAGCCTACTCTTCCAAAGCTTCTTGTCTGCCCCTAGACCTGCTGAAGGCCGTTTCCAATGACAGGCAGCTATTAAGGGTACCATTTGGGCGACTTCAAAGGAAAGGAACATGAGTATATTTGAAGGATGAGAAACCTCGGTCACTACAATTATGGACCGTATCTATGCTACAATCATCTTCTGGCCACAAACTGTAAAAGGTTTAGACATAATGCTGTCAATAACCTTATTCTAAATTGGCAAGAAAATTTTCCAAAATTGCTCGCCAGCAATTTTGGAAACTTTGCCCATCCAAATGCCTCGCTCATCTTTTTGGTGCTATTTGGAATCAATCTTAATTTTGATAGTTGTTCCCTTCACAACCTTGGACAAGCAGACTTCCCTGGGGTTTTAATGGACCGCAGTGACAACATTTTCTCCTACCCCAGTTTCATTGGCTACACCGATTCGACAAGTGTTGAGTCTATAGCCATTTTAGAGGGGATCGGAGGATTGGTCTAGGCAGTTAGTAGTGGAAGGGGGCTCCAAAAATGTCATATCCTGGGCTAAGAGGGAAGTAGAATGTCCTTGACGACTGCACCACTTCTTTGATGAGCTACTTAATCGTTGTGGGCATATAGTACATGTTGTTTCATATACATGCCGCAAGGAAAACCATTAAATACACTTACCAAGGCAGAAGCATTATCTGAATCAACAAACTTTGCTCCCAATAGTCTGACCTCCTTGGCACCTCTTCTGAGAAGGTCACAACCCCTTTTGTTTTCTTCAGATGTATTCAGAGTATTCAGATGTACCAGTCTCTCAACCCCTTTTGTTTTCTTCAGATGTATTCAGAGTATTCAGATGTACCAGTCTCTCGCCCATTTATATAGCTTTAGCTAGAATGCACTTTCTTGGAGTGTATGTTGTGGGCTGAAATCTTAAACACGCAATATAACTGTTTACATTTCACGAAAACCCAAAAAAAAAACACTTAAGACCATGAAAAGAAAATTGACATAAAAAATCCAAACTTCTACATTCATCCCAAATGTATGTGCTTCGAAGGACTAAAAGATCAACAAATAACCATTAGCTTAATAATTGACGTACATTTATACAATTTCCATGGATGCCAGTCTCAGCTGCAACTCAAAAGGTAGGTAGTCCTTGAGGTGAATACAGGTAGCATGCAAAACAAGTAAGAGGAAACTAGACATGCTTTCTTGGCTTTTGTCAATGCTGCCCTGGAATTTTTCCTTGTCCCCACCTTCCAAATGTGCAGCCCAGCCATGAATGCGCTCCAAGAAAGCCCACAGCTTGGCAGCAAGAGCCTCCACAACAGGTTTCCAGGCACCGGATAAGAAAAGAGAAGGAAGTGTGACTGGCAGGTCCCTCAGGACTGAATCTGGGTTTGAAATCAAAACTACAGCATAGTGGCACCAGCAGCTTGATAGAAGGCCAAGAAATCGTAGAGCCTTGTAGAGGGGGGGGGGAAAAATCTGCAAATCAGTCTCTCTCTCTCTCTCTCTCTCTCTCCCCTTAATTAAAGGGAAAAAAAAACAAACAAGTCTCTCTCTCAAATACACTGCACATATGGGGATGGAGGGAGGAGGATTGACATTTTCTTTCTTTATTTTTTTTTTATCTATTTATTATTTTTTGGAGGGTTCGGGTTTGGCATTTGCTTCTAATTACTTGGTGAGAAGAAGTCTCAACATAACACAAAGTATGAGCACCAAGTACTGCACAAATACAGCCTATTGCATGCTGGACTTGTGGGTGTGGTTTGTATAAGGTTGAGTAAGGCGTACTTTCAAATAGTGTCAAAATATGACTTTTCAGTGGAAAATACTGTGAGAGCCAGAAAATTTTATTTTCATTTGTAATTATAAAATTTGAAGCCTTGGACATAATGCAGATCACGCATATCTATAAACACTAGAAGATATTGAAAATTGAAGACGCAGATAATGCATTACAAGATGTACTATTTTCCAGACTAGAAATCCAATATTTTTTTCACGTTTATGCATCTCGAGGTCGACATGATCAATTCGAGGAGATCGAAACAACCTTTTCTAGTAAATTTTTGAGGTGTGCCTTAATGTAATTGTTTAGAACCTCAATCTTTTAAAAAAATTTCCTTTTCTGTTTTACATGAATGCCAGAAATCAGCATGCTTCAAACGTTTCCCAAAGTATTTTGTACATCTCAGTTACTTTTCTATTGGATAACACAAAGACAACATACCGTAGAAGGATACTCGGTTATGCAACCGATATCAATTGTATCGATAAGCCACTGCTGTTTAATGCTGATTTCGGCACACTGCACAGCCGCAGCCACTTCCAATAGTACCCGCCAAAATCCTGCAACTGCCAACAGAAATGATACATCAAAGTGACCAAGCATGTGTGTGCATACATGCTTGTCACTGTGTGTATATGTGTGTGTGTGAAAGAGAGAAAGAGAGAGAGAGAGAGAGAGAGAGAGAGGATAACATTTCCAGTCTTAACTGGCCATGCGAAAGGAAAAAGTTAATAATCAGAAAAGGAGAACTTGCAATGAGAAACAGACAATGAATGTACATGTCCTCGTGTGTGCGCCCATCCATGTGCAGTGTGGGATTCTTTTCTATATACAAAATCAAAGCAGTATTCCTCACAAAGAAACCAACCATCTGAGTCTTTATTAAGGACATAAGGCAACAATTTCATCAGCTCTGACAGTGGTGAGCGATCATTCATTACTAGTCTAGCTCTCAAAAAAATTCTCTTTGCTGCTTCATTAGACAGCTTTCCTAGTGTTGAGTCTGTTTCCTGTACCTGTTCATAAGACCCATATATCATGCTAATGAAGATTTACCTTAAAACAATCACGTTTGCTGCAGCCAGAACAGAAGCCTACAGGTTCATAAGATTTTGACATAATATTTTAAGCAGCAATCCACTAGATGTAGTTGAAGTATACAAGGAACACCAAATGCCTTATTTTCAAAGGAAAAGGAATTCAATTTTCAAGTCCATTTAACTTCATCTGAAGTTAAAATATTATCCACTAAGATTTTTCTGATTACTTCTGAAGTTTTTGTAATGGAGTTCCGAAACTTGTATCACTACCTAGCACTCCTAAAATTAAACATGGAAAAGAAGGATCTGTTGCCATTTCCAAGACAGTTACAATATTGATAACCAAGTAGCATGCCTTTGTCCTTTCCTATGAAATGGTTCACATCTAGCAGAAGTTTATGCACTAGTACTTGACAAGCAATGCATAGCAAATTTGAGACAGAAGAAATCATATTGGCGGTAAGCTACATGTCGAGAGATCGAGATTGAGAAGTAGAGAGAGGACGGGGGGTTGGGACGGAAGGGGGCCGAGAGAGAGAGAAAGAGAGAGAGAGAGAGAGAGAGAGAGAGAGATTTACCAGCAGGATATTCACCAGCCATTCCTGTTGAGCCTGGCCAAGACATGTAATGGCCTCTGACCACTCTTGATCGCAGTCATCAGAAGGCCATGGAGGCAGTAAAACGAACATTGAATCAAGGCACTTATCCAAGATTGACAGAGAAAGCGTGGTGCCAATTGGCCCTGAAGGGCATATCTGCAAACCTTTCCAGAATGACGCCCTCAATGACTTCTTCGTATTTGGGTCATAATCCATGTAAGAGGAAGATGGAGAACTAAAGAACTCAAACATACCATTGTACAGTTTCTCCATTCTGGATTTAGAGAGAAGTTTCATCATATCTACCAAATGAGCCAGGAGGAAGGACTTGAGAGGAACCTCAAGCAACTGAAACCTAGCAAGCTCAAAGAGCTCATCGAGAAAGCATAGAAGAGGAATGACATGCTGCGCATGTGCAAAAGAAAGAGCGAGGCATTCCACTCTTACTGTTCCTCTTTCAAGGGACTGATCAGAATTATGGTTGATGGAAGCATGATCACCATATTTCATGCAACGTCTAATAATTATTCCCCAATCCAAGGCGGAGGGCAGCCGAGGAGCACGTGCAAGGCATCTCAAGACTGAGGCAACTGTATTTGCAGGGGCACTTGTACTCATCTGATATTCCAAAAGAAAAAAACCAGATATTTATTACTCCAATCGACCAATCTATAACTCTTTTGAAGATAGTGAGTGTCCTAGAATCATCATACACTTCAATAATGGTTAAATATCACCATATTACACCATGAAGGAAACATTTAAGTCATTCGAATATCTGATTCCAGACCATCAAGATAAAAACATTGAAGAATAGCATCTTCGAAGGAACAATACTTGAATCCGGAGTACAAATTAAACATATGCTCCACAGAAAGTTCTAGAGTTTTACATGTTTCAAGGCACATTCATGCAAATTGCAAATATTAGGTAAATGATCATGTTCATCTGGTCTAACATTTTAAAATAAATCAGAAACCAAGCTAGAAGATCATCCACTCTAGTCTAATTGTCTTCTATAAGTACTTGTTGTAGCTTAAAGCTTCCTATTTTTTCCATGGAAATACCAGCTCAATTTCTTTTCTTCACAAATAATGAATGACAAAGAATTAAGGAAGCATTAATTAGCACGAATTCTCTTTTATAAGTATCAATTCAGGCACTTATTTAGTTGTAAGTATGATGCCAAAGGATAGCCCATAGTTAGGGGGAACCCCTTCCCTGGGGAATGCTCCCATTCTAGGAACATGGTTCCACATTCCCGGAGCTGATCCACCTTGGGGAGCTCTCACCTGATTAAATGGGATATTGATCCCATTTAACATGTGAATTGTGATCCATAGTCAATTAGATAGGGCTTTTTTTTTTTGGGATAATTGAAATATAATTCAATAAATTATCCGACTATAGTCACTAACTCGCTGCACTATGGAAGTGTCTGTGTGTGCAATAGGATATCAGAGATAGTTCTCAAGGTTCCATGAACACCATCTAAAGATTGATGATTTAGGGATTTCAGTTCACTCTCTTGTCGTAGCCCTCTCAATAATTTTCCTATGGGACTCTCTTGCTACTGAATTATTATGGTATATCTGTATGAAACATTAAAACATTTGTTTTAAAATTTTACAGTTCCAACCTATTCTATATTGTACATATAACATATATTACATATGATACTATACAAGTATATAATATATAATAAATTTATATTCTATGGCACTCCCTAATATGATATAGAGAAATTTATCACACTACACCTAGGATTTGAATTATTTTAACATCTTACAAATATTTTTCGATCCATTTTCAAATGGCTCATCATTCCCTAGATTAAATTTCAAAAATCAAATGACACATCAACATGGGTTTTGAAATTCATCAAATTACAGCTAGGGTAAAATGTTAATAGTTCAACTTTTAGATGTATTTTAATAAATTTCCCACAATATCTATATTCCACGGGCACCCCAATGACTGTCCAAATCAAGCAATTCCATGCACTCTCATAGGAAGATTTAGAAAGGGACAATCCCCGATCCCCACTCTTGCTCCCGAGAGCTACAGGTAGCTGTTGAAATCTTTTAATGTGACCCAAATTTAACAAATAGTGACAAACAGAAGTACCAAATCCTTGATGCAATACTTCTACGAGAGCAATAGACCATTCATAAATCCCTGGTAGGTGGAAATAGGCTTGCAAAACAATAAATGGTGCACGACCGATGGAATTGGTCATCGAGAACCACTAGTTGATCCAGAAGGTGATTTAAAACAAAGAAATCAAATCTGATGCTGATACAAAAGTTCTGAGCCTCTTTCAGTCCTTATACATGTATTTGAACCACAAATACAACCAGATAAACACCGAAAAGCATTATTACGAGCTTCATTCTTTCCTTACTTTCAGTCAGAATGTTATATGATTTTATGTACAATGTCACCAGATTAGACTGTTGTTTACACAATGCAGAAGAACTATGCATGAAGAGTCTTCGAGTTTCTAAACTGTAATCACCCAAAATTCAGCACAAGAAGATATTGACAAACAAAGGTGAGAGACAAACAAAACTCAAAAACTCGGGATATGGTAAAAACCCATGCATTAAGCGACTCAAAATTAAAGAACTAACACCAACCCGGAATGTCTATATTCATATCAAACTTTTGTCAGCATTACATACCTTTGAAAAATTAAGATCGATCAACCACAAACAGAATTTCCAAACTGCACTGTCTTCTGGAAAGTTTTGAGAGACAGGTTTGCTATCCACTGGGTAACTCTGGAAACTATTTACTGCAGGTAAATCCCTGGACAGCCATCTATTTCTGAGGAAAGACATTGACCACGCAGCAGAACTTCTCATTTCTTGGTTTTCAGATTCTCGAGCAACCAGAAAAATTTCTTGCATGAGTGATGTAGAGAGTGGCTCACAAATAGGACTGGATAGTATGGGCCCATTGATATAAGATGAAGCCTGAACATCAAAACAGAAGAAAAGGACAATGAGTGTCGTATAGGACTTCATCAGAAAAAAAAAAACGTTATTGTGATGGAAAAATAAGGTTAAAATAACTTTACTATTTCGTTGGAATCAATCTGAGAACAAAACCATGAGGATGTACGAGTTAGAAGCCCTGCCCCAGCACCTAACGCATTAACCACCCCAAACATACCACCCAAGTGAACACAAGGAGAGTTTGGTTTCATGTATGCATCTCTCATCATTTCCAGTAAAGATTTTATAAGCTCAACTCTTATAGGGTACACTCCTTCATCCAAAATGCAAGAGATCAGGTTTCCAGCACCAATGCAGGATGCCATCGTCAGATTCTGATGGGATGTTCCGAACTTGTTCACCTTTGAAAGTTCAGAAATTAGTTCACGATATCCAATCACAAGAGGGTCTAGGTTGTCATCCCCCATCTCTGCTCTTTGGCATAAAGCTACAATGGTGGGAAGTGCAAGACACGAGCCCACCGATAAAGACAACATAGGGACATTTTCATAGCTATGAATGTTCACATTAACATGAGGGATCCAGGACATCAGTATTTGTTTTATTTTCAGGACAGTTTTGTGATCTCCGGATCGGTAAATAGCAGGCACACAACTGCCCAGACCAATAATAAGACCAGCACCACCCCATACATCATCCTTCAAATTCTTACAGCTGGCACCGGCCGAACCAACAGCTTCCTTCTCTTCCTGAAAGTGACCAACACCAATGGGATTATATTGGCAAAGGTCCTTCACAGCCATGTTAGAAGGGCACATCAGGGCAATCATCCTTGCCAAGGCTCTCACTATCATTCTCAGTAATTCCACTTCCTTCATCTTATAATTCCCCTCATCTATGCCCAAATCATTACCAACTTCATTTCGAGCAAAGAGATCAAGGCAAGTGAAACCAAGGCCTACCCCACATGCTCCTTGGACAAGCGAATTATTGCTGCCATATAAAACCTGGAAAATAAGCATGTATGTCATTTTCAATTAGAGGCCTTAAGGAAAGAAATCTCATGAATATCAAAATGTTTGCCCTTTGTCATTCAATTAAGCTAATGGAGACTCCAAATATGAAAGACAAGAAAGGATGGGGGTGCATACTCAGTTCTATGAAATAACTTCAAAATGCTATATGGCTAATACTCTCATGAATTGCAGCTTTTGTTTTTAGAAACAGTGTCGTCAATAGCAATGACCATGAAATCCTAAATTTCCAAGAACGCAATCATAGTAACCTAAAATAATTCAAAGGAATAATTCAGAGACTCAATTTATTGGACTCACAAGAATTGACTAAAAAGAGTAGTAAGAAACATGGGAGACACCATGTTCCAAAAATTGCAGTCAACTTGGTATAAAATAGACTTGCACGATCTTATATCAAGAGAGAGTGAAACAACTTTTGTGAGATGATCCATTTCGACTTGAAAAGATGTCAGAAATTACTTTCATACTCCCAGGGTAAATGGAAAATAAGTCAAATGCACGTCACTTTTCCAAATATACAATAAAGGGAAAAGGCACAAATATATTTTAGCCCACGTTTACAAAACTTTCATTTGCAGGAATTTTCTTGCAAGGCACTAGTGAAAAATGGGCTGTAATCACACAAAGATGCCCAATAGGCTAATACGATTTCACACACAACATTGATAAATAGCATTATGTTCCCAAGGAACAAGAACTCTTTAAGAAGAAAATCTTTAATGGACATAGTACACAAACCTTATTTGTCATAATCATCCGAACCTTATTCCAACTATTTGGGGTCGGCTAAGACAAACCCGATCTAAGACAAACCCTATCTACATCTTATCAAATTGGCCACTTACGTACTCAAATAGTTGTATATTCTTAGTCTAAATGCACTGGCATGTTACAATGCCAATATTGGATGTTCCTAGGTCAATATAAAAATGACAACAATTTCTTTTGTTATTTTTTTTATTTTTTATTTGAAAATGTTAACATTATATTAAGTATATAAGCGTTTACAATATACAAAAACCGCCCACTCCTGCTCCACAAACTGCCACCGAGGATGTGGCAATAAACCAAAATCTGATATACAATCGGATACAATAAATACAAAAAAGAGAGATTCGTAGTACAAAAATGGGGCATAGGATCCGTAACAACATAGATCAGGTCATAGAAGATCCATAAGAACATAAATTAGGTCACTTCCACTGAAGCACCTTGCTTAGCTAGAGTGTCGGCCACTTGGTTGGCCTCCCTCTAGGTATGCATCCATGAGACCTGTATATGCCTGCAAATGTCGTAAATCTCATCAAAGATGGTCAATAGTTTCCAAGGTGAGGCAGCCTCACGAGAGGCCCAGGAAATTACATTTCTTGAGTTACCCGCTACAACCAAAACAATGCTCCTTGAAGGGTTTGAGGCCTTCCAGAAGGGCAAGGCCTTCCGCCAATGTGGAATCCACGATGCTGATAGGGGACACGAAGGTAAGAAGGGAGAGGCCATATGTTTTCTAAAGATGCCCCCAATGCCCGCCGGGCCAAGGTTACTAAAGGAGCAACCGTCGAAATCCGTGAAATGGGAACCAAAAGGGGAAGTTTTGCTTACTGTTATGGGAACATTTAAAGCAGCATAACGAGGCCCAAATGAAGGCGTTGGCACATCATGAGAAGTAGCTTCAATGGCTTCAAGGTTATGGCTTTAATGCACTATTCATTCACTCTCTTTAATGCACTATGAAGGACTGGATGCAATGAGAGGAGCATCACTCTCCAAGAATCTATCACTAACTCTCGTAATATGTGTAGAAGATGTAATGAGTTAGGGTTTAAGTCCTTTTATAAGAGGTTCATGTGTGGGCTTTAACCTAGACTAAATCTAAGCCGTCAGTGTAAGCCATCCAAGGGTGAGAGAGGCTAAAGACCTAATGTCACATCCCAAGTTTTATAATACTAAAATTCCTAAGATGTGACAGTTTATTCTTAAGGAACAAAAAAAATTCTAAATTTTTACTATATAATGCTCCAAAACAATTTTTCCGTTCACAAGCTTTTAGACTTGTACAAAGTTTACTTCACAGCTTGTAATAACATGAGGATTTACATATATATATATATATATATATATATATATATATATATATATATACAAAGTTACAAAGGCAAATTTATCCATGACTACAAACTTCTTCCAAATTACTTCTGTAGTAAATACGAATAATACGGCTGCGATTACTCTGAAAAATTTCACAATAGCTTTATATACAACTTTGATAGTACAAAAGTTACAAAGGCGAATTTATCCATAACTACAAACTTCTTCCAAACTACTCTTGTTGTACATACGAATAATACGGCTGTGATTACTCTGAAAAATTTCACAATAGCTTGATGAGTTTGGATACTCAGTAAGTGACCATCATTATCCTTACAAATCATGGTTAGAGAGTGTAAATATTTTCTAAAAGAATGCATACTAAGCAAAATTTCGACATATTAATTTCATGCATTCTAATACATGCTATTATACAGATTCATTTCTAATCTTACACATATCTGGTATTCCTTATTAGACAAAGAAAATAAGCATGATACATTGACCATATGCACATGATCATATCAAGATTAACAATAATCTAAATTTGGTAGTTTAAAACATTACTACAATCAAGTATCAGATATGATGAAACAAGCATTCACAACAACAGAAGTCCTGCAATAGAAGTGCTAACCTCGAGTCCCAGGTCTCGAGTCCAAGGTTAGAACTTCTACTATCCCACAGGAAGAAGCACCGCCAACCGGTAAATCCGTTGCGTAACATAACCCTAGCGCGCTTTGGGGCTTTTGATAGGTAGTGGCCTTGCAAGACACGACCCTCTCATGTGCCCTTCTGACGTGAGAGCGTTACACTACCAAAGGGGTCCCAATGAGTAGTGCCTCACACAGATTTTGGGAGAGCGACCACCCAAACACACACACTCCTAACTCTCATCCTATCATAGAGAGTTAGGGAAAAATCTCAGCTGTCGGCACAAATATCTTATCAGAGGCATGTTTCCATGCACACATATCTTATCAGAAGAATATTACCATGCACACATATCTTAGAAGCATGTTGCCATGCACACATATCTTCTCAGAAGCATGTTGCCATGCACACATATCTTATCAAAAGCATGTCTTATATGTAATCCCAAGAAACATCAACATTTCTATGCTATACATATAGTCACAAGGGCCATCACTATGTCATACTGTCATGCATATAAATTCAAAAGACTTTATTATGTCAATTGCAAGCCATATATTAATGTAGTAGATATCTAGGAACAATAATGCCGTATTTTCGAAATATTATTGAATTCATTAATATGAATTCTCATGAAGCAATTCATAGTAATTATTTGCACATAACATTTGCACATGATACTTACACATAACACTTGCACATAATACTTGTACATAACAGTTGCACCTAACTCTTGCACATAACACTTGCACATAACATCTGCATATACTTGCATATAATATTTACAGTATCTAGGATTTATGCTGCAAATATTACGATTAAATACAAAAATATGTAGAACTTACAGTTTTGGAAATATTATAATTAAATGCAAAAATATCTCTAGGAACATTATCGAATTAGCAGTTTTCTTCAAACAATGATTTTACAGGAAAAATGAAGCCACTTACGTATATGTCAGTCTGAGATAGATAAGTTACTATTGTTGCCGGAGTAGAAATGGAATCAAGGGTATTCAGCTAAAGGTAGAAGGGAGAGACCAAATGAGTTTCTATGGGGAAAGGAGCATAAAAAAAGGTTCATATAAGAGAGCAAGGAAAACTATTATAAGTCTCTTAATTATTTTAATAACACTATCATACGAGAACATACTACAAAAATCATAATAAATATTGTAATAACATTAAACAATATAAATAACATAAGTGCAAAATAATATTCATAGAAATCATATGTAAATGAAAACTGATAATAAAATGTATGTAAAATCATATTATAAAATATTTCACATAGGATGATGCAATAAATTGTGGTCTTTGATGATCCACTACAAAACGTTTCTACTTATATTGCACCTACATCCCCAACAACCTCAGAATAAAGAATTCTTGTGTCTTAACATGTTAACTATACTATTTAAGAAAAATAAAACTTGAACACCAATATTATGAGAATAATGAAAATATCATGCAATATGGTATGCAATAAAAATGAACCAGTAAGGAACAAGTAGGGTAAATATCATGCAATTTGGTATGAAAAAAATATCATGCAATATGGTATGCAATAAATATAATGCAATAATGAAAATATCATGTAATATGATATGCAACAAAAATGAATAACTAAGGAAACATCCTGCAATATGGTATGCTATCAATTAAACAAAATGTGGTTCATACAATAACACCAATATTATGAGAATAATAAAAATATTATTAAAATCATAACATTATTATGAGAATAATGGGAGTATTATGAGTGAGAGAGAGAAACATGATTGTTATGAGAGAAAAATATCATTAAAATAATAATATTCTTATGAGAATATTTTGAGTAAGAGAAAACACTTACTTTAATAAGACTTTTACTATTATAAGAATAATGAGAATATCATTCTTATGAAAATAATGATGCCATTATCATGAAGATTATACTAATATTATGAGAGAGAAAAAGTGAAATTCGTTGAAGAGAGAGAGAGAGAGAAAGTTACAAGTGAAGAGAGAGAAGACCCCATCATTGGTATGATGGACCTATGATGGTTTTAAAGAAAGAGAAAGAGAGAGAGAACCTTTATTCTTGCGACACATGTTGCTTATGTGTCTTTTATTTTATTATATTCTTAAGTGCATGTGTCATTTAATGATACATCACCAAAGAGATGGATCCATGATTGACACATCATTAAGAGGAATGACACATCACCACAAGCTCAATTTTATTCTTAATTTATTAGTATTTTGGTGTAAAATTGTGTTAGTGAAAAGGATAGTCGTTATGGTGCATTTTGACACAATGGACTATCGCTCTAATATTTCTTTATGTAAATATTTTGTTTCCGACTTGCCTAGAACAAGCTCAAGACATGGCAGCATTTGGGTCATTGTGGACCGGCTAACCAAAGCTGCCCACTTCTTGTCGATCCATACAACTTATACTTTGGACAAACTGACCCAGTTGTACATCAAAGAGATAATGAGGTTACATGGAGTTCCAGTCAGTATTATGTCCGACAGGGACACTCGATTTACCTCTGGATTTTGGCTAGTCTGCAGTCAGCTTTGGGAACAAGACTCACCTTTAGCACTGCCTTTCACCCCTAGACTGATGGACAATCAGAGAGGACCATCCAGTCCTTGGAGGATATGCTAAGGGCTTGTATCACTAACTTTATAGGAAGCTGGGATGACTATTTACCCCTGATTGAGTTTGTCTATAATAACAGCTTCCAAGCCAGTATTCAGATGACACCATACAAAGCCCTGTATGGAAGGAAATGCAGGTCACCCATCTGTTGGGACGAGGTTGGCGAAAGAAGGCTTTTAGGGATAGAGATCGTCCAGATAACCTTAGATAAGATAACATTGATCCGAGAAAGGCTCAGGACAGCTCAGAGTCGGCAGAAGAGTTATGCCGATAACCGAAGAAGAGATTGAGTTTGAGTTGAGTGAACGGGTCTTCCTAAAGATGTTGCCAACAAAAGGCATTATTAGGAGGTTCGGCAAGAAAGGGAAGCTGGGCCCGCGTTACATCGGACCCTTTGAGATTCTAGAGAGGATCGGAAGCATGGCAAACAGACTTGCCTTACCACCCGAATTGGCTAAAATCCATAACGTCTTTCATGTATCTTTATGGCAAAAGTACCAGCCCGACCCATCCCACGTCCTGAAATATGAGCCTGTACTGATCAAAGAGGAACTCACCTTCATTGAGCGGCCAATTTTGATAGAAGGGTGCAAGTGTTGCGCAAGAAGGAGATTCCTCTGGTCCGTATTTTGTGGCAGTACCATTCAAGGGAGAAGTCGACTTGGGAGCGAGAAAATGAAATTTAGGAGAAATACCTCCATCTTTTTCAGCAATCAAGTACACAAATTTAGAGGACTAAATTTCTTTAAAGGAAGGAGAATGTGATGACCCTAAAAAAAAATTTTTTAAACAAAAAGACTAAATAATAATAATAATAGTGATAATAGTAATAAATACAATAAAAATACAAACAAAAATAATAATAATAATAGTAATAATAATAAAATAAAAATAAAACAAAATATTTACATAAAGAAATATTAAAGCGATAGTCCCTTATGTCAAAATGCACCGTAGGGATTATCCTTTTCACTAACACGATTTTACACTAAAATACTAATAAATTAAGAATAAAATTGAGCTTGTGGTGATGTGTTATTCCTCTTAATGATGTTTCAATCATGGATCCATCACTTTGGTGATGTGTCATCAAATGGCACATGCACTTAAGAATATAATAAAATAAGAGACACAAAAGCAACATGTGTCACAAGAATAAAGGCTCTCTCTCTCTCTCTCTCTCTTTCTCTCTCTTTAAAACCATCACAGGTTCATCATACCAATGATGGGGTCTTCTCTCTCTTCACTTGTAAGTTTCTCTCTCTCTCTTTAACGAATTTCACGTTTTCTCTCATAATATTAGTATAATCTTCATAATAATGACGTCGTTATTTTCATAAGAATGATATTCTCATTATTCTTATAATAGTAATAGCCTTATTAAAATAAGTGTTTTCTCTCACTCATAATATACTCATAAGAATATTATTATTTTAATGATATTTTTCTCTCATAACAATCATGTTTCTCTCTCACTCATAATACTCTCATTATTCTCATAATAATGTTATGATTTTAATAATATTTTTATTATTCTCATAGTATTGGTTTTAATAATATTTTTATCATTCCCATTATTAAAATATGATTTTAATAATATTTTGTTAATTGATAGCATACCATATTGCAAGATATTTCTTTACTTATTCATTTTTGTTGCATATCATATTACATGATATTTTCATTATTACATTATATTTATTCCATACCATATTGCAAGATATTTTCATTGTATTTTCATACTATATTGCATGATATTTACCCTACTTGTTCCTTATTGGTTCATTTCTATTGCATACCATATTGCATGATATTTTCATTATTCTCATAATATTGGTGTTCAAGTTTTATTTTTATTAAATAGTATAGTTAACATGTTAAGACACAAGAATTCTTTATTCTGAGGTTGCAAGGGATGTAGGTGCAATATAAGTAGAAATGTTTTGAAGTGGATCATCAAAGACCACAATTTATTGCATCATCCTATGTGAAATATTTTATAATATGATTTTACATACTTTTTATTATCAGTTTTCATTTACATATGATTTATGTGAATATTATTTTGCACTTATCTTATTTACATTGCTTAATGTTATTACAATATTTATTATGATTTTTATAGTATGTTCTCATATGATACTGTTCTTAAAATAATTAAGAGACTTATAATAGTTTTTCTTGCTCACTTATAGGAACATATTTTTATGCTCCTTTCCCCATAGAAACTCATTTGGTCTCTCCCTTCTACCTTTAGCTGAATACCCTTGATTCCAGTTCTACTCCGGCAACAATAGTAACATATCTATCTCAGATTGACATAGGTAAGTGGCTTCATTTTTCCCATAAAATCATTGTTTGAAGAAAACTGATAATTCTATAATGTTCCCAGAGATACTTCCTCATTTAATTGCAATATTTCCAAAACTGTAAGTTCTATGTATTTCTGTATTTAATTGTAATATTTGCAGTACAAATCCTAAATACTGTAAATATTATATGCAAATGTCAAGTGCAAGTGTTATGTGCACGTGTTATGTGTACACGTATTATGTGCAAGTGTTATGTGTAAGTATCACGTGCAAATGTTCGGTGCAATTGTTATGTGCAAGTAATTACTATGAATTGCTTCATGAGAATTCATATGAATAACTTTTAGAATATTTTGAAAATACGACATTATTGTTCCCTGATATCTGTAACATTAATATATGGCCTGCAATTGATTTAATAAAGTCTTTTGAATTTATATGCATGATAATATGACATAGTGATGTCCCTTGTGACTATATGTATAGCATAGAAATGTTGATGTTTCTTGCGATTACATATGAGACATGCTTCTGATAAGATATGTGTGCATGGCAACATGCTTCTGATAAGATATTTGCACATAGCAACATGCTTCTGATAAGATATGTGTGCATGGCAACATGCTTCTGATAAGATATTTGCACATAGCAACATGCTTCTGATAAGATATGTGTGTATGGCAACATGCTTCTGATAAGATATGTGTGCATGGAAACATGCCTCTGATGAGATATTTGTGCCGACAGCTGTGATTTTTTCCTAACTCTATACGATAGGATGAGAGTTAGGAGTATGTGTTTGGGTGGTCACTACCCCAAAATTTGTGTGAGGCACTATTTGGAACCACTTTGGTAGTGTAACGCTCTCTCGCCAAAAAGGCCCATAAGAGGGTCATGTCTTACAAAGCCAGTGCCTATCAAAAGCCCCAAAGCGCGCTGAGGTTGTGAGCATGTGTGAGGCACTACGCAATGGATTTACCCGTTGGTGGTGCTTCTTCTTGTGGGATAGTAGAAGTTCTAACCTTGGACTCGAGACCTGGGACCCGAGGTTAGCACTTCTATTGCAGGACTTCTATTGTTGTAAATGCTTGTTTGATCATATCTGATAATTAATTGCAGTAATGTTTTAAACTACCAAATTTAGATTATTGTTGATCTTGATATGATCATGTGCATATGGTCAATATATCATGCTTATTTTCTTTGTCTAATAAGGAATACATGATATGTATAAGATTAGAAATGAATATGATATAATAGCATGTATTAGAATGCATGAAATTAATACGTCGAAATCCTGCTTAATATGCATTCTTTTAGAAAATATTTACCTCTAGCCATGATTTGTAAGGATAATGATGGTCACTTACTGAGTAGCCAAACTCATCAAGCTATTGTGAAATTTTTCAAAGTAATCGCAGCCGTATTGTTCGTATGTACAGCAAGAGTAGTTTGGAAGAAGTTTGTAGTCATGGATAAATTCGCCTTTGTAACTTTTGTACTATCAAAGTTGTATATATATATACATCCTCATGTTATTACAGGCTGTGAAATAAACTTTGTACAAGTCTGAAAGCTTGTGGATGGAAAATTTGTTTTGGAGCATTATATAGTAAAAATTTAGAATTTTTTTTGTTTCTTAAAAATAAACTGTCACATCTCACGAATTTTAGTATTATAAAACTTGGGATGTTACAATTATGGTATCAAAGCGCCAGGATAGGATTCTTGGCCTAGAATCTTAAAAGGACCCTTAGGTTGAATAGGGATTAGACTAGTAACTAGTGTTTGGATGTTCCTATTTAGGGTCAAGATGTTAAGGACTCGTGGTAACAATTCTAACAAGAATAATGGGAACTTTTTGGTAACAGATACGGTGGTCAAGCAGTGTGGGGTATTGCTTGAGGGGTGTGTCCAGCCTATAGACTTGATACTCTTAGATATCCAGGACTTTGATGTTATTTTGGGCATGGACTGGTTGTTCACACACCATGCCACTGTTGACTGTTATGATAAGAGTGTGACCTTTAAACCCCCTACCCAGTCTGAGCTACACTTTCTCGATATTAGGAATGCTTCCACTATACAATTTATTCTTGCTCTTCGGATTCATCGTCTTTTGACCAAAACATTTGTCGGGTATTTAACCTATGTAGTAAAAAATCGGGATGTGCAGTCCAAGTTTGAAGAAGTTTGTAGTCGGGGACAAATTCGCCTTTGTAAGTTTTGTACAATCAAAATTGTATATATATATATATATATAAGTCCTCATGTTATTATAAGCAGTGAAATAAAATTTGTACAAGTCTGAAAGCTTATGGATAGAAAATTTGTTTTGGAGCATTATATAGTAAAAATTTAGAATTTGTTTTGCTCCTTAAGAATAAACTGTCACATCTTAAGAATTTTAGTAAAACTTGGGATGTGACACCTAACTTAGTGCATCACCATCCATGGCTTTCATTGGATGGGGATGATTTAATCACCCTTATAGCCACATATGTCCGATTACTCCCTCCAAACTTCCCTTATTCTCAAATGTGCCCTTGAAAACCCTAATTTCGATTTTAGTCATTAATAACCATCCAATTAGTAGAACAAGATTTTTTGAAAAACCTAATGAGTGCGATGTACCACCCCCTCTTTTCTCTCCCATTTGAAACTTGAACCCCACTCCACTCTCTTGATGTGTCACTGTCACAAGGAGACACATTCTTATTCCCTTGCCATAAAATGTCCCCTCTTGAGCATTCACACTAATTAGACAAGACCACACCCTTAAAATGCTTGACTATCAAATCACAATGTTTCATAAACTCAATGCATAAAACATTTTAAAAATATAATTTCTCATGCTCACGTGTTCCCACACACATGTCCTCACACATGCGGCTCACACGTGTGGCACTACAACACACATATCATGGATGTGTCAGCAAATAAGTCTTAAACACGCCTACCTATATGATCCATGTCATGCCTACTATGCAATGATGTGGCACTCCAAGTGAGGTCAACGTGTGGCACACATTGGCCACTTGTGTGTGGGATTCACATGTACGCCTGTCCTTGTTTGGAATTATATCCTAACAAATATAACAAATCATTGTTACTCAAAATAAAATTAATAAAAATTATCAAAAATTACCATAAACTATTAAAGAAAAACCCAATAGATGGTCAGGTCTCTGGGTGCTAAGTGGATTGTAGGTGCACCCCCGAGGACATGCACTCTTGTGGATGCAGGGGTTCCTCTCGCTGCACATGTGCATAGTTTTGATTCAATGGATCTTACTTCATCAGAATGGCTTCCCATTGCGACTATTCTATGCACATATGCAATGAGTAAACTGCAATCGTTAGAGATTTAGTCTTATGTCCTCTCAAAGCCTTTCTTCTCACACTTTCTCTAACAATTCGGAATTCTCTGATCCTATCTTGCATTCCCAAGCCAATACTCTTATGATACATTCTCTTACCGACCCTAACAAGAGGAGACCTCGAACCTCAAGGTTCTAAATAAGGCCCTCAGGTCTTGCCATATGACTTGTGGTATTTAGGATTTCCAGATCCCGATATGCTCAAATCAGGCAAGCACAGCATTCCAGTACACTCCCACTGTGACTGATAACTATTGTGGAAAAACAGAGTCAAGGCCTTGAAAGGTCATAACTCCAATAGATGATATATGATGTATAGATGTCATAGCAAAGTGTTTATTCAACATTTACATCACACTCATAGCTCAGCTCATTATTGCAAAGCAAATATCATGACTTCATTACCTATTTAGCAAATCTGAAGTACCAAGTTGTTAACATTTGGTTGTAATAGGATTCTCCTTTTTGACAAGAAGTTGCATAGGATACATTTACAAGAGATAATGACATGAAAATAAATCAAATTTAATCATACCTTAAGAAGTGTGTTGACAATGTGAAATTTTTTCTCCCAATCAGTTCCATGTAAGCAACCAGATACCAGGCCCAATGAGATTGCAGCTGGCCATTGCTTGTATTCATGTTCGTGTTGATGCAACCAATCCAACAAAAACATTGATGCAATAGAGATTATAGAATGGGCTGGATGAGGCAAGACCTAGAACACACCAAAAGTATTTTATAATGCATGATTATGAATAAGTATTAAAGCAAATAAGAAAAATCATCAAAATTGATGAGCCAAGGACAAGCAAGTAAAGAAATATACTCATCAGGTATACTCTAACATACGACGAAATATAAGAGTGACATCAAAGAGAACTAAGTTTGCATTTCTAATGTAATGTCACTATTGACTGACAATAGCAAGAAAACATGCAAGGGAGGAAGATATGTGTGTGCGTGTGTGTGTGTGTGTGCGTTTGGGCTTTTTTTCTTTCATGGGGAAAGAAAGAAGGGGAGGGGGAGGATAGAATATGATTTCATATCAGTAATCCCTCTTAACATTAAAAGGTTCATGGAGTTGAATACCCATTTAACAGCCCCATTACATAAGCACCGACATTCTTGGCCCTTTGAAACCTCCCAGACAAGACAAGATAAAACCCATCTTATATAATGCAGCCCCCTCGCCCCCCCAAAACAAAACAAAAAAGGCAAAAAGGAAAAACCTAATAAAATTAAGGGTTTGTATATTATAAGACTATTTACTTTTGGTATTAAGGGTTTCACAATTATTCTTAGATGCCGGATGCGATAACTTTGTGTCCAGTCAATAACACACCCCAACAACCTGATTTCACATCTAACAATCATTATTGATTGAGATTTACTTGAACCAAAAGTAAATGGTCTTATTGTATATATACATTCCCTAGAATTAAAACCTTGGCTTTAGAAATATTTGCAAATAAAATATCTATGGCTCTCAATCAAGAATGTAAAAATATACTTCCCGATTAAAAAAATATCTAACAGTGCTAGAGAAGTCCTGGTTGAATATCATTGCTGGCGAAATCATCCGAATCACCTAACCTTTTCTAAAGCGAGGGCCTTCCAATGGGCCCAGAACAATAGGACATTTAGAAAGCTACTCAATAAAGTAAGTGGAGGAAACTTGGCAAAATAGTCAGATAAAAAGAAAATTCAAAAAACAAGCAATAATCGTAGGAACACAACTGGTGCATTGTCATTTCCAAAAGAAAAATGAGCAGACCAGAAGGTTGAAAATTGTGAACTCAAGAATAAAAAAGTAAAAGCCATTACAATATTCAAAAGCAAGCACATAGAAATCCAAGCCAATGTTCAAGAAGTCGATTTTGGCTGCCTATATGGTGGCTAGATTCCTCGGCGGCCCAAAGCGCGAAGAAGGCACTTGCCAAAAAGTGAGGCTATAGATTGGCTTTATGAATATCTTTTTTTATTTGTATAAAAGAATAATGTTAATGTAAGCACCACGTGCAGTGGTTATTTATATAAATGTGCCACATTTATGCTTCTTTAAAGCACTGTCCCAAAGGTGATCAGTGGGCACCCAGATACTTGGGGGCCCTAATGCAGTAGTGCTGTTTGTTATATCGTGGGGAGGGAGGGAGGGAGAGGAGGGGGGGAGGGAGAGAGAGAGAGAGAGAGAGCATATGGGTCTGTATGTATGTGTGCGAGTGATAGAAAGAGGCCTCATATCAAACACTAGAAGTTCATCTTATTCTTTTAGTTTTTATATGAAATGGGATTGTGAGAGTGAGAGAGGGGTCACGCATCCAAACTTGGAGGTCCTTGTCTTCTTTTTCTTTTCTTTTTTTATGTAGAGACAGTTAGGGAGAGCAAATGGGTTTGTGTATGTGGACCTGTGTGTTTTTGTGAGCGTATATGAGTGTGTGTGTGTGTGTGTCTGTGTGTGTGTGTGTGTGTGTGTGTGTGTGTGTGAGAGAGAGAGAGAGAGAGAAGCACCTCATATTAAATTATGGGAGCCCCACTGAGGCCCTTTAGGCGGGGTGTGACTCAGAGGAGACAATGGAAAAAGAGTAGCATGTCAAGAAGGGGAAGACTCTGACAATGATAGCTTGGCATCCAATTCAGCTCATAGTGATGAAGATGGTGGTGGTGATGATCATGTGGAGGCTATGGACCATGACCATGAATCTCAGTTTGCAATGATTATAGAATGTCGTGAGAGATTCTAGTAGCTATTAACAATTCAGAAAGATGAGCCATAAGGTGGTCAACCCATAGCTGGAAATCATAGCACGTTGTCAAAACCTTTGGTATATTTGAAGCAAATACTACGTTGCCACCCATGAAGCACAACAAAAAAGAACAAAAGAGAGAGAGAGAGAGAGAGAGAGAGAGAGAGAGAGAGATAACTACCAAATTTCACCTTTTCTTCACAAGCAACCCATCTTAATTTGTTGAACAAATAGAAAATATATAGACCATGTGAAAGATTGCGACACGCATGACGGACGAGAAACAGGACTCGAGCACATCAGTATATAAAGGTATGTACAATCCATAGAAGCACCAATGATGACCTACAACATAACTTCCTATCAAATAATAAATTGTCAATGCAATGCGATATCATTACCATGCATAATGAACCAATGGCTAGAGCTATGTTTTCAGCTGCTCGAGGAATGGATCCCTCCGCTATCCTACAAAGAACCTATATGTGAGTGAAAAAAGTGGTTAGATTATTACACAACAAAATTGGGAAACAAATGTAACAAAAAGAACTTAAACACTATTGGCCTAATGAAACAATCAAAAACTGATTTCACCAGTATTAATTAATCATTTAAAAGAGAAAACATACAAGCATGTATCTATTGATATCTGACATCTCCATAGTACATCAGCAATACATTAAATGATAATAGGTTCTCGCTGATAGGAAGCCCATTCTTCATCACTCTTTAAAATGTCGAATATTGTCATACTTACCCTCACCGAAACCAAGTCAATTTGCAACCTGGAAAAGTTGATGAAAAGAGTTTATTATTTTTCTTGGCCTTTTGTCGGCAGCTAACTGTTCCTATAAGATAAGCAGTCCAAATGAAGGCCCAAAATTAGGGGAATTTGCACACAACCTGCCCCTAACAGTGACATCTCTCACTAATGCCAGAGACTGTGGAGCATAGCCTTGTTGTATCATTCCAAGTAAATGAACCATTATTCTGGACTAGCCTAGTGGAGTATTCCAAAGCCTAGATATTAGCCATGAGATCTCATTTACCCATTTTTCAATTTTATTTCTATCTAAACTAAGTGTTTTTTATGGAAAATGTTTTAAAGAATTTTTTAGAATTTTTGGGGATTTGTTGGATTTTCTAGAGTGAGAAAATGAGGTTTTTGAATTTGTTCAAGATAACTTCTAATCAAGGACAACTAGTAGGGGCCCCACAAACACCCTCATGTTGTTGATGTCAGCATGACATGAAAGCCCCTTGTGGTCCTCTTTAGGAATTTGGTGATTTGTTCATAAGAGCATTTTATAAGGTTTTAAATAAAAATTTGTGTTTTAAATTTTAGTGACTAATTTTATCTCATGCTTAATTAGCAGACATGTCAGCTTGATCACAATTGCATAAGGTTGAGGGCAAGCCTTGAAATATTGGCTTAAACCCTAAGTCTTAAATGGAAACCTTGTTATAACTTACCTCTTTGAATGACATCATCCTATTGGCTAAGCCCATGTAAAATCTACACAATGGCACAACGTGGTTAGATGATCCATTTGAATTATCCTATTTGAGTAATTAACAAAATATCAATTTGCAAATTGCCTAAGGGGCACACCCCTCCCCCTTCGGTTTTTTATTATTTTTAATAGTTTGGATGGGCATTTTTTGAATGAGAAAATGGCTTAAAGGAAATTTATTTTTAAGTCTTATGGACAATGTGGTAAATTCGCATAATCTGGGGTTTTAAGGAGTGATAATAGTGTAATATCACATCCCTTCATCTTGAAGGCTATATAAGGATGTTCACTTGGATCATGTCCCTCTCATGTACCATGGATGATGAGCATCAAGGGCTAAGATCATATCACCTATAATGTCACACCACCACTTGCCTATGAATACCTCCACTTAGCTTCATTTCCTACACAACCTAATCAGTGTTTTAAAATGCGGGATGGGGCCAAAAGTGTTGGGGGGACCGATGCAGAGATGCGGTCCGGATGCGGGTACATCGTGGCGATGCAGCCAATAAATATAAAAAATTCTAAAAAATCTAAAAAAATAGGTTAATGAATAGAAAAAAATATGGAGGTAATATGTGATAGCATGTATTTAGATTATTCATTAACTCTAAAAGTATTAGCTGGCAGAGATTTTGTATCTACTATCCCCTAATAGAAACTAGAAACTTGAAACTAGCTTCATAAAACATTCAACAATCAACAACCATAAGCACAAATCTGCAACCAAAACTTTAAAGTTACAAATTTTATAAACTCTTTAATCTTGGAAAGAGTCCATGAAGTTCTTCGAATCGATTTGTATACTTTTTATAAACTTTATAAATTTATAAAAATGTTGTAACTTTACAATATCAGAGCATTTATGAAGATCAATAAATTTTATAAACTAATTAATTTGTAACTTTATTGTATTTAGTCCATGAAACTCTTTAAAGTTCAAATTTTTATTTGAAAAGTACTGGGAAAAGTTCTTTGATTTGTAACTTTTAATCTTCATGGACTTCTAGTTTGTAGTATCTTGTACTACAAATAGAAAACTTCAACAAATAAAATTTGCGCCCAAAATTTTATTTTGATTCAATCGATCCAATAAAAGTCGCGGATGTGGCTGAAAAATGTTGTTTGGGTGGGGTTTAATACCCCCCTCCAACCTTTCCTCCCATTTCAAAGGTCAAAATGACATTATTGCCTTGCTTGAGGGGTACAGTTTTGAAAAAAATGGCGGACAGATTATGCAGCCTGATGCGGTCAATGCAGGATGCGTAGGGATGCGGCTCTGATATGGGTGCATCTTTCCAAACCGCATATGCAGGAAAGTGCAATGCGCTGGGTGGCGCATAGCGCCTGATGCGGCCACATTTTAAAACACTGAACCTGATTCACTTACAGAGAGAGAGTAAAGAGAGCTCGCACACCCCACTCCTTAGGCTCTTTCTTCTTCATCATTTTCTTCATCATGAAGAAGGGCGATAGTCATCACCATGTGTAGTCCCATTCAAAACATAACATCTAGTGAGGTAAACTCCGTAGCTTCTCTTCCATTTTGAAAGAGCTTCATCTTCATATCTTATGCTTGCAGTAAATTAGGAATTACAGTAGCCTTAGTTAGCAAGTTGTCTTTTCAAAAGCTAATTTTTACTGGTCAGCAATTCACCAATTTGAGCCATATATCAACTGTGGCTGAAAACACAAAGGGTAAGATCCATATAATATTGTGGCTCTCCATAGGAAGAGCTTCGACTTTGCATAAGGAGGGGTGAATAAGGCAGAAAAAAGTTGCAAAATGGAAACGGGTATGACCCATTGCCAGTTCAAATCCCTCCAATTGATTGCCCAAATAGTTGCAGCAGAGAGACAGTGCAAGAACAAAGGCTATATGTTTCTTCAGCCTCCAAACATAAGCAGCAATATTAGCGAGAGGAAAGCCTCTCCTTTGGAGATAATCAATTGTGTGGTTGCAATTGTGGATTGTAAGCCAGCCAAATGCATGGTCTCCTAGGGGGGCTATCCATACCTTTCTTAGTGGAAAACTCATTATAGGGGTGGCTGGGGGAGCTTTATAGAAGGAGAAAACAATGAAGGTTCGAGTATTGGGATGGGGTCATCCAAGTAACTTATCCGATGGATGTGCTTATGTCAAAATTTAATCAAACATTGTGGAGACTAGTAGGTTAGTGGTTTTGGAATTGTGAGGAGCCTAAAGATTGGCTTCCACACCAGGAGTTGTTGGAAGGATTCGAAATACTAACAACAGAAGCCAAAGGCAAGATTGAAATTAGGAAAAGATTTGGCCACCTCTCTGTAAGGTGGCAATCCACAATCCAGAGGTCCGTGTAGATGTTTCCACAGTTAACCTTGAACCTAATAGGAGACTGCAAAGATTATACAGAGGTAGAGATGCTTGTAATGATTCCCACAAACCAAGAAGTATCCCTTGTAAGGGAAATTCGGCGAATATTTGGGCCCAACAACCTTACACCAGAGACCATCAGGGTTGGTGGAATAATGCCACCACCACTTTCCAAGAACTGCGAGATTCACACATTCGAGGTTTCAAATACCTAAGCCAAGAAGGTGCTCAGGCATACAAACCTTTTCCCAAGCCACAAAATGAATCTTCTTGTGACTCCTGTATTCAGACCACAAGAATGCTTCCATGATCTTTTCCAGGGCGTGGGCGTTAACAAAATTGTGGGGCATCAAGAAGGGCAACATGTAGTAAATGGGGAGATTAAAGACCATAGCCTTGATGAGAGTGAAACAACCTCCTAGGACAAAAAATGAACCTCCCATATGACTAGCTTTCTATGGGAATTGTCAATGACAGTATCCCGCAGAGCCTTACTGGATATGCCTACACAAAGGGAAAGCCTATAGGGTGAATGTCAATAAGCTTGTCTAGAGGGATTCAGTAGCACAACCTTGTCTGGAGGCAATGAAAGAGGGTGAATGCCCATAAGCTTGGATTTTTTCCATATTGATAGGCATCATCATAGCAACTTCAAAGAACCTAAGGAACAGCCAAAGCATGTCAACTTTAGTTCAGGAGAGGCATTGGATAAAACAATTGTGCCATCTGAACATTGTTGGTCAGAGACAATGTACCCTCGACCATTTCAAGCCAGACAGGCGACCCCTGTTGTAAAGCATGGATATGACCTACTAAAAACTTCGGCCACAATCGCAAAGAGGAAGGGGTAGATGGGGTCATATTGGTGGAGCCCTTTGGAGGAGTGGAACTGGCCCTTGGGAAGCCATTAATAAGGGCCGAGAAGGCAATAGAGGATACACATCTATGGAGCCAACTCCTCCACCTCCGACCAAAGGCATGAGTCTCATGACCTGGTCAAGTATTGACATTGTAAGCCTTCTCCCAATCAAGCTTCAAGGTAAGGCCTAGTGCTTTGGAAAAGTGTTTAGATTGAATAACTTCACGGGCAACCAAGGCCCCATCAAGGATCTACTTTCATGACTTGTTCTTGGACGAGGCAGCAAAGCTATCCTTGATTTCTTTTCTCTTTTTTGTACTTTTCAGAGGAGAAAAGAGTGCATGTACAAGGTTTTGTGCATGATAGGAGAAATCAGTAAATGAAGCTGAAAATTTTTTGATATACAGAGCTAGCATGTGCCAACCATGCAAAAACCACTTTCCTACTAAGCAAGACAGAATTTGGTTTCATACACAACACGTCATGTCATCCATAAATAGAGTAAGGCACTATTTTATTAGAAAATAATTCAAAAACCTTGCTAATAAAGACAGCAGAGAGGGCATATGAGGAAGAGCTTGAAAAGAAACCTTAAGAATGCAATCGGCTGCCATTGTTGATCTTCTTTCATTGGTTCCAAACAGCTCTTCTGTATCAAAGAGCATGATTGCTCTTATCCAACGGGACATGAAAATCTGCCATGACTGAATCGCGAGCAATGCAAAAACAATATTCCTTGACAGATTCAGGGTTACTGTTATTTCCGTCACAACTCCCTCATATACATCTTGGAATTTCTGCAATTCCTTACCAAAGAGAAAAATAGCATGCGTCAATTTTGATGCACTTCTTACTTAAATATTTTGACGAGTGGATGATCTAACAAATCTGGATTTCAACATTAGCAGACTAGAAAAGTAAACTAGATTTTCATGTCAATTAAAAGAAAAGTAACCGAACCTTCTGCATCCCTCTGCCTTGGTGATATTTAGGTACAGGAAAGGCAAGGCAAAATAAAGCAGTGCCAGGGTAAATTCCAACCGCTGTATCTCTGTGTCCTGTAACTCATTCAGAAACCAATGGGAACAGGGAAAGGCAGATCAAAAAACGTTCACTGACAGCACAAAATCAGTTACAAAGATTAGAAAAATCAGAAGTACACACCCCTAGATGAAACAATCTAACTGGTAACAAACCCCCAAAACTTCATATACAATAGATACAGGGGACCAATTCACAAGTTTAACTATGAGAAAAAAAAACGAACTAAGAGCTTCATGCCCATTCAACGAAACACAAGCAAACATAAGAAGATACCTGAAATGTTTCATGACCTCATGGAACTGGCAAAATTGAGTTTCCCAAGAACATATAAGTTGTTTTAGAGGATTCACAACTGATTACACAACACACCAATGGAACTTGTGTCCAAAGTGATATATCAAAGAGGAAATTTTCAGTCACATGTAAGGGAAGTCTGTTCAAGCAATGGCCACAACTTTCATGGGATTCGCCATTAGGAAGGGCACATGCCCTATATGATTTGAAAATGCAACTTCGCTAGTTGCATGTGTAAGTTACAAGAAAAGACAACTTTGCTAGTTGCATGTGTAAGATACAAGAAAAGACAAGTCAAGGTTCAAGGTTCTCCTCATAAGGATTGCCTCGAATTATTGGCAGATGCCTACTTACATGCATATATTCATACATTGCGGTTAAACCCTGAGGAATCCTATGAGTTGGCTATGCACATGTTGAATTGAACTCTTTTACACAATAAGAAACTATGACTCGGAAGTCCCATGAAGGCTCACAGACCCTAATCAAGGACTCACAAAGTCCATGCATCTTTTTCCAGGGCTGGCAAAAAACTGAATGTCAATTACTTGGTTCTTGAACAAACCTTACCTCATCGGTCAATCCCCCATATGACAACCTTGCAATCCCCCAAAAATCAGAGCATTCTAAAAGGTGCCATCCTTAGGTGCTGACATAATATGATACAGATACCAATATCGGATACTCCTCAGATACTTCCAAATATGACAGATATAAATATATAAAAAGAATCGCACATACCTCACTTGTGGAACTCCAACTAAGTCTCCAGGACTCTAAGAAGTGCACACTAGCATGGACCCCGTGGCTCTTGGGCTCACAGATATGGGGAGCGACATCATGGCCGTCAAACGACGCGTGGTCAGTGTGGGAGCATGCGACCCCTACCGATGGGGAGGGTATTCGCGGGCCCCATGGTTCGAAACCCTTGCAAGAAGCCCCAAGACTTTGTGCAGGCATAACTTTTCGCTCTGATGTCGGCTCCCCCAAATGATTCTTCCCCTCTTCTAGAGGCCACTGGCATGGCATCTCACTATTCCTATTCGCCATCATCGCCAAAGTCTTCAATAGATTAATCTCTGGTAAGTACCGGAAACGCCTCCTTATAGGCTTCAAAATTGAATCCAATGGCCCTAAGATCACACATTTCCAATATGTTGATGCAACCGTCCTCTTCTGCGACGCCACAACCCAACAGGTCGACTCTCTGCTCCTTTCCTGAAATGCTTCAAAATGTCCAATTGATTTGAGTGAATATGGCCAAATCCAATATGATTGGAGTTTTAGTCGCAAGCCATGTTATGAATTGTATAGCGAATAGATGGGGTTGCAAAGTTAAAGACCTGCCATCATCCTATTTGGGCTTACCCGTGTGGATTGGCAGGCCCCATCAGCAGTAATGGAGCCATAACATCGATAATTTTGATCGAAGGCTCGCAGGATAGAAGGGAAGGTTCTTCTCGTTTGTGGATTGAATTACCCTTGTTAAGGGCCACCCTCTCCAATATCCCCATCTTCCATATATCCCTCTTCCACATGCCTTCCACAGTAGCTCTCTACCTCAAACAGCTCATGAAAAACTTTCTCTGGTCAGGCGAGGGAGGCAGAAAGTATCACCTAATCTCTCAGGCCAAAGTTTGTTCGCCTAAGTCCCGAGGGGACATGGGCATCCGCAACCTTAAATCTAACAACTTTGCCCTCCTGGGAAAATGGAGGTGGCGCTTCGCTACCCAAGATAAGCACCTGCAGCAAGAGGTCGTCCGGCACAAGTATTGCCGTGTGGATTTTTCTTGGCTTCCAAGTTGTAAGGCCAGCAGCATTCATCAGGTCCATGGGTATCTCTGCTCTGCAGCTACCCTTTCATAGCCAACATACGCTTCCGACCTTGGACTGGAAACATAATCGTTTTCTAGTCTGAATTTTGGATACCATTCCCCATTGAGGGACCAGTTCCACAACCTGTTCCTTTTAGCTAGAGACCTCCCAGGCGATTGTGACCGACCAATTCAGCATGCCCAGGGTATGGAATCCAAACTTCAAGAGGCCACTGGTGGACCACGAAAAGCCAGATTTCCTAACATCATCCTCCCTTCTTTAGTATCTTCCACCCACTCCAAGGCACTGATAAGATCATTTGGTCACTTGCTCCCTCAGGGGTCTTCTCAGTATCCTCCTTTTACCACACACTTCTACCCTTGTCGTCCTTGCCTGCCCCACCCCTCTATCACGGCCAAAAGCTTGGTCTCCCTTGTCCCTCCAAAAGTCCAACTCTTCAGCATGATAGCAATATCCGAGAGAGCCCTTACAATTGATCAGTTTCAAAGAAGGGGATTGCAAATTCCAAATAATGCACGATGTGAATACTGGAGGAAGAAACCAATGCACATCAATTTATCCACTGCAACCTCACAAGAACCCCTTAAGGCGATCTGTACAACTCTTCAACTGGTCGTAGGTGAGTCCGCCATCAAAACCCCACCTCTTTCGCTCTCTAATCCGCACCACGGTCAGAGTCAGAGATCCTCCCGCGGAGGGCATTCATGGCATCGACGTTGTCGGTCATTTGGATCAAAAGAAACAATAGGATATTTCACAGAGAGAAGACCACCATCGAGGTCTTGAAACACAGGGTCAAACCCTTAGTCATCTTTTGGGCAAAAGATGGCAATGCTGAATTTAAAGCCCATCTTCATTACTCGCGCCGCTCTCTAGAGACCACCAGAGCCCAGCCAATCCAAGCTCAACTTTGATGGCTGCTCCCTCCCCAACTCAGGCCCAAGCGGCATAGAGGGCATATTCAGAGACAAGGACAGCTGCACCCTCTTCTCATACTCATGTTTCATTGGATACACCAACTCCAATACGGTGGAGGCTTTAGCTCTCCTGAAAGGCCTTAGGAACTTCAACCCCAATTGAAGCCTAATGTTGATTTTCGAAGGACACTCAAAAAATGTATTGGCATGGGCCAAGAACCTCACCTTGCCCTTGGAGGCTGGACCATATTTTTTATCAGATTTTCCAAATTTACAGGCCTATTCACTTATTTAGGAGGCATACCTGGATGGTAGCCAATGCAGCAGCTGATGCCTTGCTAACGAGGAAGCCATACTAGCAAGAGCAACACACGCAGACACACAGGTGACCTTTTGAGCACCTTTTTGAGAACTTGATCCATTTTGTTCCATATACTGATTGTATTGAAATTTTTGGGCCCTTAGGGGAATTTAGTATAGGGCACTGGCCTGTGGGTTTCCTAATCTCTTATAATTTCTTTTATTCAATACAACTCCCAACATATTGAAAAAAAAATGTACAGAAGACTCCTTTGATACTGTCCTGTGATAAATTTACAAATTGACATCTATCACAAAAGTGACAAAACTATGTTACATAAACAGCAAGTAAGTATTAAGAACTTTTGAAAAACTTTAACATCATAAACAAAGTACCATTAGTGTCCACTAGATTCTGAATTTATTATCACCAATTCATAACTTAGTGTTACCTGAAGAAAAGAAAACTTGTGGGAGGACACTCAACAACTTTTCAACTTTTTTCACCAAAAGTTTCTTTTCCCTTCCGAAGCGTCTTCGATTTCTGCAAAAAAGGGATAGAAATAATCATCAATTGCAGCTCAATCACTTCCATAGGTTAATGACATACAAGTAGTTCAGTAAGGAATACAGACACATGTTCATAGGCCATGATCTTGATTTCCAGTTCTTCAATGGCCCTAAGTACTTGTGGATCAGATTCAGATAGAAGCCAATCCACTTTCTGGCTCAGAAAGTCAGGAATGGTTTGCTGAATATGCCCAACCTGAAAACAATTGGCAAGGCATTAGCAAGAGAGAGAGAGAGAGAGAGAGAGAGAGAGAGAAGAGGCATTATTTGAATTGCTGCTGAAAAGAGATAACCAACAAACAAAATAATAGAAATATTTAATTACTATTTTGTAGCGCAACTAGTGCAAGCAAACTATATAGCAGATTAAATTAGAATCAGCAACAAAAAGTACCTCATAATGGTTCAAGCTTTTAAATGCAGAGACCCGTGCCTTTACCCATCTATCTCCATAGCCTATATGCCTTGAGGTTGCAATTTCCACAAGAATTTGCAAAATGCTCTTTGAAGGTTCAGGATATGCCTCGACATCAGTTGCGGCCCATCTTAGAAGAATGCATAAGCTTCAACAATATTACAAGATTTAGGATAATTCTCTCTTTCAAATAGATTTGTAACAGCAATAAAGAATAGTACAATATTCTGAAAAAAAACTCGCAACACTGAACAACAATAAATAAGGCACTGCATGGCTGCACCAAAAATCCTGAAATTATATTTCGTAATGCATGATATTCGTGATTTTGACATTTTGGATATTGTGTTTGACAGCCCAAAGTCCTATCGTATAATTTCACGATATGTGCCCAAAAATTAGGATTTATTTGATAAGCTCGGGAAAAAAAATCACAATATTTAAAAGTGCAATAAAGGTACAGCTGACTTTCCTTTCTTTTTTAATCATGCATTATAATAATATTCTTCTGTTTTGACTGTCTAAGTATGTTACAATTTTCAATAGGATAGAAATATGTGATTGTTTAACTGACAATTTAGTAAATTATTTTTCATTAATTATTTTCTTATTTATAATTCTAGGAACAGATTTGATCATAACCAAGACCCCCAGCCTCCTCTCTCTCTCTCTCTCTCTCTCTCTCTCTCTCTCTCTCTCTCTCTCTCTCTCTCTCTCTCTCTCAAAAAAAATAAAAAAAATAAATAAACTTACAACATTCAGCATGACAGAATTTCTAAAGTTCGGCATAACAATCACATACGATTCTATTCATGAAAGAGGCCACAATTCTGACTAAAACCATGAACAAAAACATGCAAACAAAGCTCCATCCAAGAGAATCAAGTGCAATAAATGCCCTAAAATTTTACCTCCCACACCCAATTTATTTGTTTTCCTCAACGATAATAATCAATTCACATTTATTTTGGAATCTTTTCTGTTTATTGCATTGTACGGGCACTTGTAAGTAAAATTTGTGAGTCTTGATAAAAGAAAAAGAAAATTTTTGAATTTATACACCAGATAGTTCCAACTTTCAGATGTTGCAATGCGATAATCTCGTAATCCCTTAAAGAACATGTTTGGAACACCAACTCTATGATTAAAGTTCCAAAACCACTTTATTATAGATACCTAGAGATTTGCACATTAATGTACAAAAACATTCCTACTTGTACCTCAATCACAATCTGGAGAAAAAGCAGCCATCAAAATGGTTCACTTCCTCTTAGTGTTTTTAAATTAATGGATTTCCATCACGATTAAGGGATTTTGACATGGTTGCATAGGTTATAACATTCTCAATTGCTTTCATATGGGTGGCTGCTCTTCCTGCCCATTGTAATTGAGGGACATGTAGGAATACTTTTACGCACTGCAAAAAATTCCATCAATATCAAAATGGACCGATTCAACACTTGGTCAAATGGTCAGTTTGATACCTTGAACACTTCTTACAGTGATGACTAGACTCTATCCTTGCCACATCTGTCTTCTATCAATGAACACTCATTCAGAAATGCACAATAGCTATTATCCCCCTTAATCTAGGAATCATTCAAACAATATCTCCTTGCCATATCTGACACATCAGTCTTCTATTTTTTTATTTTCTTCTTTTACTATTCACTGATCAATTTTATTTTGTGAAAAAAGAAAGTTCTTCTTTTGGCTTGATTTACAACCATGTTCTTTCTCCATTATTGTTGATTTTTACTTGTTTGAGGTTCGGGAAAAAGTAGATTTAATTTCCCCCATTTCTTTCCTGCATCAACTACTCACCAAAATCTTTACATTGTTCGTGAAACCCAAATAAACCAGTTTCTATCGCCCACTTCATCTTTGAGGACTTTACCACCAAATATTATGTTTAAATTGTTGGCCCAGCAATTTGGTCTTTTCCCAATGTCTTCCTATAACATAGCTAGGGCCCATTTCTCCAATTTAACTTGCATTGTTTTTCTTTCTTTGGTGAAGTTTCAGTCTGCTATCCACAACAGGCACATCCATTGCTGTCACCCATCGCTTCCTCTGAGAAGACGACAGCCTCCTCCCCTCTCAACCACTCTCTCCAATCCTCTCTCCACTCATTAGGGGGCGGCACTAAGGACGACACTCGTTCTATGGAGGACCAGTTACCATGCAGCATATTTAACCTATTGATTATCTCTCCCACACATCATGAAATAAGCTACAGTACCATCTACTGTATGCTTGGCATTATAAGCTAATTTACCCACATTCTAGCACAATGTTATCGCTTCTTACCTTTGATCTGCTTCATGCAACTATTTACACTAATACTGTAGCCAAAGAACACTGCATGTGTTACAAGTATAACACTCAATTCTGCCTTTTTGGTCTAGATTTCCAATTTCCATGAGTTAGATCACTCTGATGTAAGAGGAATTTATGGTTTCTTACTATATTTACCTCATCCACGACTTTAACAAAATAAATGGATAAATCGAATATTCTGGATATTCTTCTTGAAGCACAAATCAGAAGTTTATTATGTATTTAGTTCTTTTCATAGCATATTAAGTACTCAATTTCTTTTTACTAATGGTGATTTCTCGTTCATTGAAGAAAAAGGTCTATAACTATAATCCATGTACAAAGAATTATAACAAAAATAGGATTTGACAAAATTGTAAAAGAGATGAGCCTAACTGACGATTGTGCTGTGAATAATTGAGAGTGAAGATTTGTTAGTCTTGGGCCAAAGAAGTGGCTAGCAGCCAAGTATGTTTGAAGATACCACAAAACAGAAATAAAATCAAAAGATCATGTCAAAAAAATTTTCAAACACCATGGACAGGCAATGCTTTTGTTTGACCAAGACAAATGATGGTGAAGTCACCTTTTATATGAAATGGCCCCATCTGAAGATTGCAAACTCAGATTCACCAAGTCATCAAAGTTTCTCATTCCGAATCAAGGGGCCATGAATTGCTTCGATGGTCACAAGTGTCACTATTATGGGAAAGGAAGGACAAGAAAATTTGCCCATTGGGTGAAAATGAAGAAGAAAGTGAAAACAGATTTTCTACCATGCACTCCCAAAGCACTTTTTACAAAATTTTCAGAACTTGAAACAAGTTGAACATGCATGTAGGACTTTTCTGGTTGAAAAGCAAAACTCTTAGTTGCTGGAATTGTATTCCTTCCAAAACCATTTGTGTATTTTGTTCCTCTAGCAATCTTGGCGCATTATGACAGGGAGGAATGGTGGGGATCAGCATGGGGGTAGCAGTGTAGTGAGGATGACAAAAGGTAGTAGGAAATAATCCCAATTCTTATATGATTAGGATGATAAAAGGTGATAGAGAAAACCTAACCGCCCTGAATTTCATTCATTCAGATCTTACTAATCCAAGTAACTTAAAAGAAACTGTCAATTAACTTTAACAGCACTCCTAATTTGTTAGCACTTTATAATTTAATTTCAGTAAAATGACAAATAAACCAGAACAGTCAGCCACAAGATTACCCCTTAGATCCTACACCAAAAAACTATAAGTTTCCCAATCCATACCACCGGCATTATCTCATACAATCTCTTGCAGGTAATGATATATAAACATGATGTCATGATGACATCAACTATGAAAAATGCTTTGATCCTTGTTTTCCCCTATTTTACCACCGTGATCACCCAGAATGAGCTTTTGTTAGTTTTCCCCTCTCTTTTCTTTTCTTTTTGTCTGTTTTTTTTGGTTGTTTACAAGATACTTCTGGCATCAAGCCACAATTGCCATCACCACCAACATGAACCCGCCACCACTGCACCACCACCATGATCAATCAACTGCCAACAACACTGCTTCACCACCACCTTTCAAGCAGAGCTATCTTCTATGGTGAGAGCAAGAGGATATGTGGGCCTCTACTTCAAGGAGAACTAGAAACCTCGCGAGAGATAGATAGAGAGAGCACAGCATGGCAGCAATGGCAGTGATGGTTGTGATGCCTCTTTCATGGTGATAGTGCAAGTAATCAGCGACTGGAGTAGGGGATAGTGAGGTTCATGGAAAAGAACCAATTCTTATACAGGTCAGGGCCTACGCAAGTCTTTTGATCTAATCAGATGGATGACCCATATTGAGACCCATATTTTCCATTTAATAGGATAAACAAAATCAAATTTTATGGTAATTTTTTTCCCCTCAATTTGGGCAAAGTGAATTAAAAATTGTGATACCCCGATATAAACCAGATAGCAAAAGAGCAATGGACACAGAAAGTAGGGCTCTTATTTCACCATTTCATAGATTCCAGGATTATCCAGCAAATAATAGAAATAGATTATAGCTTATAAAGGAAAAAATATACCATATATCTTACTTTCATTCATATTATCTTATAGTTATATGCTCTAATATATCTAAAAGCAATCATATTATAATTTCAGGATATGATATTATTTGTTAAAAATTGTAGTTATCAAAATCAGATGTCATATCACAACGAAAAAAGGAATAACTAGTAGTATCTGGTAACAGTTTATACTGTCGACAGCAGAACACCAAGAATATGCGCATATCAGGCAATCTTGACAAAAACCATATTTCACTGTAACTTCTACTGTTATAAATTTATCTAGAGTGCAAATCATAATGAATCCATAAGTGAAATATAAAGGAAAACCTAGAGAAGAAACAATTTATACAGTAGTTGAACCAGTGTCAACAATATACGATCAAAAAGAAATGAACAGTGTAAAAAATATCACTTAGCTTAAGAAATCGCTTACGGCAGGACACAAGTCACCAAAGAATCATACCTACAAGCAACAATTGGGTCCTTTGAATAGTCCAACAAATGCTGTTGAATTACATCCCAAGCCGTGTAAAAATCTACACAAAAGAACAAAGATCACCACAATCAAAAAACCAATAATAGATGGATTTTTTTTTCACTGTAATAGATGAAGGAACATCCTTTTGTTACTAATAGAAAAGCCGTATAAACCACGCCACATGGTACTTTCCAATGCAACGGCACTGAATTGAACAAGTGTCTGATAGATTAATTGTATCTACGAGCTAAGAACCTTCATTGAAGTTTAGCAATCTCACTGTAACAATCTCAACTTCAGTCCTTCCAATTTCAAATGTTATACATTTTTTTTTTTTTTAAATAATTTCAAATGTTTTACCTTGTATGTTCATAAGCATAAAATGCAATAATAACATCTTAAGATAAACCATTTCTCAATGCACTAGGCATTGTGAAGTCAAAGACAGAAAATTTCTGAGGAGAAACCAAAGGACCGACTCTTGGAAGTGGAATAAGAGGGTGACTAGACATTATGCAGATAATAACTTATTTCAGGCACTAATTGTCTTTCTACAAGCCCCAGATAGATCACTCACTACATCAAGATGCCTAAAAAGCAAAAGAAGACATTTGAAGGCAATCAAGGAAGCTCTCAGTTCTACATGAGAATAGTCACAATGTCCCTCCAAACCCCATAAAGGCATCAAAAACCATTAGTAAGCTATCTCTAATCATGAAACCCACAAGTGGGCACTCTAAATTCCTTTGGCAGCTTTCGTCACTAATCACAATCAAGAGGCACAAAAAAAGAAGACATTTGCAAGCCAGCCAATGAAGCTTCCACATCTAATCAGTAGAGTTGATTTAGAGTCACAAATCCCCGTAACACTGCCAAGATATTGGAAACTGTTGGATTTATAGCCGTTCAAAGTCTTGACCCCACCATTCTATGATAGTTCTCAGTCATAGTGGGAGCGAAATAGTACACTTGTCTCACCGAATTTTTGCAAACTGGAATTTAAAAAGATATAAACCCTAATTTATGAGGACTGAGTGCTTAAAAGGGGGCTTTCGGACCAAGAGATTTGAGGGTTCCCTCTAATCAAGGTTGGTATAAGTACACTTCATGATTTTGTTATCCAGGGTATGAATATTCCAATGGATCTGAGAAATTCTGTGAGCCCGACCGATTTTGAGTATTTCTAATAGCCCTGCGTGAAAAGGATGTGCTTTGAGAGGACATGAACCAAAATCCCTAACCATGAGCCTTCTCACAGCGTGTGCATATATAATTGCAAATGGAATTTTTTGAGAATGTTTTAGAATTTTTGGGAATTTTTCTGAAGGCAAGAATAATGAATTGTGGATTTGTTCAAGAAAACGATAATTTAGGACAGCCACACATGTGGCCGAGGTGGTGCCCAAACGGCCAATGGGCACCACACGGCTGCCACGTCACCACACCCTGCTGATGTGTGGCTAACGTGAGGAGCCCTAGAGCGACGTGCCCATCTTATTGTGTTTGGTTGGAGCACATATTGTGTGCTCTTATATTATGGACATCAGGTGAATTCTTGGTGCATGCAATTTGCCATTAGGACCAAGATTTTTTCCCTGATGTTTGGGGCTTTGTCCAATTAAAATCAATATCTTACAACATTTTTTTACGTGGGAAATTTTAATTGCACGAGTGTGTGTACACATGAATGCTATGACACCTGTCTAATGACAACACATATTTGGATTAAGACCATGGGTATTTTTGGCATCAACATTTATTTGGATTGAATTTCAATTTACATGTAATCAAGAGAAATTTGGCAATGAATTAGGGTTTCGGGGGATAATGGTGTGACAAATCTCATCCACACGTGATAGTCATTTTGTGAGATGAACGAAGGATCTTTGCTCTCTCTCACCCCTTCTATGCCCTTAATCCATGGTCCAAATTTAATTACACTTGAAGCTTCCACATACCAGCCTAGGTATACCCTTATACCCTAATTTCTTACATACCTAGGAGAGTTAGAAACCAACTTTGAGAGGCACGCCACCCTTTTCACTTGTTCTATGAGTATTCTAAGACAGAAAAGAGAGAGACAATGAGTAAAAGGGAGAGGCACACCCCCCTCTCCATGGAGCATCTTTAAGGGCATGAAGCACACCTCCTTTCCGCTTCTTCTTCATCATTTCAGCCACCTTCTTGCTGTAAATTGAGCAACTACAGCAAGGTAAACCTTTCCTTATGATCTTTTAAGTTCATTTTCTTTGGTCCTTGCATGCTTAACTAGTTTGACTATACACCTTGTTCACTATATCCCATGTCGGCATAGTTTCTCATTGGCTCTTCTTTGGACATATCCTATCTTGGCATGGTTTCTCATTGGCTTGTCCTTTGAGTTTTATTTGGGTGAAATTTTCTAAGTATTTTCATAGTCTACCAGCAAGTTAAAGTCAATTCTGGTGTACTTAGAATGCCATCTTTCTTAGACCTTACCATGAAAAACCTTCCCCGTGCATACACATGATTCTCATACTCTATTGTTGACCCATATTCTTGACGTGCCTTCTGATCTAGCCCACACGTTATCATCTTCTTGCCCCATTCTTGAGTACTTTATTTGAGAACTTCAAATGTGGATCAATGCTTCATGATGCTTGCTTCCCATAAATTGAGATTAAATTTGGACACATGAGCTTGCGCTATCGGTAGTAGGCATAACAAGGGTTGTGTTTAGATCCTTCTTGACACACCGGGTAAAATGAGCTTAAAATCGACTTCCCATGATTTTAGATTAATGTGCACACGGTTTGTATATGTAAATAGAGAGTGAGTTTGTATAAATTTTGCAACCCTAGTGTTTGTGTTAATTCGAGTTTGTATTAATTCATGAGTTGGGTATATGTGGCTGAAATTGTATTTAAGGGACATTGTATGGTATTTTCACAATCTCTATGGTGTCCATATGAATAAAAGTTTTGTTTGGATAATATTGAGGTCATGTATATGTGATCTTGAGTGTATGTAATAGTCCTTATGGGGCGAAAGGTTGGATGTATTGCCACAATTTGGTCCAAGGTCTTCATACCTCAAGTCTTTTGTATTCAAATTTATAAAAAAAAATAACTATTGTTCCCTAGGAAATGGGTTAAACACTCGACAAAACCTAAGCTAAGTTATATCTACGACACCCATTATGAGGCGCCCTTGATTCCTCTTGCAGCTTCCCTTAAGAGTTTGGAGCCACTTACTTAGGCAGCCCCATGTGCTAGTGTTTTATGATAGCAAGTTCTCTTTTAGTGATTCCCAATAAGGCAAAACTTTTTTAACCACAGTTCAATTTTTAGATTTCTTTAGAAGGGTGCCCCTTCGAAAATTGGCAATTCATAACCCACTTCCTTGTCAAATTTATCTTCATTCACATTTCAAACACTCCCTGGATTTTGGCTTGTAAGCACAAAACCCCAAACATTAATATCCTAAATTTGGTAAGAAAAAAGGCCAATCAAAGATGATGGATCCATATTTTTTAGGAAACGAGAGTCCAAAAGGAAAAAAGAGAAACACACAATATACTACACACGAACACTAAAAAATATTTCTGACAGTTTGAAAAATATCCTAAAACAATAAGAAATGGTTCTAAAAGTGGATTTGTACCATTGGGTCAAGAAAAGTAATTGTCAGGGCACTCTTCTCATGATTGACCCGTCAAAGTTAGCAAATAAAAAAAGGAACTGTAGTTCCAGTATCGTGGATTACATGTTCATCTCCCGAGGAGTGATTCACATGCACTTTTTGACCTCCCTTGGTGTCACATGCACGTATCGCTAAAGTGCAAAGGGGACTCTATATGTGCACATGTACACGTCTCCCTTTGCAGGGCTGCTTTAGAATGAGGCTGTCATATGTACATGCCGTGTGGGAATTTTATTCAGGATTTGACCCTCGCTCTCATAGGCTTACATCCACACATAGGAGACCATGAAGCTCTCCTGGCCTACATACATCGTCCTTAGACATCTCTCCAACCATAGTTGTTGGAAACGCCTGAGAACCCGAATCGTTTCAGAAACCGGAATCGAGGAATCGCCCTGGCCAGAAGTTCCCTGTTGTAGGAATCGTTGTCCGTACAATAGGAATCGCTGGGAACGTGATTCCTAATTTTCAAGAATCGAGTATCGATTGGAATAGGTCCAAGTTTCACCTACATATGGAATCGAGATTCCAACCTCCTTGGAATCGAGATTCCCATCCCCCCGGGTTCGACACTCCAAGTGTTAAGTTTCACAAATACACGGAATCGAGTTTTCGACATATGTGGAATCGAGTTTCCGATATACACAGCATCGAGTTTCCAATATACGTGGTATCGAGTTTCCGTTGTATGCGGGATCGAGTTTCCATCATTTATGGAATCGTGCTTCTAACATATTAGGAATCGAGTGTCAATCATCTAAGGAATCGTGTTTGTAACATATTTGGAATCAAGTTTCTAAACTATGTGGATAAGAGATCCATGTTCGTTTGAGATCGAGATTTACAATAGCGCAATTTAGTTTCTGGCATCACTTGATTCCAGTTTCTGACATACGTGATACATAGATATGTTGCTGTGTAGAATCGTGGTTCCTACATATTTGGAATCAAGTTTCTGAAGTATTGAAGGGGTGAGTTGGTCAAGTGTCACTGGGTAGAATTTTTAGACATTAGGAGTACTACAATACCATTTAGGAAGTGTCAGGTGTCACTAGATTGTTTAGACTTTAGACATTAGAAGAGTTTGGGTTTTCTCAAGCTGATGCTATCACAGAATGTGGTATAGGGCCTATAGGCATTGTCGCAGCTACATGGCGGCATGTTGTGCAGTGTGTGGTATAGGGCCGGCATTATCGCAGCTACAAGGCAGCATGTTGTGCGTGAAGGAAAGATGGTTGTATCAACATGTGTTAGTGTATCATCTGAGAGACAACGTGGTTGGCAAAGTTTACACTGGAACACCAACTTACCCCTTCAAGAGATCAAATTTAAATATTTAGAGCTTTAAAGTACTAAGTTACTAACTACTAAACATGACAGTGATTTTTTTTCAGATAACAAAGGAGGTTATAACTTAATAACTATCAGACCATTTGAAGTTTAGATTTTTCTGGAATATAATTTTTTGGAACTAAGAGGATGTGGCCATGTGATCATTAAGAGTTATTTAGAGGTAAGAGTTAAAACTAAGTAATCCACATCTTTACCCTCATTAAAAAGTACACAACTCGATTTGTTACTTTTGCACTGAATTTTTTTAATAATAATTTTTTGTTTAGGAGAAGATGTGTTTTATTTGTTTAAGAGAAGCAGTACCTACTCACTACTAGACCAAATCATCAAATTATCTCGACATGGACACCTAATCACAAGTTACAAGCAATGATCATATACGTGTTCTTTTTCACCTAATCACAAGATAGAAGATGCAAATATTTTTTACTCATCTTTTTCATAACTATTGGACACTAAATAATTGTGAAATGTATTCCACAAAGAGATTGCAAGAATGTTATAGTAATTCATACTTAAATATTTCAAATCTTCTCGCTCATTTATGAGCGGGCACATAACTCTGTATGATTGTTTTGCACTATGATTTTTTCATAATAAATTTTATTTTTGAGAACAGAATTTATCTTTGAAACCATTTTTTTTGTTTAAGAGAAGCAATCCCGAGTCCCCACGACACAAGAGCATCAGATTTTTGGAGTTGGAGTTGGACTATATACAAGTTACAGGAGGCAATTTTCTTTTACTCATTTAATGCAAGTATTGACCAATAAAAAATGAAGTGTACTATGTTTGATTAAGTGTGGGACGTAATCCACCGAGAGATTGCATAAAAATGCATCCTTGGCTTATTTCACCAACATGTGGGCTGTGCACTAAGTCAAGAGAGCACTAACGCTTACAGATGGCCTTCCCTTCACCCAAGATAGTGTGATCTATCGCTTACACGATGGCCTTCCCTTCACCCATGATAGTGTGATTATCAATGTGATAATGGGTTCCCCCGTAATGATTGCTGGTCTCGATGAAATGTTGGGACCAGTATATGTGGTTCTTGTGAATTTATCTATTAGAGGTTTTGTCCGAGGCAATAGGAGACTAAGAGTGAAAGTCCATTTATTTATTAGAGGTTTTCTATTTTTCTTTGCATTTTATATGCTTTTAGTTTCTCCCTCCATGAAAGCAACCCAGTAAAAGCGAGAGAAAGTCCATTGAGAGAGATAGGTTACGTCAAAAAAATGGAAGAAGCAAGTGAAAGTCCATTGAGAGAGAGGATATATAAAAAAATGGAAGAAGCATAGCAGGGGAGTGAGAGAAAAAGATTGGCGAGGGGTAGAGAGAATGTAGGGAGAGATTAGCATAGGGGATGAGGGAAAGAGAGAATAGAGAGCAGTTGCTAAGAATTATAAGAAAGAAACTTCAAGAAATGTCATGAGCAAATACACGGTAGATGACCCAAGAAAAATTAAGGAAAGTGGGTACAAGTAAAAAAATTTCAAGAACACAGAGACAAATTGATACATGGACCAGCAATTTACTTGCAGAAGAAAACCAGCTAGTGATGGATTCTACAAATCCAGTGAAAACACTGTTCCTTCTGATTTGAAATTTGTCTCCAATTAATATCAAAGAGTAACATCAATAGAGAACAAAATGGAACTGAAGAACTGATAAACAATTCATCGCTTTTTCTCCTCGATAAGAATCAATCCTTTAAAGCAAATATTGATGGTTTTTTTGAGTCTATGAATCTCTAAAGGAGTTTGTGAGGGGTGGGGTAGTCCCAAATCTAGTTTTTCCTCTACAACTTAAAGGAGTTTTGGGGGAGAGAGAGAGAGGGTGATAGGGTAGAGGTCATGGTACATCATAGATTTAATAGTGACTCGCATGGTAGGTTTAAAAGCCATCCATGTAGAGAGAGGGAGAAAATGAGTGGGATTTGATATTTTGGGATATTGTACTTGCAAGATAATATTTTATGAGATTCTTGCATTTAAAACCTAATAATGACCTATAGATTTTTTCGATTTTGGTAGGTTTAAAAGCCATCCATGTAGAGAGAGGGAGAAAATGAGTGGGATTTGATATTTTGGGATATTGTACTTGCAAGATAATATTTTATGAGATTCTTGCATTTAAAACCTAATAATGACCTATAGATTTTTTCGATTTTACCCTTAATGATAGTTTACCCTTACCGACATAGGCGATTATGTTTGGTTAAATATATTTTAACATTGTATTAATCGACATAGGCGATTATGATTGGGTAAATATATTGTAACATTGTATTAATCGAGACTTGTACATAACATTTATACTCAAAGATCGCTAAAATATGTTTTTATTGCTATCCACGTGTAATTTATAAAATTGAGATACCACCACAGAATTATTGACAGGGCGGTCCATCCAACATCAATGGCCCTTATGGTCAGGTGATGGACCATGCCTAATAATCCATAACAACCAAACTCGACTTAGTTGTTCGAATCCAATAACCTAATTCACACTTTCACACTCTTTTGAAAAGGTAGGATAATGATATGAAAAGTGAGATAATGATATGCACTTATTGTGTAGCCGTACCACTCAAAATAGTAATCCTAATAACACGTATAGTTAATAATATAGTTAGTAATGAACAACTTGATAAGATAGCATAGTTAATAATAACCAACTCAAGGTGACGTCCACCAATTTTGTGATCGTCATCGTAGTCCTATGGTGAGTATGAACCATGTCAACCCAATAAGCTTCTAAAGTTGGGAAAATATTAAATGCTCATGATGACGTGTGACCATGTCATCGAATTTTTTGATGGCATGAATAGTCCTTGCATTGAAGAGAAAAGAAGGTTGTGAAAAAGCAAAGTGTCAGACTATTAATAGTAATACTCTAGCTTGCCATTTGTAGGCTTCAACCAGTTAAGATATGAGAATGAGGAGAAGAGGTTGTGAAAATGATTAGGCCCTATAAGTTCATAGTGAGTGTTGTTTGCCTTTTGTAGGCTTCAACCATTTAAGTCATGAGAACCAGGAGATAAGGTTGTGAAAATGAGTAGGCCTTACCATCAATGCATGTGAGAATGTGCTTGACGTGCTCATTTCCCTATTGTACTACTTTAGTACACAGAATTCCATTGCAGGTGTCTCTCTCCGTGCTATGGTTCTTTTTTTCTTTGAGGAAGTTGGACAGTATCGATATCCCATTCTAGTTTCTATTTAATATTGGAAAGTTAAGGTTAATCATATTGGGCCCTATGAGTCCTTCATAAATTTAAGTAGAAATTTTAAATAAACATTATATATAATATTTTAAATAAATATTATATAGAATATTTGTAGTTCTATATTATATAATATATAATCAACTTATATTATAATCAATATTATATATCTTATATAATTATTATATTAATTTAATATTATATATAACATTTATATTATCGTATTATATAACACATGGAAACACCACAATGCCATTGAAGTGGAAGCCGTATTTTTCATAAGCTCTCTGTAAAATGGGGAAGAAAATGGGTAGGTCGATGTATTTTGCCATAGGGAGAGAGATAGGTGGTGGCGAGAGGCAAGAGAGAGAGGGAGAGAGAGGACAAAGGTTGTGAGAGAGAAGGATTTGCTGATGAGAGAGATGCAAGGGAGCTGTTGAGAGGGGGTGAAAATGTTGAGAGGAGGTGAAAGAGAGATTGTACACCTTCAAATTGTGATACACGTGATAGCCTCAAAAGCCATCCACAAAAGAGAGAGAGAGAGAGAGAGAGAGAGAGGGAGAGGGAGAAATTACCATCCACGTAAAGAGAGAGAAGGGAGAGGTAAAAATTGAGAGATTGCATGAGATTTTTGCATTAAAAACTTAATAATGACGAATAGATATTTACGATTTTACCCTTACCCTTTAGTTTTTATGGCCATCCACGTGAGTTATAAAATTGCCATACCATACATTTATTGACGGCCATGGGTCCACCTAAAGTCAATAGTCCCTGTGGTGAGGTGATGGACCATGGATAATAATCCACAAAAACAAAACTAAAGCTTATGTTTTAGTCCAATAACCTAATTCACAGTTTTCACAAATTAGAAACCTGGGATAATGATGAGCATTTATTGTGTTTGAAGTTCCAACCATTATAATAACCCATAACTTATAGTTAATAATAACAGAAAACTTGATAAGATCCCATAGTTAATAATTAGGAACTCGTGGTGATGTGCTGATGTACCAACGAGTTTTCTTATGGTCACCAAGTCCACATAAAATTGTAGTCCCTATGGTGAACCGTAAAACAATGATAATAATCTATTAAGCTTTGGTTTTATCTAAAGGTGAGAAATATTGAGCATTTAACGAATTAAATGCTCCTGATGACGTGTTTTTAGGCCACGTTGTTTACAAGTATATCTATCCCACGCTGATTTCTATTTAATATTGGAATGTTAAGGTTAACCATGTTGGGCCCTACGAGCCCTTTATAAAGGTAGTCCGGTAGCTCTACACTGTAGTAAGGGATTATGGAATGTAAAGGCAGTCAAGACCCTCGAACGCTTAGGGATTCTACAGGTCTAGGAATGCAGTAAATGTGCTCTACACTGTAGTAAAGGATCATGGAATGTGAAGAAAGTCCGGTAGCTCCCCTACAGACATAAAGTGGACAATAGACGATGGGAAATATGACACTGTAACTACAGTCCACTGGTATGGTGTCCCATACCCCAATTGTAGTTCATGTGGCTTGGACACCCGATGGATAGAGTGGATCACTACTCCATAGAGCACAATCCGGTTAGCTCCCATACAGACCTAAAGTGTACAATAGAAGATGGGAAATATGACATTGCATTTGCAGTACCCCGGTATCATGTCCCATACACCAATTGTAGTTCATGTGGCTTGGACAACCACGGATAGAGTGGATCACTACTCCATAGTCCACAGTCCGGTTAGCTACCCTACAGACCTAAATTGTACAATAGACGATGGGAAATATGACACTGTAATTACAGTCCACTGGTATGGTGTCCCATACACCAATTGCAGTTCATTTGGCTTGGACACCCCATGGATAGAGTGGATCATTACTCCATAGTCCACAGTCTGGTTAGCTCCCCTACAGACCTAAAGTGTACAATAGACGATGGGAAATATAAAACTGTAATTACAGTCCACTGGTATGGTGTCCCATACACCAAGTGTAGTTCATGTGGCTTGGACAACCATGAATAGATTGGATCACTACTCCATAGTCCACAGTCCGGTAAGCTCCCCTATAGACCTAAAGTGTACAATAGACGATGGGGAATATGACACTGTAATTACAGTCCACTAGTAGGGTGTCCCATACACCAAGTGTAGTTCATGTGGCTTGGACAACCATGGACAGAGTGGATCACTACTCCATAGTCCACAGTCCGGTTAGCTCCCCTATGGACCTAAACTGTACAATCGACGATGGGAAATATGACATTGTACCTACAGTCCGCTGGTATAGTGTGCCATACACCAAATGTAGTTCATGTGGCTTGGACAACCATGGATAGAGTGGATCACTACTCCATAGTCCACTGTCCTATTAGCCCCCTACAGACCTAAAGTGTACAGTAGACAATGAGAAATATGATACTGTAATTACAATCTACTGGTATGGTGTCCCATACACCAATTGTAGCTCATGTGGCTTGGACAACCATGGATAGAGTGGATCACTACTCCATAGTCCACAGTCCGGTTAGCTCCCCTACAGACCTAAAGTGTACAATAGAAGATGGAAAATATTGACACTGTAATTACAGTCCACTAGTATGGTGTCCCATACACCAAGTGTAGTTCATATGACTTGAACGATCATGGATAGAGTGGATCACTACTCCATAGTCTACAGTCCAGTTAGCTCCCCTACAGACCTAAAGTGTACAATGGACGATGGGAAATATGACACTGCAATTACAGTCCACTAGTATGGTGTTCTATACACCAAGTGTAGTTTATGTGGCTTGGACAACCATGGATAGAGTGGATCACTACTCCATAGTCCACAGTCCGGTTACCACCCCTACAAACCTAAAGCGTACAACAGACGATGAGAAATGACACTATAATTACAGTCCACTAGTATGGTGTCCCATACACCACGTGTAGTTCATGTGGCTTGGACAACCATGGATAGAATGGATCACTACTCCATAGTCCACAATCCGGTTAGCTCCCCTATAGACTGTACAATAGACAATGGGAAATATGACACTGTAATTACAGTCCACTGGTATCGTATCCCATACACCAATTGTAGTTCATGTGGCATGGACACCCCATGGATAGAGTGGATCACTATTCCATAGTCCACAGTCCGGTTAGCTCCCCTACAGAACTGAAATGTACAATAGACGATAGGAAATATGACACTGTAATTACAGTCCACTGGTATGGTGTCCCAAACACCAATTGTAGTTCATAGAGTGCATCACTACTCCATAGTCCACAGTTCGGTTAGCTCCCCTATAGACTAAAGTGTACAATAGACAATGGGAAATATGACACTGTAATAACAGTCCACTGGTATGGTGTCCCATACACTAATTGTAGTTCATGTGGCTTAGAGACCCCATGGATAGAGTGGATCACTACTCCATAGTCCACAGTCCGGTTAGCTCCCCTACAGACCTAAATTGTACAATTGACGATGGGAAATATGACACTGTAATTACAGTCCACTGGTATGGTGTCCTATACACCAATTGTAGCTCATGTGGCTTGGACACCCCATGGATAGAGTGGATCACTACTCCATAGTCCACAGTCCGGTTAGCTCCCCTACAGACGTAAAGTGTACAATAGACGATGGAAAATATGACACTGTAATTACAGTCCACTGGTATGGTGTCCCATACACCAATTGTAGTTCATGTGGCTTGGGCACCCCATGGATAGAGTGGATCACTACTCCATAGTCCACAGTTCGGTAGCTCCCCTACAGACCTATAGTGTACAATAAACGATAGGAAATATGACACTGTGATTACAGCCCACTGGTATGGTGTCCCATGCACCAATTGTAGTTCATGTGGCTTAGACACCCCATGGATATAGTGGATCACTACTCCATAGTCCACAGTCCGGCAGCTCCCCTACAGACGTAAAGTGTACAATAGACGATGGAAAATATGACACTGTAATTACGGTCCACTGGTATGGTGTCCATACACCAATTGTAGGTCATGTGGCTTGGACACCCATGGATAGAGTGGATCACTACTCCATAGTCCACAGTCCAATAGTTCCCCTACAGACTTACTGATCCGACTTGATCAAACCCATACGACTCAGTAGTGTATTATAATATGTAATATATTTTCTAAAATATAATATAATAATAAAATAAAATATTAATATTGAAATATTATAATATTATCAATCTGGGGGTCTTACTGATATTAAATCTAATTTATCGAATTGGGTATGAGAACTACTCCAACCCGATCATACCCATATGACCCGATAGTCTATTATAATATGCTATATATTTGATAAAATATAATAATAATACTAAAATAAAATATTTAATATTTAAATATTATAATATTATGGATCTGGGCCTTACTGATATTAAATCTAATTTATCGAATTGGGTCTGAGAACTGATCCGACCCGATCAAACCCATACGACCCAGTTGAGTATTATAATATGTACTGTATTTGATAAAATCTTATATAATAATAAAATAAAATAATAATATTTAAATATTAATATTATCGATCTGGGTCTTACTGATATTAAATTTAATATTATCGAATTGGGTCTGAAATCTGAATACTGATCCGACCGATCAAAACCATACAACCGGATCTGTCTATATATTACATGATTGCTTCATTTAATGAAGCCATCATGAAAATCTTTCCAAAATCTCTCTCACTTATGCCCCTCCCTCTTCATGCCTTGATAAAACCCCCATCCATCATTTCAATCACATCTCCCTTCTACCTTCTCTATCACACCACTTTTTCTATTGGTCTCTTGAGACTATCTCTCTCTCAAGAGACCACCACCCCTCCTCTATCTCTCTCTCAAGAGACAACCACCCCTCCCCTATCGGTTCCTCTCTCAAGAGACCACCGTCCCTCCTCCATCTATCTCTCGAGACCATAGTGTAGAGCATCGAAGCAACCCCTGCAACACCATATTCAGGTTTTCACCGGAGTGCGGAAGGTGAACGCAACCTCAGCACCACATCCTTAAGGTATGCCTTGTTAGGGGTATAGATTATCATGTGGATGGGTGAATAATATCATGTTTATTGGGTTTTTTTAGAGTATGGTTTATTTCTTTTGTATAAAAAATTTCGTGATATTTTAGAGTAATCTCTGTGGTAAGGCTCCATGAGTAATCTCTGTGTAACAGTTTATTTCTTTTTCGAAAATGTTTTAGAGTAATCTTTGTGGTAAGGCTCTGTGAGTAACCACTGTGTAATCTTTAATGGGTTTGTTAAAGTGAGCAATCTTTAAATAAAAAAGAAAAGTGTTAGGGGTATAGAATATCATGTGGATTTGGTTTTATAGAGTAAGAAAAATGCTTAATGGCTCTATGGTGTGGTTTTGTTTTTTTTTTGGTATAAAACAATTAGTGATATGTGAGAATAATATCATGGTTATTGGGTTTTTTTAAAGTGAGCAATCTTGAATGGCTCTGTGGTAAGGTTTTGTTAAAAAAAATGTGATAGTGGCAAACAAATATCATGTGTATTTTGTTTTATACAGTGAGAAAATTGCTTAAGGGATCTGTGGTATAGTTTACCCCTTGTGTAATGCATATGAGATTGTCGTTTTTGTTTTTGACTCAATACTTTGCTTCCTTTCATCTCCTTTATATTGCCGTCACAATAATCCTTCTGTTAGAACTGCAAATTTCCGTACCTCTCCTATACAATCTGAATTAACTATCACCATGGGTTTTACATCTTTTAGTTTTGCACTTTTGTTTGGCATGGCCTCTGTCGTTGGTTTTTTCTAAAGCATTTGGCCGAGATGTTTAATTTGGAAAGAGTGAAATTTTTCAAGAATGAAATTGTATTCTATCGACTCAATTTCCAGAGCCGTAATATCCTGCAATTGTTATGGTTTTTTAAGTTTAATTGCTCATGCGTATTATGTTTCTCATTTTATGTATCTATTGCTTTTTGGAACTGGTTAACAATCTGTGTAGTATTTTTTTTCAATTCGAATTAAGAACTGCGTAATGCAATGTCTTTTTTTTGCAATTCTAACGAGATAGATTTGAAATATTATGAAGTTGCCCTTAATGCAAATGGCTTTTTTGAGTTTCTAATCATAATACATCACTCATGAAAAGTATTGTTTTTGTTAGAGTCACTATCGAAGTTCAGTATACTGCACAACATTTCTCTTTGACATGGTAAGTTATGTTTGTTAGTCAATTTCTCAGTTAAGTAAGCTGAACAATGACAATAAGGATAACATTCTCTAGGAATGTGAGTCATGAATTCTCTTAAGAGGGACTATAGTAGAAGATTGTAGAACCACCCTTATGATGAAGAAAAATAGGCAACATGTCCCTTGTTTTTTGATTTAATGTTATTCTTTTCCTTGTGATGTTTTCTGACTTTTGTTTAACACTAGAATATGGAAATTCCTGCAAATGATGGACATCCTTCATGGGTCAAAAAGGCTGAGGACCTCATTCAGAAAACTGAGGTCTATATCTTGAGGTTTGATTGTTATTTAGCAGATCTCATGCGCCTCTAGGAAGAGTTTGAACGTCTCAATCGTCGTCTTGACGAGGACAATGAGCGCCTCAATCGGCGTCTAAATGCACTTAGTGTGAGGCTTGATAAGAACGATGTAGACGTGCAGGCTGTTGTACGTGGTGCCGAGGTTCTAGAGGACTCAGTTGAGGAGCTCCACTCCTCTTTTTACCAATACTAGATTGTTTGCAGCCCCTCAATTTTCACTTGAGGACTAGGACTGTTTACTTAATGTGCTATGCTTATTACTGTTTCTTAATAACTCAAGAGTATGAGACCGCTTTATTACTGTTTATTTGATATGTTGGTTTGTTAGTATATTATGTCTTGTTGGCTGTTTAGTATTTTTTGTGCTTGGTTTGATAGCATTTTTTCGGTGTCATGCATGTTGTATTATACCTTGTTGTATATGTGTTTAATTGCAATTGCAAGTATCTCAGAGCTTACCTGAGGTAGCCCCTAAGATATTTGCATGTTAATGCATATATCACATGGTATTTGTTAATTTTGAAATATTCATTATAAAGAACCCTATTGGTTTGGCCCTTTTTTTTGTAGGTACAATGGAAAATCTTTGCAATGCGGCCTTGTCAATTGGGCCATCTCGTCCTCGCCATCGGGCTCGCTCACCACGGCAACCCAGACCAATTCCGCCCTTTTTCGATAATGTTTTATTCAAAAATCTTCTCCAAGAAGAATCGCAAAACGAGGAGGACCCCTCTTTACCAGTTTATAGCATAGAAATTTCAAGGACCCGTCAATGCCGTAGTTTTAGGCCATCCGTAGTTGTTAAAGGGCGCACCTTTAATGGTGGGCAATGCTTTACAAGAAAGGCGGCAGAGCAATCTGCCGCCAAAGAAGCCTACATCTACGCTAAAGCTGTAGGGTTTGACCCCAACTCCTGAGGAAAACCTTAGGTCTGAAATACAAACTTAACTACTAGGCTAATGGAAGAAGTTGCCAATACCCAACGAGCGAACGAAGAAATATCGCTTTTAAAACATGAGATTTTAAGCCTAACCTCCCAGTTAGAGCAATGGACATCTTCTTTTTGGGTTGCTCGTGATGCCCAATTCGATATTTCTTCACGCTTAATTGTTGATCGCACAAGTGTCATGCCCGTTTGTCCCCGACCACTCCTTCGTGAGCAAGGTGAAACAAGTGGGGTCATCCATAGGTTAATGGAAGAGGATCAGTAGGTCAGTACTACTAGCCTCGTTCTAGTTTTGCCATGTAGCCCATATTTGTGTTAGGCTAACAATGTTTTAGGGCGTTATGGATGGGGTTAAGCTTGTGTTATTCGGGCATTGTGTTTTGGGTGGGGAGTGTGGGTACTTGGGCAAACCTCTAACCTTTGATTGGGTATTTTGGGGTATTTTTAAGCATCAATCATGAATTGTGGGACTTTTTTTGCTTAATCTCGGTTCATGCCATTCCCCTTGGCCTCCTCTTTTCAGGTTTTTATGAGATTTGATGGAGATCTATACTTTTGCATGGGCTAGTCGGACCACATAGACATTGGGTATATTTTGTGGTCAAATATGTATGGTATGGGCTTTTTGTGACTAATAGACATCTTTTTACCCCCTTTCTCTCTATTTCACTCTCTTGTAGTTTACATGTGCATGACTTATACTTTATTGTTATACTTTATTGTTCATGCAATGACTCTTATTTAATGTGGCTTAAATTGTAAGATATGTCATCAACTTTTTTAATGATGACATCATCAATTAATATAGATTACTCTTTGTTTTATAACCCATTGAGAGAAAGAGAGAGATCCAAATTGAGGGGAGAGAGAGCAATCCAAAGTGGGGGGAGGGAAAGATTCAAACCATGGGGAGACGGTAATCGATATTGATGGGTATGGGGTTGAGAATGCGATTATGCAAGGATGAAAGAACAGAAATTACATTTTTTTTTTTTTTTATTGTGGTGACTTTTAGAAAGCATCATACTTAAACTAATTCTCTATGTCAAAGAGAGAAGTAGGATCGATCTAGCTTTGGGTGCGGTTAGGAGTGAGTGGAGAAGTTATGGTATATCCCTTGTATCTGATGGTTGGAGTAATATTAAGAACGAGTCTTTGATTAATGTCATGGCTGTATCAGCTGGGAAGGCCATGTTCATTAATAGCTTTGATTGTTCATCAGTTGAAAAAGATTAGTCAAGTGATTGCCGATATCCTTTTAAAATCCATATAGTCGATTGGACCGTATAATGTGGTTCAAGTCGTAACCGACAATGCGGCCAATTGCAAAGGCGCAGGTACTATAATTCAATGTCGTCATTCCCACATTTTTTGGTCGGGTTGCTTGGCTCGTACTTTGAGTCTGCTAATGAAGGATATTGTTGACAAAAATAAGAGAAACCCATCTTTTGCTTTCGTTCGCAAGCATTGTAAGCAAGCAAAAGCAGTGGTAAAGTACATTTGTAATCATACAAGATGCCTGTACATTCTTCGGACTCATTCTAATTTAGAACTTCTTAAGGCTAAGAAGACGAGGTTCGGGTATCACTATATCATGCTAAGAAGATTGATGGAAGTGAGAGTCACCTTGACATCTTTAGTGTTGGGTAATGAGTAGGAAGGTTTGAAACGAGGCACATCAGATAACCAACATGGTATCATACGTGATACTATCATGGACGATGAATTTTGGAAGATGAATAAATTGATATTGTCTTTTTCAAGGCCAATGGAAGACAATAAAGTTTGCTGATAGCGACAGAGCTGTCGTGGGAGATGCATACGAGCGCATGGATACTATGTTGGGGGAAATTGCACTGGCTCTATATGATGATCTTGTGTTATTCAAAGGAAGACGTTAGTCGTGGCTCATTTGGGACCGGTCAAATCTTCCGTTGCATTGTTTGGCATTCCTTCTCAGTCCTAAGTATTATTCACGAGAGTGGTTGGCTACATCAGCACCTGGGGTGAAAGGAGGATGAAGCCCCACCAGGACTCAGAAGTTTCTGCATGTTACCGCACAACCCTTGATGTACTGATTCCAGATGATATGGAACGAGGAAGGGTGCGGCAACAAATTCGCGATTTCCTTGGAATAAGAGGGGTTTTCGCCCTCTCTGCATCTATTGCTGAGAAGGGTTCTATGGAAGCAGTGTCATGGTGGGACATGTATGGTGGTGGTACTCCAGAATTGCATGCAATTGCGGTGAAGGTGTTGACACAAAGTGCTAATTCCTCGGGTGCAAAGAGATGTTGGAGCACGTATAGCTACATACACAATGTTAAACGAAATCGGCTGAATGCGGATCGTTCTGAATCATTAGTGCATGTTCATTACAATGACAAACTATTGATTAGATTGCAAGCAGACTATAAAGAGAAATATAAGAATTAGGACTCTCATCCAGAAGATGATCATCTCGAGGATGACATAGTGGCTCTCGAATCGTTGGATGCATGCCTCGATGTTGATGATGACAGAGTTGTGTATGCACTGCCTTTGGGATCTGTCACTCCATCGGGTACTTCAAGAGAGCCACCTAGAACTCCAAGTCACCCCAATGTATTGGCAACTGAAGGTACCATCGAGCACGTCCTCAGCCAGACTACACCAAGCATCGCCCCAATAGTGCAACCATCATATTCTACCCCAAGAGCGTCTCCTACAGTTCGAGTTCCTCCAACAGTTTCTACCATTACACAAAAGCTCCTCGCAGTAACTCGAAAGAGTGGAAGAAAGAACAAGTCGTAGCCACCCTCCCCCTCTCCTTCCCTGCTCTCTATCTCTCTCTCACTTTCTATTATGAAGTATTGTAACTTTTTTTTATTACATAATGCACAAATTCTAGAGTTTTATTTATCAGTCCATGTGTGTTGCTTTATATGTTAATAAAAAGTTTCAATATTTTATAGGCATTTAAATTAGAAGCCAAAACATTCAATTAGCATTATTAACAACCACTTTACATTCAGTATTCAAATACCACTTTACATTCAGTATTCACATAACATATGAGCAAGATTCAGAAACAAAGGCCGTTTACATATTGCAAATATAAGAAACATTATTCTATAGGCATTTAAATAATTTGACATAACATATGAGCAAGTTTAAGAAACCAAGACAATTTATATCACTGCAAATATAAGGAACATTATTTTATAGGCACTTAAATCAGGCAAAAAAAAGTAAAAATAACATTATTAATAACCATTTGGCAACCGGTAGTACAACACTAAGCAATGTTGCAAGACGAGACATGGTGCATGTTCACTTAAGCAATTCACATAACTATGAACAAGGTAAAGAAAAATATAAGAAACATAATAAAGATAAATAAAAAAAGCACCACAATCTCATTAAATTCCTTCTAAAATCCATGTTTTATAAATAATAATACCCCTTCTACTACACATGCCACCGAATGACATCCACTAAAAAAAAAAACATACTTCCGTGGTTGTTATTTACAAGAAACCAACGTTTTATACGGTAGATAATTCAAAAGTTAAAACCCTAACTAAACGAGTTTCATTACATGTAGAATCGTGTAACAGTTATCATGGAATCAAGATTTAAACTACACTGGAAGCCAGATTCAATCTGCTTGGGAGTATCTACACACATTTAGGGGGGGTCAAGTTTTTCTAGATCTGCTGGATCGAGATATCCAAATGAAGGAATCGAGATTCTGAAATTAAGGAATCGAGATTCCAAAACTAAGGAATCAAGTTTTCGTGGTTCCGAAAAATATTTCTAAAAGAAGTGTTGAACTGAGATTCCGAAAGTAAGGAAACGAGTTTCCTTGGTTCCTAAAATAGGTTTCCACATATGTGAGGAATCTAGATTCCGAAATCAAGGAATCGAGTTTCCTATGTTCTAAAAAAAGGTTCCCACCTAGGTATGGAATCGAGATTTCGAGATAAAGGAATCGAGTTTCCGAGGTTCGAAAAAACGGTTTCCGTGGAGTTTCCTAAACGGAAACGCGGAAACGGGTTTCCGAACTAGAATCACGGGATCCCAAGAGAGATTCCGGTAACTATGTCTCGGACTTTAACAAGGAATGACCCTCCTGAAACCCTCAACAGAGGTGCTTATAGCCAAGGAAAGGGTTTTAGACATGACGTGGCCAGTCATCGAACATACACTAATGAAATGCACAATCCACTATATTTATATACTTTCAAGGGCTTTAAAAGCCACAAACCCCACAAATATCTTTTTCTTTTAACTCAAAGGTCCATAGTACTTGAGAGTTTATTTGTGAATGCAATCAAAGGGGGCTATAAGGCTTTTCCCTTTGTTTTCAGCTTAATTTATGCTCCTACGATTTTTAAATATTTTTTGAATTTTTGAAATTATATTGTTGCAAGAAATCCCCTAAAAAAGCAATGTTGTAATGTCTTCAATTTGTGGGGGGCATTGTTTTTACGTGGGACCCAACTGTTTTTTTTTTTCATTTTTAGTGGGAGGGGGCGGCCAAGGGCCCAACCCTCACTAGTGTGGGAACCACAAGGTAGGACGCGGGACCCACTTTGGCCGCACGCCCCAGTTGTTGAAGAAATATCTCTGTTTGTTACGGAAATCTTTAGAAATATTCCATGGGGATTTGTTGGTTCGAAATCTTTTCCTATGACTTTGAATTGAATCTTCAAGCTGACTTTGATTTCTAAAGATATTAAAAGTCATTTCTATGCGAGTAAGAGTCGAAATTTTATGGGACTATGGAAGAACTAGTTCTAGTCTAACTCGAAGTGAATAGGAGTCAAAGATTCAAGAGATAAGGTTCCTAGATTCCTCCCTAATCATGAAGGCAGATTTCAGGAATAGATGGCACTAATTTGTTTACCATCTCACCTTAAAGAGTGGTGCCACATAGTGGTATGCCCCAAAGGTTTAAAGGATCAGGGAAACCCTAATTTCCTAGCCCATGCTTTGAGCCGCATTGTTTGTTAGAGGTTATTCTAGAGGTGCTTCCCAGTTCAATGGATTCTGTAAGACCCAAGGATCAAGTGCGCCATCGGTTCGCTGATCGGTTGTGGGGTATGCTAAGACCTAAGGGGGTAACCCTAGGCAAAGGTTCAATAAGTCATTCCGGGTTTTTGTTTATCAATTTATCTTAGTTCTTGATTCATATTTGGTTTAGAAGTATTAATTATATTAGAACTCCTATTTGGATTAGGATTTCTACCTGGAAAAGGACTCTTGTTTTCATATTGTAAGCTTGAATTCAATTTTCAATGAAGTTTTATTTTGGCAGTAAGAATTAAAGATGCTATATTGTAGTAGGTTTATTTTCTATTTCTGCATTGTATTGTGGCAATTGTAAGTCGAAATTCCAACTATTAATAAGAAACGAGAAAAAAATTTGAATTTATGCTTTGGAATTCTACATAGCCACACCTTTCCTATTACCCCCTCCCTACTTTTTTCATAGTCCAAATGACAATACTTCTCCTTCTTTTTTGTAACGACCTCATCATCCAAACCATAGAAAAGCTCCACCCCCTCTCTCCATTACCTGTGAACCCTTTCTTCTCTACCTCCCTTGAACAGATCTCTCTCTCTCTCTCTCTCTCTCTCTCTCTCTCTCTCTCTCTCATCTCACAAGTAGGCTAAGTGCAGCATCCCAAAGTCCATTTGAATGATGGGGTCATTAGAAAAAAGAAAAGGATAAATACTGTAATTTGAAGGCGTTAAACATCCCAAACTAGGAAGGCGTTAAACATCTTTTTTCTTTTAACTTGGAAGGGATCCATGGACCCAAGGGTTATTTGGAATTATAATTATAGAGAGGGAGTATTCATCCTTCTCCCTAAAACGTTTGACAATCTAGCAGATCAGATCTTATAAAATCATCAAAAATTGCCACCGAAGAAAACAAATGTGGAAATTGTTTGTGAAGCTCTACCAACTACATCAGCTTCACACAAATGGCCTAAGCTCTCCAAACCCAAAGCTTGGACTGTGGAAACTTTGCTCTCAATGCAAGCCTGTAGAAAGCAAAACAAAATACATGACCACAGTGGGACAAACATGACACAACTTGCTATCATTTTATTTGTGGGATTCAAAGGATACTCACGGAAACAGATAAGATAATGTCAACACCCCTGTCAGCATCCTTCTTGCAAACATCACGCACAGAAGCAGCCAGGCTTATACCTAGATCCCTCTCCGAGGCAGAATCTGCAAAAGCAGTAGGAAGCAAGGCACCCTGAACATACCAAGCAAAATAGCTGTAAGGAGCATGCTAGCATCAAACCTAGTGGAAACATATATAAAGACAAATAATGGGCATGAAAGAAAACTAGAAGAAAAAAAGAACGTAACTTTCTATCATAGCTAACTAGATAACCACATAGCCTAAATGATATAACAGCATAGCACACACACCTCACATTCCACCACAAGCACCTCACTACCTTGTACCATCGCATGGTAGATTAAACCAAAGTTCAAAAATGGAGAAAATGGAATGCTCTAATGGATTGAGTAAACATAGTTAATATCATATGTTTTGGGCACTTAAGTATAAATCTATATTTATGGGAGTGAACTTTTAGTATTCAAGAATGTAATTTGTACCCATGGTTTTCTTTGCACTTGGCCATAAATTAAAGATGACCATTCGTAAATTGGTGGAAGTGGAAGATAAGATAATGTGTGAATCCATTGAGAATCAAAAATCTTACGAGAGCTCTAGTGAGACGAAACACAAACACTGGAAGTATACATTAAGGCAAACTAAGACCAATCCAAAAAGGAAAGCACACTAGGGCCCCTAGATGATAAAAAGCACAAAGAGGAGCAAGACAACAATATAAGCCTCCTAAAGTGAAAAAATAAATAGTAACTATAAAATGAAAAATTACAGGTGAACAACCAAATATGTACACATGTCCCAAATAGCAGAATCAAACATATGTTGCATACATTTCCATCAATTGTCACATAAGTTTAAATTCCCATATAAACTAGAGGTGCACAGTCCAAGACTATCAAGCATTACTCAAAGTAGAAAAGAAAATAATTTCCTACTCGTAGATGTGCAAAGACACGGTCTGAAACCTCCCACGTCTTGGAAAGCAAGCGAACAGATGTTGCAATTAATATTCTGCAAGTAAATGAAACCAACAGACTTTAGAAATAATGGAAGATAAAATTTGAGGGTCCCTTAGACACCAATGGAAGCATCTAAATATACAAATATGCATACCAAAAACTACATAATGTATAAATGCAACCAACAGACTTTAGTGATAATGTAAGAAAATATTTGAGAGTTAGTCACCAATGGGGGCATCTAAATATACAAATGCACATACCAAAAACTACCTAATGAGTGTGTAGGTACATACATGTGTATGCAAATCAATGAGTTGAACAGAGCTAGGCTCCCACTACCTCCAATTGTCCTCAGGAGTATAGCAAACACAAACATGCACATCAAGTAGGAAAAAAAAGAAATGGAAGCAAGAAAGATATTACAGCAAAATAAGAGTCCTAGAAGAAGGAAGTAAACCCCAGGCAAAAGACCTTCAAGAAAAACCTACAGAAAAATAATTGCCAACCAATCCCAATACACATGCTATAGAACAGTGATGCTTTAGTCACAAGAAACTTAGATTTTGATGTGGAAACAAAGAAGCCGATTGATAAAATGAAAGTAACAAGCAATCTATCTCTGAGATGCCATCTTTTATATGCTAAGCCACCCTCTGACGTGCCACAGAATTACAATAGATAGATATCATACGGTTTGGCATCCCTGTGAAGCATTGGTAAAATAGTCTGGATGATAAGTGGTACCATAGAGGAATGTGATGCCAGTGATGGAAGCATACCCAGAAGTTTGACCTGCACATAATGCAGTTCGAAATGTCAGCATCAATGCATACAAAAAGATAATTGGAACAGATGAAATGAGATAGGGAAACAAAACAAGTCTCTGCTGATCCTACCAGAACTTCATTAGAGTTACTCAAGTTTGTGCACAAGATTTTACTATAGAATAAAGTGACAAGTAACAGTGAAACATCTAATCTGGGCTCCATCATCCCAATAGCAGTCAAAGCTTCAATGGCAGGGCAGCCCAAAGTTTGGTGCATAACTAAAGCTGAGGCGACAGCACCAAGCAATGAAGGCATACCTAGAAAAGGAGACCAAGGCAGTCAATATTTAATGACAAAAATCCTACTGCTAAAAGAGACCATTTTAGACCAATGATACAGCCAACCGAAAGCAAAAAGTTCCAAAGCAACAATAAAGAGTCAACCTCTTGTCTGGTAATCTTGCAACTGAAAGACAGATGTAGATTTTAACCCTCCAGAAGAACCAAGACAGTACAACCTCAATTGATCTAACCAAGACTTCATCTTGTCCGGAATTTCATTACTTTTGAATTGAGATTTGCAAGTCAATAGCAGACAGTACACATCAGCTGAATAAGAATGATCCTGATACACAAAACAAGAAATATAAAGAAAGGTTCAGACTAAAATTTCATGACACATAAAAAGAAACAAATTATATGAGATTTTTAGAAGTTCAATGAAAAAATGGACAAATAAATTACGATTGGATACTAATAATCATGAACAATTATTTGTCAATGCCCCTCAAATTCATCAAAATATTGACAATTCATCAAGTAAGTACTTTATACCTCAATATTTCCCTTGATAAAATGTATTTCAGTATGCCACTATTTACTAGTTTGGTCAAAATCAAAAGCAAGACATGGTTTAGTCCAAATAAGTAAACTAAGATGTCCTCTCAACATGTTGAAGTTTTCCATTTATTGCTTTCAGAACATCCCAAAGTTCTCACGTTGTCATAACCAACACAATGTGTAGTCAGCATAACTCTCCATTGCCATTTTGCTACTCAGACCGATATTACAGATTAAGGGTCTATAATTAGTGAACGCTACATACATTAGAAGCTTTCCCAACGAAACCTGCAAGCAAGCATTGTTGGAATTATGTCCATTCAAAGCCTTAAATTCGACATTTTCAATGGCTCTTAACTTCAATAGGAGTAAAAGAGCAACACTACTTTAAGATCTTGGTATGAGCCAGGGCAATACACTCTATGTATGAGCTTGATGATAAAAAACCCTGTACGACATGTTTAGGGCCAATAGAGGACATTGGCCTAAATCCCTGACTCCTAGTATCTTCTCGTAGCATGTGCATATACAGTCGCAATGCGTGGGAAGCCTCTCTTCCAAGGATCCACTAGTTGGAGTTATGCACATGTGCCAAGAGAAGAACCCCGGCAACTTGTGTGTGCATGTCCTCTAGGGGTTGCACCTGAAATCCACTTATAATTGGGAATTCAGGGTCACACATTGGTTTGACTTTGATAGGCTGAGATCATGAGCCCCTAATTATACATTGTGGGTTATGAGTATGTTGGGTAATACTGAGAAGGTGGCTCTTGGATTCCAAGTCTAGCTGAGTGGAGTGCTCCATTTCATAATTCAACTCCAAGGATCCTAATTTCCCTTGTAAATGTTTTTAATCAAAGCCAAAATGATTTTTTTTTAATAAAATTCCAAAATGATTTATTTCGATGGAAAAACATTAAAATGATTTCTATGGATTTATGGGAATTTTTCTGGATTTTTCTGGGCAAGAAAATCTATTTTCTGAAATTGTTTGAGAGAAAGGACAAACAAGAACAGTCCCCGAAACCCATACGGGACACCCAAATAGCCAATGGGTGTCCGCGTGTTGGCTTGGGGGATCCAACGTGTTGGCATATGTTCCATGCCTAAAGCAAGGGCGTTATGCACATGTGCAGAGGATTCTAAAAGGGGTATAGGGTTTGTAATTACACGCATAACCCTAAGGCTATACAGTAAATGTGCAATTAACCACCTAGCTTAGGTGGCATGATTTCATTAGCCCCACATGATCTTATAAAATAGTAGGGACTTTTGAGACTTGCTTTTTGCAGGAATTTTTGACGAAGTACCATAAGGATATACCCTCCATCTTGGTTTTAACTTTATTAAATGTAAAGAGCAAAGGTATTTTGGAAATTTGAGTGAATTAAAGGAGGATAAAGGTGCTTCAATCCGTACCACACGTCTTGATGCCATGATGGTGGATAAGGGGCTAGGATCATATCTCTCTTTGTAGCCATTGGTAGATGACATGGACGGTCAAGCTTCATCCATTTAGAAGCATCTCCACACTTTAAGGTTAGAAGCTTATAAATACCCCCTTAAGCCTTCATTTCATGGACATGAGTTCAATTCACCTTTCTCTCTTTAAAAGGTGGCATAGATTTTTCTATCTCTCTCCCATTTGAGTGGCACACCCAAAGTCAATTCTTCTTCCTTTCTCTCTCTATGATCCTCCTTCAAGTTAAGATGAGTGATGAACTCCATTGAAGGTCTTATACTACTCTATTAATGGTGATTCAAAGCTGAATATTCAAGTCATGGATGATCTAGTCTCCAAGCCTTCAACAATTGAGCAAGATCTTTCTATTTTCATTGATTCCTTTAGTTTCTAATTGCTGTAAATTTTTTATTACAACAACATTTCTTCATCCTTTGATAATTAGATCTTTGATCCTTTGAATCACCATTGATCTCACTTGATCCATATAGTTAATGTTAGGTTTTGTGGCTTTCAAAGGCCTAGAGTGCTTGTAAAAATGAATGCATAATGGAATACGCACTTTGGTAGGAGTATATGTGTTGACTAACTACGGGTTTGGCGGCTTGTGGCCCTGGTTATATCCAAACCCTTGACCCTAGGCATGTGGTACAACTGAGAAGGGTTTGAAGTATGTCATCCCATGTTGAGGTCGAAGAGATACCCAGGGATCATGTTTGTAGGCCAGGAGAATTGTGTAATCTCCTGTGTGCGGTTGTGGACCTGTGAGAGTAAGGGCCAAATCCTCACCAAACTTCTGCACGACAAATACACATAACAGCCATATGGGCAGCAGCCCTTTATAGGGATACGTGTACAAATGCATTGAGAGAGCCCCATTTGCATCATAGTGACAAGTGTTAGACTTGCTCTTAAAAGGGAGACTATAATCCACATTCCAGGATCATGGTCCCACTGTTTTATTGTTCAACTTTGACAAGCTAATCATGAGCCCCTGTAAAGAGACGGTGGGTCATGGGACTTTGTTGAGTTGGATAAGATAACAGTTGTGGATCATATTTCTGGGGTGAGTGGAGTGCTTTTATTGTCGTTTATTTTGACTCATTGGTATCAATACACTCCTAGTATAATTTATTTTGGTATTATATGCGTTTTTTTTATTTTTAAATATTTTTCAAAGTTTTAAAATATTATTTCTGCTGTTAATTTTTATAAAAGGGTATTTCTAAAAATTTCAAAACTTTAAATCACATGTGAGACCACGTACCACCCTAGGGACTACACCCTAATTTTATCTTTTAGCATAAAGGGGCATGCCTCACTATTTTGGTGTGGGCCACGCCCAAAATATTTCTTTTAAAGCTTTATGTGGCTCCATGCCACCTTTTCAGCACAATGGAGGGAAGCCCCATATTTGTTCTTAAATTTTATTTGTTAACCAAAGGGGGGCCATGCCACTAGATGAGGAGAAAGGGGGCATATCCCATTGATTTAGTATTTGATTTAAATATTATTGAAAATCTTATTGACTTTAAATTAGATTTGGTTTCCTACATTTTATGAGATATCTAGATAATATTTATCTAAATATTATAAATTCCTGTAAGTGGAATTCTGGTATTTGGAACAAAAATAAAACAAAAATTCCTTAATTTAATACCTTGAGTTCCACATAGCCATACCTTTCAGTTAAAGGCTTCATCCATGCACATTTTGACATAGTTTCTATGAGCTTTCTTTCTTGAACATTGTAGTAGTTTTGGCTAATATTTCTTTGAGTTTTTCATGATCATATTAGCCACTTAGACCTTCTTTCTAATCCCTTGAATTGTTGATTTTTTAAGAAGAGACCATACTAAAATTTTGTGAGCCGAACTGTGAACTCTATTAAACCGGTTTGTGTTTTAAGAGCCCAATTTTCTCCCATGATTTTCCCACTTGATTTAATATTTAGATCTCTGCAAATCCTTCCATGTTCTAAGTGTGTATCAGTAGATGCTGGGCTTCCCACATGTCAGATGATGATATTGGCCCAATGTTTAGGTATGGCATCGCATGTTACCCAATGTCACATAGCTAAGATCCAAGGTCGTAAACCGGGCACCCGAGAGCTCCAATTGGCTTCCCATGCTCACATTGTATTGCACACTTGAGCATATGTATGTTCATATAATGGAGATCATGTTGTGATGAGTTTTTATGAGTTCATTGATATATAATTTTGCTTTGTCAATTTGAGTGGTGCTGAAATTTCAAATCCATACTATTCATGTGCAGTTTGATGATCTCCTTCTGTAACTTGTTTTCTTCATGTACAAGGGCCCCTAATTGAGTTGTATCTTCTCAAATGAATGTATTTGAAAGTCAATAGCTCAATGTAGTTGCAGTGACCTTGCTGTAATTTATTTTTACAAGTTGTAATTTCAAAGTGTATTAAAGTTTCAAGGTGTATTGGCTTGTTTTTGTCTATATTGTAGTACAAGTCAAGCGAATTGTTTTCTATATACTCACAAGCACAGCAGCTCTACAGCATCGTCCTGTTTTAATTTGCTGTCAGTACTCAATCTTCCCTATGTAAGTGGTACCAACTTACCCAAAAAAAAAAGTGGTACTATCTCTCCTGTAACAAACTCCTAAAAGCAGCTTACCGTAGAGTTCCATCTAATGCTACCAAGAAATCATGGTACCATCTCTCTTATAACAAACTCTTGAAAACAGCTTACTGTAGAGTCCCATCTAGGGCTACTAAGAAACCATGAGAATAAAAGAAACTAGATAATTTGTCCTGTGATAAGTAGGGTCCAAATACAATGTTTGACCCATGTAAAGACAAAGATGTTTAATGCACACATGATTATATCATTAACAAGATCATCAATGCCATGTCTAGTTAAATTTTATTTTATTTTTATGACATCATTTTTGGATCATTCAAAAGTTTGTTTTGAGAAATGTTAACATTTGTATTGCTGTAAAAGAGAGATTACAGTATAGTGATCCTCCTGGAGTGCCCTCTAGATGGGACTCCTGGTAAAAAATAGGTCGGTAGACCCAGTACAGTAATTGGGTTATAAGAATTCCCCCCTAACAAAGATTTACAAGGAAGAGGCAAGGACAGGGCCTATAAAATTGCCCCTCCACCTCGAGAAGTACAGAGCCAAAAAGAAAAGAGAAAGGCCCAAAATATTTTAGATAGAGGTTCACTGGTCCAGTGCAAAAAAGAAAGTGGATCCAGTATGAGCAGCCTGACCATGTCTTCTAACGCCCTCTTTCGCCAGCCGATCCACAACATCGTTGGACTTGCAAATTATATGACCAAAAAATTAATACTATAATAAAATTCACAATTAAAAATAAATCACAAAAAATATGACACTTGTTTTAATTAACCATCAGTTTTTGTTCTGTCGGTAGAATTAAAGAACATTTGACAATACGTCTATGTCATGGATAGTGCCAACTCGATCATAGCAAGGGCTTTAGCTCTTTCACACAGGTTCTACAGCGCTATATATTCTCGCATGAACCAAATTTGCATATAAGGAGATCGTAAGAAAGAAATCACATAGCTGGAAAAGGATGGACTTCCACACATTCTGTTATGTCTTCCCGAAACTTTAGGTTCCTTTGCCAAATGGGAAGGGAACTTGTGGCCAACACCCTGCCTATCATAGGTGTAAGAAGAACATAATTTGGGAACTGGGATGTCAATTGTGTAGTTTAAAGATTCTGAACCATATTGATAACTTTTCCATGATACTTTTAATATTTTCAAATAATGTGGATAGTTTTGATGTTCGCACTAAAATATCAATGATAAAAGAAATACTAAAGTGACCACCAGACCCTGTAGAAATAGGAAACAAATTTAGACTGTGCGTAGAGCTAGGACAACAAAAAAAAATATTACAACAAAAAAAAATATTACAACAAACAAATGGCATGCAACACATAAACCTTATATAAATGAATATTATTGACTAAGAAAATTTAAATCCTGGAAGGGAATCTAATCTATAATGCAAGTCAAACAACTAATTGAGTTCCTCATTAAAATACATACAGGCCAAATATGGACTAGCCAATCACCGTAAAGTTGGAGTACGGTGGACTAAGGGCCTGGTAAGCCAGAGTCAGGAGTGAAAGGATTCAATTACAGGCCAAGCAAGCCAAATTTATTGAATCTCCAGATCATCCAGAAATTTTTTAAGCATCACTAATAGGAAGACGAAGTGTAAACTCAAGCTACAACACGAGAGAACTTGCATTAAAGCTAAGCTGAGAAAATGATGCGTGAGAAAAATCATAACTTCAACAAAACAACCAGTAGGGAGGAAACAATTTGTCCAACACAAGTTGAAAAACCAACCTGAAGCCAAAGGTACCGGAATAGTCTTCGAACAACAGTTTCTGGTCTGCTTGTGGAAGGTGGTCCTTCATTAATGAGTGCAATGTTCATTGGTGCAGAAAGTAAATCCACTACTACACTTTCTAAAACATGAAGAAGATCAGCAGCTGCATCTTTGATGCACTTAGAGGGAGATACCATAAGATGAGTAATAGGTAAAACAAACAGAAGTTCTTCACCATAACAAACTCCATGTCTTCCCCTCACATATTCTGCAATATACAAAAGATTTGTTTAACACCTCTGTTGTCAAATACAACAAAAGATGTGCTGCAATACCAATCCTCACCGTAAGAATCAAAAGATTCATTGAAATAAGCAGTTCTATTAGATTAAGATCCAATGGGCGTAAAGATTTTCAAATTATTTAATGAATTGCAACATATCCTCTAAATATAAAAATAAAAATAAAAAAACAAAAAGAACAATTAGAAGCTGTCTTAGATGCTACATCACCTTAAATGAATACTATAGTGAGAAAGGGCTACAATGATACAAACTAATTCAAAGACCTTAATTGGATTTTGTGCTAGCAACCACAAAAAGCATTAATTCATAGAAAAAAGGACTAATACAAGTATCTTCGTTACTCCCTTGCTATCCGAACATAAAAATGCATCCTAGTCATGTTTCTGATGGGTTTTGTAGCCTTTAAAGACAATATGCACTTCAGTGGGTGTGTGTGTGTTGATTGACTAAGGATCAGGGCGGTTTATGGCTCCGGTCATGTCCAAAACCCTTAGCCCAATAACCATGTTTGTAGGCTAGGAGAACTGTGTGGTATCCTATGTACCATTGTAGGCCAAGAGAACTGTGTGGTATCCAGTGTGCAGTTGTAAGCCTGTGAGAACAAGGGCCAAAGCCTCAACAAACTTTCGCATGGCATGTATACATGATAGCTGCCTTACTGGGAAGAAGTCCCATAAAGGAACACGTGTACTTATGCATAGAGAGAACCTCCTTTTCACTGTAGTGACAAGTGTTAAACTTGCACTAAAAGGGGAGAATTGAAATCCACATTCCAAGATTATGGTCCACTTGTTTATTGTCCAACTTTGACAAGCCAATCATGAGCCCCTGCTTTGAGAATGTGGGACATGAGTTTTTGTTGGGTTGGATAAGAAAACAGTATTGGATCATAATTTCTAAGGCGAGTGGAGTGCCCACCTTTTGGGAAGAAAGGCGGTACGCCCCACTTTATTAAAAAAAAAATTGAAAGAGAGAATGGACGCCATCGTTTTTAAGAAAAAGGGGCACACCACATTTTATGCAAAGGGGGGGCACGAGATTTTTTTGGTAATAACTAGCATGCCACTTTTTTAGGTAAAAGGGGGCACACCCCATTTTGTTGTTTCAATCTTGATATGGTTCAATTTTTAAAATAAGTTAGATAGAAAAATCTAATTCAAATTAAATTTGGTTTTCTATCCTTATGGGATATCTATGATATAGATTGATTATATTTCAAGTTTTAAATAGGAGTTGGACTTAGGTCAAAGTTTAAGGGATAAGGTTCCTCTCATAATATGGGAGAGAAGTTCAAATAGCTTTTTGAGATGGTGGTTCTGATTAAATCTCTCTTGCCCTAAAGGTTTCCTATTTATCCTAAAGATCTAGCTGGAAATTGGATGAGGCAATACTTAGAAGGAATCCTATTTCATTTGAGAGAGAGATTTTTTTTCTACAAAGCTATTTGAACCTCTCTCCCAAATTATAACACAAGATTCTCTCTCATGCCCTAAGATCTCTTTCTCCCCCTCACGCCGTAATTCTCCCTCTTCTCTATTTTTCCTTCGCGCACAAAAAAAAGGGAGATCTCTCTCTCTCACGCCACCCTCTCTCTCCACTATTTTTCTATTCACACCACCCAAAGTGAAAGAAAAATATGGTAGAACATGAAACCCTTGGGCTAGGGTTTGTTGTTTTTTTTAAGGATGCAGCGGTATGTGCAGCTTAGAGTAAAATCGATTCTCAAGTTCGATCCTAATTTGTTCCTATAGGGTTTCTATAAACCCTAGTTTATTTTTTCTCTCTAAAACCCTAAAAGAATAAATATTGCCTATAAAGCTTCCCTATCTCATAAGGAGTAAAAGTATGCCATCAATCAAGCAATCGAGTGTGGGGTGTAACAATTTCTAGTAGGGTAACTATATGCATTTCCAATAAGTCTTTCCAGTAGTTTAACTAATTGTCAATAGTATTTCCTATTTTCTATAAATATTCAAGAACTTATTTTGTTCTAAAAACTATAGTGGAAGTTAGTTTAAAGGTCCTAGATAATTTCTATTTCACTTGGCAATGAAAATAACGATACTAGATTGTATCTAGGCAACAGCAACATATTGTGGATCATGTAAGTGGAATTCAGGTATTTGGAATAAAAGTCAAAGAAAAAAATTTTAATTTAATACCTTGAGTTCCACATAGCCACACCTTTTTTTGCATTTCAATTAGTGGATTTGCGAGCCATACAATATCTGGATAGTAAAGCGAGTATACTCAATAAATAGACTTCATTGTTTCAACCCAAAGTCAAAGCAACAAAATGAAGGTCACAAACAAGGTTTCCAAGGAAGTATAATCAAATTTGAGTGTATAGGTTATATAGGGTTTCACATAGGTTAGCCCTAGTACAAAACACCTGATTTGAAATTTAAGGAAATCCATAATGATGACGTCTTCTCTCCCCTAAATCCAACATTTAAATTTCAACTCTTAAGAAATTTACACTAAATAACCATTAACTCTTGCTTCCCCACCACCGCACACTCCAAGGCATTTCTAACAACTAAAATCTGCACAAAATTTCAGCAATTATAGCTCTAGGAACATAAAACTACATAATTCAGGCTCATGTCATGATAAAATCATACTACAAGTAAAGCAATAACCAGAAAGCAAATTTTCTTTTGGATCTTGATTACGTATTGTAGTTCAATAACTTTGATACTCAATTTGCAATTCATAATATGGAATCGAATGGGTCTTTCCAAGCAATATCGAGCCCAAAGGCACTAACTGCCCAGAGAGGAACAATAAAAGCTTAACAAAAAAATAATAGTCACAAACACCTAAGGAAATCTAGAAATTTGTCAAAACACATTTTCAATAAAAAGCTAACACTGATTCCAGGTTTTCATAGAAATACCATTCATAATTCAGTTTGATGATTCCAAGTTCTAGAGGCAACCATCAGCTCGATTGATGAATTGACATAGGAGTGGAATGCAGTAACGTTTTTCCAGTTCATTATGAAGTCAAAGGCCAACAATGCATTCAAATCATTCCATTTGGATGCCCAAAAGATACCAGGGCTTTGATCCCATCTTCTACAGCTCTTAGTTGTGACCTTTAGTTCTCAAATATTTTCTTATTTCTTTCCATCCAAATGACCCAAATCAGAGCCACCATTGAAACACATGCTAATCATCATGAATCCCAAACTAGAGATTATCTTGAAAAATCAAGAACAGGCAAGGTCCAGGGGATATTGGCAAAAACCTAAAGTAACTAAATTTTCCTTTTATTGTTGCTCTTACATAACAATTGCTTAGTGAATTATTCTTTGACAAAAAAAAAAGAAATTATCTTCAAACACGACGAATCAATAAAGTTGGACAGTTTTATGCTTTTGAGGAAAAATAACCCAAATGAACTCAAAACATTTTTCATTTAATAAAGCATTAAAAATGTTCATGAGGGATATTTCTAATCAAACAAAAGTGTGTAAGCAGAACAAGATGCAGGGAAAATACCCAGAATACAACAAATGTTATATTTAACCGACTGAAATGCAAGAAATATGAACGGGGATGCCATTTACCAAAAAAAAAAAAAAAAGCCCCTTATTCTAATTGGATAGCAAGCTACATGCAAAAATATACATAAATTTGTGTGCAATACTCCTTATCAGCCCAAAGAATTAAAGAGAAAATCAACATACCACTTTCATGTCTCCATTTCACTAGTAAAGTGGAAAGTTTCAATATTGAGAGTTGCTCATGTTCAATCTCTGTTGCAATGAGAATACAGAACAAAGATGCCACAATTGCACTGAAATCAGGTAAATAACTCAAAGTGTAACTCTTTTGGATGAGTACAACACGCTTTGATAGCTCCATAATTGGCTCAATCCCAATAGTTAGCTTCCAAGGATATCTATAGGATAAAAGAATGTCCATCAAATCTGTCCCAAGGGCTTGTGCTTCGTTTACCAGCTGCAACCACAGATACAAAACCACAGTGATGGGAAGAATGAAAACCTAAAAAATAAATAAGCAATAGCAAAATAAAGAAAAACATGAACTAGTTTGAAGAATTAAAATTTGAAGTAAACAAGCAGAGAAAGACATGAAAACGAAACCCAAACCCAACGTTAGAGTGCTAAAAAACAATACCTCTTCAGAGCCAGCCATTTGCTTCAATATGGCTTCAAATGCATCCACCAAATCTTCCGCACAAGCAATAAGACACGCAAAATCCTGAGCAGAAACACAAAGAAGGAATAAAAGAGCTACTTTTGATTGGATAATAATATCTGCCACAATCATAGGATTTTTTTCCCGAGAGAAAAAATCTACTTATGTTGTGGGTTTTTGTAGCCAACATAGCATAAACGAATTTATACACACATACATATACATATGTGTGAGAGTATACTTGCTGTTCTAAATAAGTAGTAGAACGAGATTAAACACAATGTTCACTAAACTTGTAGGTGAACTTACTTCTGAACTCTCCCAAGGGAAATATTTCAAGGATTCTATAAGAGTCTTGAAGATGGGTAGCCCCTCTGAGGACAGAGAGCAAGCTAATGATGCCAGAGTGGACAACAATCGCCTCACAAAGAAGGACGAAGCACTTGAAATAGAAGCTTGAAGAACAGTAAGCATCAAGAATGGTCTCACGAATTTGACAACATCTCTGGAATTCAATGATTCCATGTGCAAAATCTGCAGAATTAACTGTTGTATGAGTTCATTGTGAACCTCAACTCGACAACCAAACACCTGTTGCATAGAAATGCACTAAAGTTAGAGACCATTAGCTTGATGTTACAACGGGAACATTTCATTTCTCGAATACCCCAAAATTAAATAATGGAATATAAACCAAATCACACCACGTATCTATGCATAATTACTCAGAATTCAGCAATATATGTCAGAATAAACCAACGAATATTAGAATTATTACTATTTTACAAACAAAAACCTACCTTAACGAATGGATGAAGATCAGGGGGGCCGATAAGCCATGATGGTTCCTTTTCAACAGCAATTCGACAAAGAAGCCCTATTCCTTTGACAAAAAGACTAAGTGAACGAGCATTGCAGGCCTCAAGACCGGCTAGAAGCTCTTGAAAAGCTAAATGAGGTTCCAATATTCCATCCTTTACCAAAAGACACAATTCTCTCACTGTCTGGTCCAGAACAGCGAGCTCTTCGCAATGGAGACAGTTATAGAGAGCGTCCCTGCTTGTATTAGACTGAAAATCGAGTTTACTTGCAGAGGATCTGAGCTTTCGGAAAATAGAAATCACTGCAAGTCGTTGGAGAGAGGGTTGAGGAACCCTAATTTTCTGGATAAGAGGACCATAAGTGTCCATTACTGAAGCATTGATAGCTGTGGAGTATAAATGAGAATGGGTGGTTTGCGAATGGGTCTTGGACCTTGGTGATCGGTTCAAGTGGGGAAGGATCTCGAAGTAGAGAAAATGGACTTGGAAATATGACCAGTAATCCGTGTTCGCCAAATCGAATGGCCGGTAAACCGGCCGATTCGCCCGTTGTAGCCGGGCGCTCAAAAAAAATGTTTAAAAAATAAAATCAAATATAAATAAAAATACACTAGACGAAAACAAAATACATTCAAATGAATTTGAAAATTAATGAAAAAATAGATTCAAAGATTTGATTTATGCCTAAGGATATCCTTTTAAATGGGAAAGGTTTATAGGCTTCCCTATAGCATAGAAGTTCTATCATCCCCCTACCATCCAACCATCCAATTTTGATCAAGAGAGCTACTCACTGTTTGATCTTAGATTCGATGTCTCAAAGTATTTTAGTTTTAGTTTTTTTATATACAAATTGTATGGATATGAAATTTGGTGAGTGTCATCTTCTCATTGGGGTGCTCCTATAAAAAATATCAAAAATATTTTTTCAATAAAATATAATGACCAAAATGCCTTTTGAAACTTTCAAGGGTATTTTGATCATTTTATTTTATTTGAAAATATTTTTTTTATATCTTTTGCTAGTGCGAGTTTAATAAAAGAATGGACGTCCAAAATTTGGTGTGAAAATAGTTTATAGAAAAAAATTTAAAAATAAAATAGTGTAGAAACATGACATTGTGATTGGGGCAATCTTAGCCCTCTATTCAGAATGAACGGTTGGATAAGGGGAGGATCGAACTTCTATGTTGTAGGGGAAGCATAGAAAGCTTGCCATATTTAAAATTTTATGAAAAAAATGAGAAAATCTAAAAGTGAGTATTAATGACCAAAAACAAATTTTAATCATTACCATAATGTAAAGAATATTAAAAATGCATTACAAACCGAATTCCTTTTTTTTAGAAATTTATTTAATTTTTTTTAATTTGTTTTTTAAATACCAATCGGTCACCAAAACCGTCCAAAACTAGAACCGGCCACTAGCAAGTTCCCATCTAATTGGGTAGTTACTAGTTAGATCGCTTGTTTTTTCCAACAGTGCTGGTAATCGAGCCGGTGGACGGGGCTTGGGCCCCACGGAGGGGTAGGCTAGGGTAAGTGCTAGCCCAGTTTGGCCCGGACCGACCAAATTTTCTTGTTTTTTCTTTTATTTTTTTAATTTTTTGGGCAGGGCCTAACCCTGCCATATGGGAATAAGGGCCGAGCCAAGGTGTAGCCCATTGCCACCCTTAGAAGGGTGAAACCACAATACACAATGAGGTTGTATACCCTTGTTCCGAGTAGGCTCTCAAACATGTGGGATTTGAAATCAAGCGTTTAAGAGTGTACCATCATTTAGCCGTTGATTCCGAGAAAATTCCCTAGAGAAATAGCACATGCCAGCTATCTAGTTCTATATCTAACAATGTAGATGTTTGTGTTTGTATTTAGGAAAACGAACGATCCCACTATAACAACTATGCCCAGGGTTACACAGATACTGCCATGCATAACTATAACAATCATGCCCAGTGTCGGAAGTAGTGTCAGTTCTTCCGACACTTCCAACACAACTAATGTTAAACAATAATGTTATTATTTATATAATGTAAGCTGCTAAAAATTGTTCAACTTAATCAAAGTGTAATATCAATTGATTGAAATACACCATTGGGGTTTCTTAATTTTCTATTATAAATTTCGTTGATCATGATCAAAATCGCCAAATCTGAACTAGGTCACACATTATGGCTAATTGTTTTAAGAGGCAAATCAGCCATATTCCATTTTTTTCAAGTTTTTAATTTTTGAATAAGTAGGACCCACACAATTCCCACACTCCCCCGTTTTTTTTTAATGAATGGCCCGTTTATTTTTAATGAATTGGCCCCCACCCGATTCCCACTCACTTTTTAGCAAAGGGACTAGTAGGCGTTACTATGGTATCATGGGGAGGTAAAGGCCATTTTATATTGCCTTACCTCCCATTAAATTTCATTTCATTTCTTCTCGATGTGGGACAAATGAAACACAAAGGAATTACGAATTACGACTATAACCAACTAGAAGGGTATCTAAAAAAATGTGACGTTTTGGCCCTAAGCATGTGAGTGCCTTGACATATGCATTAGCATGTGTGCGCACGAGGGAGAGAGAGAGAGAGAGATGTTGGTAATTTGGAGGGTGAAAAAGGGGGGAAAAAGAAAGAATCAGTCGAAATCCCATACTATTGTCGAGCATGAAGGCACTTTCATAAGATAATATTTGTCCCTTTCAATATAGTAAAAGATGTGCATGTGAAAGGCAATTTATCCTTAGGATATAAAAAACATAAAGTCTCTTTTGATGCTTCAAAGCTCTATGCACCTGCTAGAAGCCCATTGTAAAACATCATAGTCTTGTATATTATATATAGAGAGAGAAAACGAGTAGAGAGAGGAATCAATGCCAAAGCTCTCTAAAAATTTGTATGGAGTGATAAACATAATGTGTTTAGAATGGGTGAAAAGAATCATTTATATAGAGCTCTGAGAGGCTGCCTATTTATTATTGAACTTGTTACATACACCACCTTTAATCTCATTTACTATTGAAGTTGTTACATGCACCACCTTTAATCTTAACGGCTGTGATATGTTAAAGTTGTTACATGCACCACCTTTAATCTTAACAGCTGTGATATGTTAAAGTTGTTACATGCACCACCAATAATCATTTGTTACGCCTTCAATTTCGACGATAGTGATCAGTTACAAGCTTTTAGCATCTTCAATGGCTAATGTCTGATGGATTCCCCACACACACCACGCTCAAGCCCAACTTCACACATATGTGAAGAACACCTCATGCGAGGCAAGCGTGCAAAATGCAAAGTGTGCCATCAAGCGCCCTCTCTACATGCACCACCAACAATCACTTGTTATGCCTTTGATTTCGACGATAGTGATCTGTTACAAGCTTCTAATCTTCAATGGCTAATGTCCAATGGATTCCCCACACGCACCACGTTTGAGCCCAACCCACAAATATGTGAAGAACACCTCATGCGAGGCAAGTGTGCGAAATGCATAGTGTGCCATCAAGCGCCCTCTCACAAGCACACATACATGCTCACACGTCACATGCTTCGCGTGCTTCGTGTATGCACCATCACTTACTCTTTTTTTTTAAGAACGTAAGGCATGAGAATTCCCACATTTAAATATCACTCAATCCATACTCTCATCTTCAATATGGGACTAAAAACTCACATATTTCTCTCTCTACAAAAGAAAATTGAGGAAAACTACACAAAACTTAGTGTTATTTTGAAATACACACAAGTATTTTTCAAAACTAAAAATACTAACGAGAGAGAGAGAGAGGGATTTAGAAAATAACCACCCTTGTGCATTAAATTTTTTGCCTCCCATGTGAAATTAAGATGGCATGTTTATCTCAACATAATAAAAATTACCTCATGCATTACATTTTTCTTAATAAAGTAAATCTAAGCAAGCAATTAAAATTCAAAACTTAAAACTATTAAGAAATTATAAATTTAAAAGTTAAATAAAAAAATTCCTACTAAAATGGAAAGAATGAGATTTTTCTTTTCATCTATAAAATAGGTATTCACATTAGAAAGTAAAAAACGTTTGATTCAAAATAAACTAAGAAAGAAATAAAATTTATAAAATCACAAAACTCACTTTTGGCATTGTTTCTTCACTAAAAATCACAAAATGAGTCTAAGTTTTTTTATACAAGTACTATATTAAAATTAACATTAACATTAATAGATACTCAATAAGATATGACATATCAATTTTCATGTATTTTTGACAATCATGAAGGTACAAAATGCAATACTCCATTTTTTGGAAACTTAAAAAGCAATATATTTAGGAATTTTTTAATTTTTTTAAGGTGGATTCGACCGATCCGTCCGATTCTTCAATCCAAATTGTCGATCTGCCCATCCAACCCGATTTTTTGTGTGGACAATCCCAGTTACTTTCTATTTTTAAAGGATTATGTTAGGGTACTCATACATATGAGTATTTCCTTAAGAGACTCAACTTTTTTTGGATACTTGATACCTTTACTTCACCAAGTAGTAACTTTTGTCTAGGAGCATTTTAGATAATTAATCAAATTTAAAGTAAAAATTTTTGATAGAGGATAATTATTTATTAACTATAGTGAAAGATGACATCATCTGCATGTGATGTCGTATCACATGCAGCCATGATTGCTTCTTAACCACTAGTTTTTTATAGAAGTATTTCTACCCCTCTTAATGATAAAAATACTATTACTAAAAACTTTTGCATTACAAAACAATGGGCAATGAGTATAAAAAAATGTTGAGTACATTATGGGGATACCTGAAAATATATTATCTGTGAAATATATTACTTGCGTAATACATTACATGCAAATGGATTGTTATTGTTTGGGTAGTATTTAGATGCAACATGGGAAATACATTGCAGTTAGATTACACGATTTAATATAGACATTGCACCTTAAATTTGCTCTTACATTACTCTCATTGGAGATAGCGATTTAATATAGAATTGTCTACAAAGAGACCATTTATCTTTTGTACACACAATCATTCTTGTCCTTTAAATTTCAAAATGGGTGGTTGTACTAGTGTCATTGAATAAATGCAAAATTTTCCAAAAAAAATTCACTTTGTGACTCACCTCAAGCCATCTAATTTGACATCTAATATTTGAGAATGATTGTGACATCCATTCACAAAAGATAAATGGTTTCTTTGTAGACTTTCCTATTTAATATTGAAATGCATATGTAGAGATAAAATGATTATACCATGCTTGTCATGCCTTAAAGAATAATAACTTTATAGTGTGAATTAATATTGGTCATAAATATTGAGTGAACATTGCAGTCACAACATTTAAATACTATTAATTTTTAGTTTAAATAGTAAATGGTGATGTATTTAAAAAAAAAATTATTGTGAAATGGTAAAATATTCTAAAAATTAGATTGAGATATTGGAAGACGCCAATGTGGAAAAAAAAAATATAGCTAATATATTGTAAGTAATTTATCACTTCTTTATCTGTATCTAAATCTTAATCCCAAAAAGTCCTCTATATGATAGCTGATTGATTTAGATAAGGGCAAATGGATGTGAGCAAGAAGTGCAAACACTTATAAGTGGAGTTTAGAGAGAAAGTAGATGTGCAAATGCAAACACTTATAGGTAGAGTTTAGAGAGAAAGTAGATGTGCACATAAGAGAGGGAGAATGATGGGAGATAGATGGTTTTTCTTTTTGGTATATTATGGTTTTTCTTTTTGGTATATTAAGAGTTTAGAGAGATATATTAAGTACGTAATATATTAATGACCTCTAAGGAAATACTCAAGTGCCCTAACATTAAAAAAAAAAGGAAAAAAAAATTCAAACGAATGCCTATTTAACCGAATATAGCAATGTTTTCTTCTTGAAGTAGTCTAGGGTAGGGAAAAAGAAAAAAAAACATTCCAAATATAGCGAATGCCTATTGAAAACCCCAAAGCTCGCTGGGGATGGGTGCGTATGTGAGGGCCTTACAAAGTAGGTCTTCCACTTGTCATGGTCCACCCTCCTGAGTGAGGGTAGAAGTCCCAAGTTCAGGATTGGCTTAGCATGACCAATGTGTCTTCTACTTCAGGAGTAGATAGATAAGTTTGTCCGCCTTATTTACGCTTTCTGCATGAGCTTTTAACTGTAATTGTGATATGTTGTCTTTATTACTCTACTTTAAGGAAGGTGATTGTGACTTATACATTATATATATTGAATTGCCTTTCTCACATTTCTGTTAGAGTGTTGAGAAGCATGTTGAGGGACTTTATTTGATGCAAGTGTATATGTACGTATATGTGTGTTGCGTATTTGTTATTACTATCATGCTAGTTAGAATGCAATGGTGTAGATCTACTTACTGGGCTGTTAGCTCATTCCATCTTATTTTCATAACTGCAGAGTGAAGATTATTGACACCTGTGCTTAAGGTGGGTGACTATTGGGGATTTTGAAGCTTGAGGTCGAGCGGTTGAAAAGCGGTCCTTTGAAGACTTTCTTTGTATGTTTTGGATTTCTCAGTAATGTGTAGCATACCTCATTATGTGTTTTTTTTTGGACCTGTAGTGTCAAGAAGGAATTGTAAAGACTTTTTAATATTAGATGAATGAGATGGCTGTACTTTTGGAATTGTTATTTGCTTGGATTAATGATTTTATTCTAGTTATCTTTCATGGTTTGCTCCTGATCCCGCGTTTTCATGCATTGAGCCACTCTCACCTGAGTGACGTTCGTGACCTCCGGTCGTGGTCTCGACTCTGTCACCCTCTGGCAGGGGTCAGGGGGCGGGGTTAGGACAGAGCAGGAAGTTGTAAGATGTATTAGTGTCAATCAAATGAAACTGAGTGTAATCGTTGAGATCATCGATCTTGAGGTGAAGACACATGTGCCAGCTGGCTTTTCTCTTGATTGGTTGAGCCCTTGCACGGTGCTGTGGGTAGGAGTGAGGTCATCATATCCTAATCCCAATCAGGTGAGGATCCGTCTTGGGATCAGGTTGACTGCTGACCCTCCATCCAATATGATCCGGTTGATAGGGTAGGCATGTAATTCACCATTCACGAAGAGGGGGCGGTTGTGAAATTTGCCACCCAATTGAAGGTCATCTTCGGAAAAGGAGATTGCCAAGCACCCACTCAGGATGGCTGGGTCAACCTCAATAGGCTCCACTTCAGTCTCGTATATCTCTAGGTTAGAAAGAGCCTGAACCAGGGCCATATGATAGTCTCTAGACAGCAGAAGGGCATCATAGATACTTAGGAGGGCTGGAAGCTTTCTCAAGTGCCCAATTACATCATACTTTATTTTATCCTCATTAGACTTCTATGTTCCTGATCCAGTCACTGGTGTAGGTGGTTGGGTAGGGTTAGGAACAGGCTTTGGTTGAGTCTTGGTTTGTGACACTGACTGACTTTGTTGTTCAACTAGTGCAGTTTGGGTTGATGGGGAGGCAATAAGTATTTATATTAGGGATGTAGAGGTTTGAGGTTTAGGCTTAGGGAAAAGTGAAGGATCAGGAAACTTGAGAATCTTGAGCTTTTGAGGTGTGAGCTGTAGCTTCTTTCCTGATCTTAGGCTCATTTGCCTCGTGCTGGATGGTACTTCCAAGAACTGGACCATGTGGGAGGCCTCTTTGGAAGAAGAGCTTGAAGATGGTTTGGTCTTAGCTTGGGCAAGCCAGGGCATCAACAAATGTCGAGAATCCAGCCGCTTGGGCCAACATCTCTCTTGGGCACTTCTGCTGCGACCTACTAAGGTTGGTGCCTTCGAGCCCCATGTTTAAAGCATCGAAGTCTGGGGGTTGCCGAGCCGCACCTATGGAAGAAATAAAAGAGGAGGGAGTAGAAGAAGAGTTAGAATGTCCCGAGCAGCTTTTTACGCTGTCGTCGGAATTGGACATGTGCAGGGGGTATATTAGGTCTTGACCTGGCTTTGACTGTTGTGGGGTGCTTTTAGCGTCGTCACCCATATTGGACGACGCCCGAGCTGTTGATGACTCAGGGACATCCATCTGATTGGACGACAGGATAAAGCGAGCTGCACCTGGGATGAAGTCCTGTAAGGTTGGAAGTGGAGGAAGGGCCTTGAGAGATTCTTGCTCGGCTGGTGGCTGAGGGAGATGATTTCTTCGACGAGCAGACCTGGGTGCACGTCTCCTTTGGATCCTTGAGGAGCCCTATCGAGCTGATGAGTAGCCCTGGCTTGGTGGACTACTTCACGCTTCATGGATTTGAGCCTACTTCACCCATGGTAGACTTTCCAAGGCTGAGAAGTCGAGGGCTCTGAAGGGTTCAGTGTGCGCTCAGAGGGGACCTGTAGTGGGGCTTCCTCTTAGACGAGAGTGACGACTTGGGAGTTCTCTGGGAGAACGACACAAATGATGTGGCTTTCCTGTACCTTCTTAGTGATTATAGCTTCAAACCTAGAGCATTCCTTCAGCTCGTGGCCCCATACTTGGTGATATGGGCACCAGAGGTTTTCCGTACCCTGTACCTTCCCAAGTCTTGTGTCAGGAGTTCTTCTTACACTGGTGGAAGAGGGACTTGAGGGCATCCTTCTACATTACCATGAGCTTCCTGGCATTACTGCATCTTCTTTGCCAAGAGTTGGTGGAAGCCAGTACATTCACTCACGTCATGGCCTTATATTAGGTGATGCGAGCACCAGAGGTTCTCAGGTCTCACTATGTGAGAAGTCTCAGTTGCCCCGAATGCTTTCTTTAACTCTTTGAGCTTTATCTGACCCTTGTTAATAAGAGCTTCGATGGTGTCATTGAGCTTATAGTAGTCCTCAGTGGGGTGACCTACTTTCCTACGATAGTCGCAGTACCTTTCATGGGTGTCATGTCCAGCTTGTTTTGAGGTGCTGACCTCCAGCTGCTGGATCATGATTTGCTCTAGTAATAGTCGAAGCAGTGCAGGGACCCACTTCTTGTCAAAGGGGTATACATTATTTTGGCATTGGATTCAGAAGTTGCTTCCATTAATATTTTTGGGAGGTAGGACCTTGTTGTAGGACTATTGCTTGCCCCCAGCCTAAGACGTTTGTGCCTTGAAGAGGTCAAGGGTTTGAGGAGCGGCTTTGTTAGTGTCAGCCATGGTGACAGCTGCACTGATCACTACTTTCTGCTGGTTGCCCCGATTGTTAGAGCAGGAGTTCGAGCCAGAGGGTTGGTGACGAGATCCGCCATGGTGTTTGGACAGACCCTTGATACGAACTGCCTTAGAGATGAGCACTGACATGGAGGGTGGATTGGAGGCCTCGACAAGCAGGTTTCGTATGCAGGTCTGGACAACTTCTTTCTCCGTCATGAGTGTGGTGTGAAAGGTTGCCAGCTCTCTCCTTCGGGTGATGAACTTGTCAACCGGCTCACCAGGGTCTTGAGTCAGAGTGAGGAGCTTTATGGTTTCCATGTTCCTTTGGACTTCGTAGAAGCGTTGGTAAAACAATTACACCATTTTTTGCCAGGTGTGCACCGAGTTTGGAGGCAGCCAAGCATACCACTGGTAGGCTAGCCCTTCGAGAATCTCGACGAACTGATGGAGGAGGATTCACCAGTCAGTTGCCGTATCTCAACAGGCTGCTTGGAAGTAACCAGTATGCTGGTGCGGGGACGTAGTACCATTGAACCGGGGGAGCTTCCCCTTTTGGTAGTTTGGGGGAAACGACACTTGGTCAATGTACGAGGGGTACGGCTTCTGGTAGAGCGACACCTCTTGCATGCTTGGGATCTTATTCTTGAGGCTATAGGCCACCATGAAATCTATGTCAGTTTGGGAAACTCCGCGGGAGGCAAAGGTATCTTGGGAAACCGATGGGGGAGTTTGCTTGGGAACTGTGTCTTCACCAGACAGAGAATCGGTCTAATGGTGAGAAGAAGGGGACCTGAAGGCTTGTAGGCATTCCATATTTTCGAGGATGGACTGCATCATTACCTCGAACCTATTCATTTGCTCTTCTTGGGCGTCGTCCGACTCGTTAATCACCACGACAATGACTGTTTCTTTTGGAAGGTCAGAGCTAGGTAGAGTAATGGACAATCGGGGTTGGCGAGTCGTGTGTGGCAAGTCGGTCTATAAAGGCTCAGCATGCCCCGACTGGACTCGAGCCTTGTACGCCAATCTTATGAGGACCTGTTCTTGACGGTCATGAGACCGTGGCTTCTGGGCAGTGATCACTGAGTAGTATTCTTGGAATGGTTCAGGCTCTAGGATCCGCAGAGGGAAGAAGGGATTACAAGGCAGGTGATCACCAAAGGTGATAACCTCAACTGCCTTGGGGGCTTCTTTGGTCAGAATCTATAGACCTTTCTTCTGCTTGATCTTGAGGCGGTTATGGACCTCACTCCCAAATCGAGCCTGAGGCTTGGACTGCCCTGTTGTTCTTGAGCAAGCGAGGGTCGTGTCTATTAGCTGAAGCAAAGAATGGGATCCAAGGACTGAGGGCAACCTGAGTCGCTCCCTAGGAGGTTGGAGGCTCCTTTCTCACATCAGATCATTGCCTCGAATTCCTTTGTGGGGTCAGGGTGCACGGCTGAGCTGAGGCTAGCTCAAGATGGTACTCTTAGGGAAGACCTTTGAGTACCAGGTGTCGAGGTGCTTGCCTGGTGAGAGAGGAGTGACAGATGAAGGAGCTGGTTCATGACTCCGCCTGAGTCGGGAGCGAGGAGGAATCTGCAAAGTCGGTGCATGTGCACCTTTAGGGTTAGCCGTCCGGGTGACTTGGGGTTCTCTCAATCGGTTCGACCTTAAGAGGTCGAGATCCACGAGCTTGTGTCTGTGAGGGATGAGGTAGGAACCTATCTCTCGCAGGGTGAAGCTGTGTGTGGTGAGAGGGAGGAATGAGCGGTCGACCATCATGTCCTCGAGCTGGCGCAGAGCTGACGCTGCCTCGAGGGGTGGGATGCATGGCGTGCGCAGGGTTTGGCCCGAGAAGGCCTAGCCTTGAACGCGAGTTCGAGGCAGCACGAAGGTTGCCCCGAGATGTGGCTTGAGTGGATGGACCACGAGCCTTTAGGTGTGCGCGTGGGGTGAAGACCCTAGGATCTCCGCCTCTGTTTGCCGAGCCTCTATGTGTAGAGGTTCGGGATAGTGAAGGAGCATGGGGGGTTGCCTTGCGGCGGCCTTGAGAAGTGATGGCAACTTGATTGCCTTTCGCAAGAGTGGATAGGGCAGTCTTCTGGCGTATCCCAACAATATGACTGGCAAGGGACTTGCCGGTAGCAAAGTGCATGCTGTGTGCAGCAGCAGATGTGCTACCAATGCAAGGGGCCTTGGTGGAGGATCCACCAGGGCGAGGAAGCAGGGCGCCAGGGACTTTTAAGTCCCTTCTCGTACCAACCTAGGAAAGAACTTGGGAGCCGGAATGTGAGTCTTGACTCAGAAGGAGAGTAGGGAAGGAGGCCTGAGCAACTTGCTTCTTTGGGATAGTCATGAATGCAGGGATAAGAAAATCCTCGACTTGGATGAATGGGTTGAATAACTCAGGTGCCATAGAAAGTAGTGCAGAAAGTAAAACATGATACTGATCAAACAAGAGAACCGACGAAGGGGTAATCAGTGGAGTCGCCAAGCTCTTTAGGTGCCTCGATTTTGTCCTTCGGATCTAGATGATCTGGAGGCACGTATCTGGGGTTTCTAGGGAACCCGGGACTTGAGATCGCTCTCTCAGGAACCTTTCTCATCAACCGATGAGAGAGGAATTTAAGGTGAGTTCGGGACTTACTCGGGCTGGCTCGCGTGGGCACCTTCTTAGATCACGAAGAAAGCCCCCAGCTGCTTTAACTGGTTTGGAATCGCCTCCCTTGACCTGCGATCCCCTTGTTTTCTGCACAACATTACTATGGTTAATTTTCAAGACAAGTGGGCCAAAAGGCGCACCCTTGTCTTAGAGAAACACACATTCGCATGGCTAAGAATGTGAGAAATTAGGGTGATGAAGAGGAAGGTTCAAATAAAGATAGGAAAGAGAAGAGAACTTGATGAAGGGGCAAAACTAGTGTGACAATAGGAAAGTTACTGACTCGAAGGGGCAACAAGACGGGCACGGTACTCGGGACCAGCGTGACTACAATACTACTCGAAACCGAGGCCGATAGGACTGTCCCAATTTGATGTGGCAGCAACACGGGCATGGTACTCAAGATCAGTGCAATGGTAATACTGCTCGACAACCATACCGCTATGGCAGTGTTAGGCCAAGTCTACCCTCAGTCAAATGAGTAGAGAAAAGAAAGAAGAGAAGAAAAGACAATGAAGAGAGAGAGTGAGATGGCGAAGGGAGGAAGAATCCAGACGGTAATGGGCCTCACCGTTCGCATCATGAGAAGACACCGCGGCCCTTGCGGGTGGTGATGGCTTCTAGTGAGGGTCACGACGATAGCTCCCCATGAGGCACACGACGCTGGACGTGGAACATGAGAAACCTGCGGATGGCAATAAGCATAGATATTGACAACACAAGAAGGCAACACGTCTCTTGCGGATTGTGATAGCTTCTTGCGAGGAGCACGACGATAACTTCTCATAAGTCGCACGTCGATTATCTCTCATGGAGTGCACAACGATAGACGTGGGACACAAGGGAAGCCTGCGCACAACAATAGACGTAGAGAGGCGTGAAAGGAACCTACATGCGGCGATGGGCATTGAGCAAGCGAAAGAAGCCTACGCATGGTGATAGACAGAGAGAGGTGCGAAAGGAGCTTGCTCGCGACGATGGCCACCGAGCAAGTGAAAGAAGCATGTGCACGACGATAGACGTAGAGAGGCGTGAAAGGAGCCTACCGCTGCGATGGGCACCGAGTGAGCGAAAGAAGCCTACGCACGGTGATAGACGCAGAGAGGCGCGAAAGGATCCTGCGCGTGACGATGGGCATCGAGCATAAAAGAGAAGCTCGTAAATGACGATGGGTATTGTCGTGACCCTTTATGGATGGCGATGGACATCACCTCCTGCAATAGTCATGCCATAGGGTGAAACCCTCGCAGACAGCAATGAGCTTCGCTACCCGCATTCCTCGTTGAGACGTCGAGGATACACCTGTGGACGATGATGAGCAGCACCATCTGCAAATCTCGCCAAGAGATAGAGATGCACAAACATAAGGGGAAAGGGATGGCGTTGCCATCACCATGCGCGATTTGTGAAACCACAGGGAGAAGAAAAAGAAAAGAAAGAGGCATGCACGACACTGCCACTGTTGTGCATGGCCTTTGAGGGAGGCTCAGGAGAAGAAGAAGAAGAAGAAGAAGAAAGAAAATAAGAGAGAAAATGTTTACCTTGAGCTTAAGGGTACCGATCCAAAAGCTTATCTCTCCTTACTCTCTCTCTCTCCAAATGTGCCCAACAATGAGAAGGAAAGGGAATTCTGTTAAGTAAAAATTCTCTTCTGTGAAGGGTTTCAAGCCTTTTTTACATGCAATGATGGTACGAGGTATATATAGAATTGTGCCCAAACATGGGTAGATGATCAAAATTAAACCTAATTGTTAGAAATTAAGATTTAACTGAATTAAAAGAAATTAGAAAATAGGGTGCAAAATGATAGATTTGCCCCTTCCTAACAATTTGTAAAATTACAAGACAGTCCCTGCATTACCCTAGAACATGCATGATTTTTCACAGATGATCCGGGGTCATTCTGATGCCGTTTGATTGAAAGGTGGTTGTTTTCTTGTAGGGCTCGACATGACGATTGATTTGATACCAACTTGGAGCCATGGATCGTGTTTTTAGGGCACCATCATGTGACTTGAAATTTGAATGAATATTGAAACTTTTGATCGATTGTGTGCTCGTTCCTTGATGTTTTTCTGTGATTTTTTTGCTGGATCACACTGAGTATGCCGTCACGGTCGCGGGGCAACAAACGTAGCTCGATTTTGTGCCCGGATGAAGGTTTTGCAAGTTTGGAGTTTTGGCCGGAATCTGGAATTCCAGTGTCGAAATTTACAGTCACTTCGTTGGCTTCGTGTTTGAAATCCGACTGTTCATCATAGGCGAGGTTCGGACCAGTGATGTCCATGGACCTTAAACACATGATGGAACTAGTTTCACATCGATTGGGCACGTGAGCGGTGTGATTTGGCCGCTTGAGCGAGGCACGACACTGCTGATTTTCCTACACTTTCTTCACATATCAGCAACTTCTCTCTAGCTTTTCTTCGTGCTGGGGTGTCATCACTGGGCGTGCCACATATTGAAACACTTGTCTTGATGAGACGAACAAGGCTCCCTAAATTTGAGCATGACACGACTTGAGACGAGTGATATATGAGCGTCGAAAGTCACTAGTCGTGACTGCCCCTTTAATGGAGTTGAGTTGCAGGGTGGTCGCACGGGAACAGCATGCGGCTCCTCTTGTTTCGCTCTTTTGCATATAACTTCTTTTTGGAATGTCAGTTCAAGCTAAAATTTGACCCTTGGGGGTTTTCAACCGTGTCGGATCCAATGACGGTAGTCCTACAACAAATTGAAATACCAAAAATATATCTCTAGTTATAGGGTCCATTTTAGGGTGCTAAAGGCTGATTCTATCGAAACTGTTTTTCAGTCTGCATTTCTGTAAAACTAGCCTCCACCAAACCCTTATTGCTCAAGAGGGACCAAGGGCGCTAAGAGGCCGAGCAAGGCGAGGCAGACCCAAAGTGGCATGACTATGAAGCATTCAAGAGGAAAGGTTCTGATGTTACCTCAACGGGCACCGAAGCCCTACCAGAAGTCTGACATCAAGGCATCATAAGCAACAAAGTCACATCATGGGCGACTCGGGACACCGAAGGCTTGACACCATTCCCATTGAGGCCAAGTCTCGGTACCCTGGTTCCAAGCCACAATAAGATCCCCCTTTCAAAGCTATAACAAGATTAAGATGCTTGGCGGCAGAGCCAATACCTCCAGTGCCATTTCCAACAGCGTCAGGTCTCGAGCCCTTCGCCAGTTGGGACACAGACTGGCCGAAGTGATTGATGTGACGTGCTGACATGTCAGTCTGTACCTGCCATCGTAGCAGGCCTGTACTGACAAGTCAGTTATCATTACAGAGCGTGGTTGTTAATGTTTTATTAGATCATGATCAGAGGCAAGTACAACCAAGACAACTGAACAACTGGTACCCGACGACAGTCGAAATGTCACCGATGCTAGTCGGATCCGTTTCAAACTGCGATTGACAAAATCAAAGCAATCAAAGCATGCCACGTGTCCTGAAGAGTGGTAGGCAGCAATTGGAATGCCGTCGGCGCCATTTCTAACAGGTCGTATAGAACCCGCATTAATGTGCAATTAATATCTACTGACTATCATTATTACAACATTAATCATATGGCGACATTCCAACCAACGCTAGCGCCATTCCAAATAGTGCCAAAGCTGTAAAGACCTAAAATTTTGCTCAAACTAGATACAAGAAATTTGCATAGATCTTGAAAACTTTCAATCAATAGTGTGCTTGTTCCTTGATTTTTTTTTCTTTGATTTTTTCGCTAAATTGCACTGAGCATGCCATGACAATCACGTGGCACCAAACGCAGCTGGATTTTGTGTTCGGACAAAGATTTTGCAAGTTTTGGGTTTTAGCCAGAATTTGTAATTCTGGCAGTCGGAATCTACAACAAATTTGACGCTTCGTGTGTCGAATCCAACCGTTCATCATACGTGGGGTTCAAACCAAAAATAGCCATAGACATTATGTACAAAATGCAATTGGTTTTACGTTGATCGAGTATGCAAGCGCCGTGATATGGCTGCTCGAGCGAGGCATTTTGTTGCTGAATTTTCTGCAACTATCTTCATGAATCATCAACTTCTCTCTAGTTTTTCTTCCTGCTCGGGTATCGTCACAGGTTGTGCCACATATCAAAACACTAGTCTTAATAAGACGAAGACGCTCACCAAATTTGAGAGCGATCCATCTTAGAACAAGTGAGATACGGGTCCTTGAAGTTGCTGATCGGGACTATACACATCAGCGTCCTTTAATGGAGATTGGTGCAGGGAGGCCGCACATGAATAGCGTGCGGCCTACCCCTTTTTAATGTTTTACCTATAACTTTGTCTTGGAATGTCCGTTTAAGCCGAAACTTGACTCATATAGGTTTTCTACCGTGCCAGATCCAATGACAGTGGTCACATAGCTGTTTGATGCACCAAAAATATAGTTCTAGTTACGAAGTCCGTTTCAAAGTACTAGAGGCAGATTTTTTCTAAATGTTTTCTTTGTCTGCACTGCCTTAAACAAGTCGAATTGAGACGAAACTTGGCAGGTGGCCTTTTGGAGTGCTTAAGAAGATTTTGACCCTTTCTGGGGAAATTATGAGACTGTCAGGAATTCCACTATATGTTAAGGCTTTATTGACTGACCTCTCTTTTATTCCGTATTGGGACTCAAGGTGCTGAAAAATGTGTTCAAACAGCTTGCCATGGCGAATGTTGCGAGAAGGACAACATTCAAAAAATTTCCCTCGGCTTTATTAGTTTTTTCCTCCTAGCTGCAGGACCAAGTGAACGCCGAGGAGATTCACGTAATGTTGTAACTAGGATGCTCAAACATTTAGATGCAATGTACAGGTCCATCTGTGGACACTTTAGGAGGAGAAGAGACTGTTTTGAGGGATTCTATTGAAGTCCCCACCATCAAGGGACTATTTGTGATTTTGACAGTTGAGAATTTTGTACGGACCTCATTGGTTAGAATCAGGCCCATCTGGTAGTTGAGTATTGTGTTGAAGGGCTTTTTTCCCATTTAGTCTAGATTTTTGTGTCCTCTAGTGTTGGTCCATGTTTTGAGGATTTTGCTTGTTTCGGATAGTCTGCTGAAGGGGCTTTGGTTGGCATCCATCTGCGTTGTGCAACAGATATCCCTTGGCGAGTAGGTACCTCAGTTTATCGAGGTGACCAGCTTGGGGAATAACCCTTGCCCACTGCTAGTAGTTTCAACAACCAAGATACCTCTCTTCTTTGTCCGAGGCAACCCCTGAGGATTCAATCCTAATTGCTACATAACAGGTCCAAGGCCATGGTTGACTTGGCTTTCTTGGGGCTTCTTCAACATCTTTGAAGTGAGTTAGCGACCTTGTGGGTATAGTGCTCTTCTTCACGAGACTGGTCTTTCCTTCTTGGCGAGTCTTTTGTCATTCGAGTCCTTTTTGTGAATGGACTCAGGCTGTCGGAATCTTTTTCTTGAAGCTCGTATCTTTGGGGTCTTGGTATTGTGACACTAGGGATTTTTCTTTTGAGTGTGGGTTGATGCCAAGTGCTGCATCAACCTGTTTATTGGTCCAAGTGCCCTTTACAGATTTTCACTTAGATTTGGGAAGCGGCGTAGTAGAGACGGTTTTTACTAACTTCCTTTTTGTTTGGGGCTCTTTTATCCATGACCTTTCAATCATGTCCACCCTTATTTTTTCCATTTGTACTCACAGTGCCCTTTTGGGGTTTTCACTGTGCCTAGGTTTTTATTTTCATGAAAGTTTTTTACTCATAGTTTCGTGACCATGCTGTCCGTCTTTTTTACTCATGGCGCTCCCTTGTCCAGGTATACACCATGTCTGTCATTCATTTTTTTGTGAAGGTGTGTTTAAGGTCATGCCTTCAGGACCTGTGCGAAGTAGTTTAACGTTATGTGGCCAGGATGTGCACTACAGTTTAAGGTCATATAGCTAGACCATGGTGGTGATGAATGACAGTCTGTGGAGACCATGGAGTGACTATGGTGGTGGTTGTGACTCACTTTAGGGAGATGACACAAAGCTACCTATGAAAGAAGGATGATGTATGAATGGTGGGTGAAAAAGTGGTGACCCACTAACTGACGGCGAGTATAGATGGCGGGATGGTTTGTCGTTTTGTGAGCATGGGTGAAACTCACTGGAGAATGATAAATGGTAATGAAGGAAGGTGGACTTACTAGGTATTTGATGAAGGTGGTGCGCGCACATGGATGAGTTGGTTTGGAAAGACGTACATGAAGATGCACGTAAAGGGCGTGTGCGCGTGTGTGGGGATGTGTTTTTAGATCATGCCTCTGAGACCTATGAAAAAAAGTTTATCGTCATGTTGCCAAGACGTGCACTATGGTTTAGGGTTATATAGCTTGGACCGTGGTTATGCAGTTTTAAGTCATGCAACTAAGCCCATGCAATTTTGGGTCGTGCAACTAAACCTTCGCTACAGTTTAAAGTCATATAGTTCGGACCATGGTGCTAAGCCTTTTATCGTCATGCAACCAGAACGTGCATTATGGTTTAATGTCATATAGCTTGGACCTGGGCTATGCAGTTTAAAGTCATGCAGCATGGACCATGCAGTTTTGAGTCGTGCAACTAGACCTCCGCTACAGTTTAAAGTCACATAGTTTGGACCGAGGCTGTACAGTTTAGGGTCATGCAGTACGGACCGTGCATTTTATGATCGTGCAATTAGACCTCCACTACAGTTTAAGGTCATATAGTTTGGACCGTGGCGTACGGTTTAGGGTCATGTAGCACAGACCGTTGTGTGGGTCTCCATGTAGGTGAAGCTCTATAGGGAATAGATATGTGAATAATAATTTGACTCCTTGAGGATAAAATGATAGCAGGTTTTTAGATGGGAAGCAGACTTTACTGGGGATTCGGGGATAAGTATGACTCCATGGACGGTAACTCGACTCATGGAGATAAGAAGCTTAGTGTGAGACTAACCCACTGGGGATAAAAGGGGTAAGCACGATCTTAACTCCGCTGGGGATAAAATGATAGCAGGAGTGTAATCCCTATTGAGGATGAGGACATTAGCCTGTTCTTGACTCCATGGGGGATGACCAATCACGACCTGGGTGCAACGGCCTGGGTATAACTCCACTGAGGATGAATGGCAATGGCGTACTCATAATCCACTAGGGATAGTGGTGAGACGTGCACGACGAAAACCAAGTGTTGACACATGTGTGACATTAGCACGGGGGGCATACAACAATGGTCATGGGCAGTGGCGGCATTCACATATGCAGCGCCAGTACGGGCAACAGCAACACACGTGACGATAATCTTTTTGAGAACACAGCCGGCATTGTGTGGTGTAGCGCTAGGCTTTCAAGAACACAGCCGGCATTGGGTGATTTAAAACACAGCTGGCGCTGAGTGATTTAAAACATAGCCAACTAAACCATTGAGAACACAGCCAATGCTGGGTTAAGACTACACAGCTGGTGATGGGTTGGGATTACACAGCCGGCGATGGGTTGAGATTACACAGCCGGCGATGACTTGTGTTCGGGTCTTTGGCCCAAGCCCGACCCGGTCTTGGCTTCTGACGCATGGGATTTCATGGGCTATAGTAAAATACATTCGGGTCTCAGGTTAGAGCCCGACTCGACCTGGCCCATCGTCGCTTGGTCTTCAAGTACTTGCCTGGCATTCCTGGTTTGTGAGGGGCACTTTAAGGAAGCGTTGTCTATATAAGGGGGGTAAACCCCATTTTTACTATTTTTCATCAAGGTAAAACGGTAAGTTTTAAAGTGAGTGAGAGAGAAGAGACTCCAGCGTGAATTTCTGACAAGCATGCAGGAATTGGTGAACACAGCAGGCACTCGACATTGGTGAATACAGCTGGAGTTAGGCATTGCCAAACACAACCGACGCTAGGCATTGGCGAACACAACTGACGCTAGGCACTGACAAACACAATCAGCGCTAAGCATTGGTGAAGATAGTCTGTGCTAGGCGTTAGTGAACACGGTCGACGTTGGGCCTCTAAGAACGCTGCCGGTGGTGGATTTTGGCAAACATAGCGGGCACTAGTCCATGATTTGCGAACATAAGTGAGTCCTTGAGCTTTTATAAGATGGTCGGACCTTCTCACAGGATCCCTAATGTGAAGAATCTTTTGAGGGGAGGAGAGGTCAGCACCGGTGAATTTACTGGCGAAAGTCTAGTGAGGGGTGAGCCCATTTGGCTCATTGATGCATTGTACATGCCAGAGTGGCCTCTCAGCGTCACCTTTGTTACTGACCTCGTTCATTTTGAAGTCTGGGAGGATGAAGACAGAAATATCTGTATCGAAGAAGGAGTGGCCCTTCTTCATTGCAGGCATAGGAATGTGGCCTCTAGTGCCAATTTACCCACATTGGGGAAGAGAATGGTGAAGACCAAGGGGCTGATGTGGTCTTCTGTCGGTCTTCATGTTCAGGGGGAGCACCAATATTTAAATGGGTACTCTTCCTGGACCATCAAGGTGCTAGGATCACACAGAAGCATTTTGATGCGTGATTCTCCGCTATCAACAGTTCAGTGCTTAGCTAGCTATTATGATCAGTGCTTCAATACTGTCAAGGTTCTGCTAGACATGAAGTCATGTTAGCAACACATGGCTCCTTGGGCATGGGGAGGTAGAAATCTCCTTGTTGGATCTTCATTTTATTGGCGGCCTTCCACTAATCAAGGCCATGTATGACGAGTTTGTGCCTCAGAACTCAGTCATCTTTGGTAGTGCTTGGCTAGGGAGAGAGGAACCGCCTGCCAGTCTTCAGAAAGTTTTCTAGATATACCAGTTGCTTCATTTCAAGTCTAGCAGCGGTCGGGTAACCTTCACCAAATGGGTGAAATTCTTTTGCGGGGATTACCTCGAGGGTGGCCGAGGCTCTTCAAGAAGAAAGGGGAAGGCAGTTGTTAAGGAGACGCCTCCCATCTATCAACCTGAGACTAGTGACAACTCTATGCTAGCATTATTCTTACTAAAATTCATAATTCCTAGAGGGGCAGTTGACATCCAACCAGGCACACTCTATGTAGCTTACAGTATGGCAAGGGGACGTGAGTACGCTCTCACTCAACCAGTCCTATGCAATATCTACCATGGACTGGGGGCCATTTCCAGGGGAAAGCCTACAAAGGGAAAGAGGGGAGAAGCCTTTCCTAGAGACTTTAAGACTCCATTCCCCACCCATTATGTGTATGGGTGGCTAGGGGCCTATTTCCCTTCCACCTATGTTATGAGTCAGGGCTCGGGGGAGAACATGTGCCCCTTCTTGATGAGAATTGCTTGTCAAAAGGCTATCTTTCATAGCCCGAAGGAGGCTCGAAGCTTGTTCGGGAATGACTCCTCAAACATGTGGCAGGTCCCATTTTCTGTTGGGAGCTTTATCGACCGTGCTTTTATTGATGAATGAGGGAAGGATTTGGACATCTCTCCCACGACTATCAGGGAGCTCATGTTCATGTTGAGCATTAGAGGGGGGGTTTTGCCGTATCGGACCCCTCACGATGCCAGATTGGAAGGGTACTTCCCTCATCGTTTCGCCCATCAGTATGGGCTAGATAAGCGCTGCCCTTTCTCTGTGTTTTTCAAAAAGTGTCGTGGCAGGGTAAACACTGGGAAAAGGAAGAGCTTGGGACTCTTCGAGAATGCTGGTTGCCAGAGCATGTACAGGCTGCATGGTCCAAATGTTTGGAGAGACAGAGATTAGCAAGTATGTGTTGCCCCATTTTGGCAGAAGGGTCCGAGTGACTGAGGCTAATGCACACTGGTGGAGGATTACCAGCTCAAGATACTGGGAGGCTGATCACCCCTAGAAAGGGGAAAATTGTAATGGGCATTAAGAGATTAGACAAAGGAGGATCGTCAACGCTCCTGCTTTGGACAAGGTTTTTGACTTGGGTTATCCCTGGAATTGACATGCCTTTGGGATTCCTCGAGGGATAGCGGTTGATGACACTTCACCGTAATTTCTTGTCATGAAGAAAAAGACTGGGAGCATCTTTGATAAACTCAGCCCTGTCTTCAAATGGAAGGGGGGCTGAAAGGTCCCAGGTCATGAAGGGCGTCCAATCCAAGACTTAAATGCATTGATCGAGAGCGGCCCTCACAATGCTCTTGTTGTGGGCTCGTCACAAGTGGGGAGTTCTGAGGCGGCTGCTTCTTCTCCAGCAGGAGGGAAGAAAAGGAAACGTTCTATCCCTATCGGTACTCGTGCAGTGGCTCAGGCTGCTAGACCTGCTCGAAGATGTAAGGATGCCAAACTTCGGTGATTTTGGAATCAGGAGGTAGCTCTTCCTCTTCTGATGCATTAACTACTCCCTCAGTGTCACATTCAGCCCTTTCTCAAATGTCTTCTGCCTCTTCTGAATTGTTTTCTACTTCTTCAGAGACCGAGGTGGATGAATCCGGCCCCTCTGAGCCTATTATCATTGCTGCTGATAGGGAGGTGACTCCGGAACTTGGGGTCGTGTCTCCAAGTTCAAGGGTGGTTCATGAATCAGATCCGGTTCCTGTTGAGGTCAATGAGGCTGAAGGCCCTGCAATCATTGCCCAAAGAGAGGAACCTAGCACTGACATGGCCTCTGACCCACATGAAGTTATTGCCCCGACTGAGACAGGGGTTGAGGTAATGGATGATGAGGGCTTAGGCATCTTTCTTGAGGAGAGCCCTATGGTTAGCAAGGCTCTTGAGCATCAAGAGACTGCTGCTCCAGAGTGCACGAGTCAGGAAGATGAAGGGGTTGAGCTTTTTGTTGCAGAAGTTTTGATTGTAGAGGATGCATGCCAGGTGGAAGAGGCCATGGCTGAGCTTGAACTTGTTGAGGCTATAGCCGAGGGTGAGAGACAATCGGAGGAGGCTTCTTTGGAGCATGATGAGATAGAAGTCGTGGCCCCAACAGGCGAGGGTGACGAGGCTGGTATTGAGGATTCCAGGCAGGTTGAGGCAGGGGCTGCCTCTGGATCTGAGGTGCCCAAGGCTTTGGGATTCACAATTGCTCTAGAAGAGCCAGTGACTCACCTGGCTATCGTCCCTTCGAGCTTACCCCTCGAAACCGATGTTCCTTCAACGGTTGTGGACTCGGTTGTACCATCAAGACCTATTTTCAACGGAGTTTCTAGCATAATTGCGGGCATGCTCTGTGCAGGTCTTCAGTGTATAAGGGAGCTGCCTCTCACTGAGCTAGACGAGGCAATAATCAAACTCAGGGAATTTGCTGTTGCGACCAACATTTTGGGGAACGCGTCAAAAGTCCTTTCTCATTTGAGTTGGAGAGCTAAAGGTTGCACCATGAGGTTGAGACCAACAAGCTGGCTTCCTTGGAGGAGTCAATCTCACACTGACACGTGGGAATAGATGTCTGTGCTCATAAGAAGGTTACTATGATTGCCCATCAGCTTGATCTCAAGATGGAGGGGAGAGCTTGCTTCAATAGGATGATGGGCATAAGGGAGGAGATGCGAAAGCTGAAGGACGAGCTTATTGCTCTTCTGGGGGAAATGGTTCAGAGAAGGGCCTTGGATGCTTCTTTGGCTTAGGATCTATCAGATATCACTCGCACCATCGAATCAGAAACTGCCTCTATGGAGCAGGACGCTCAAATGGTGGTCGAGCTAAAGGAGTATATGCAGCATGCCAAGGCTTCTTTTGCAGTATCAAGAGCAGAGATCAATAAGATTATTGAGCGTTTTTTAGAGTGTCATTTCTTTTCCAGCACTTGTAACAATTCTGAAATTATGAATGAAATCCCCCTTCCTTTTTTTGGATAATTTTACTGCATGACTTCATTCTTCTTTTACTTCATGGCACCTCATTTTCTCTTTTTGGGCTTGAACGCCTCTCGAAATGTTTATTGTCTCAAGGGGCTAATACCCTAGGCCTTGTTTAGTCTTGTGACGAGCTACTATGGCTTCAATGACTTCGAATGGGGGAGCAATTGCTTCTTCTCCCCTTAACATTTGATTGGCAAAGGGCTCATAATTCATTTTCCTCATTATTTGATGAGCCTGCTCACTATAAATAGTCCAATCAGGAGGGGCTTTAGCCTTCATTCGTGGTGCATTCACTTCAAGCCCGTCATAGCTCTTGGTCTCAGGCACGAACTCCTTTAGATGTTTTGAAGCAATACACATAACCTCCAATTGACTCTGGATACTGCAAACTTCTCTTCTTAACTCTGCTAGGAGATCTTGTTCCTGAGGGCGAGAGGGTTGTCCTTTCTCAAACTGTTCTCCTCCCACCAAACTAGGGAAGTGTAGAACTTGTGGTTGACTACTGGACTAGACTGGCTCTGTGATGGGAGGAGAAGCATCCTCTATGCTTATAGCAATCGGGTTTTGAAAAATCGTCCGCGGCGGTTGGTGTGCCACTTCTGCTTTTAAGAGTGCGATAGGGACATGCAAGACTTTTTGATGGTTCGGCGTGTAGGTGACCTTTGGAGCCGAGAATTCTATCCCCATACTTCCCCAATTTCAGGAGTGGCCTCTGGTTCATCTTCCTGAAAGGTGGGTTTGGATTGGAAGCAGAAGGGGAAGCTTCATCTTCAGGCGGAGATGGAGCTTGGTCTTTAGGGGTAGTGAATAACATGCTAGGATGAAGGGGAGTCAAAGGGAGAATTTTTCCTTGTCTTTACTCCTCTTTAAACATATCCACCAGTGTTCGCTCGATGTCCTCAACGTCTTCATGGGACGAAGGTTCTATCTTTCTTACGGACTTGTAGTCACCATTATTTGGCTTTTGGAATGACACCGAATCTGTGAAGTAATACTTGGCATCAACATAGTGGGCTTCGGCTACAGGAAACGATCTTTTTTTGGCATAGACAGTATGCTAACTCCCATCTCGACTATACTTGAAGCACTGGTGTAGTGTGGATGGCACCACCCCCTGATCATGGAGCCATGGGGGGACCAAGAAGGATATTGTAGGAGGTGTCTGTGTCGATTACATGAAACTGAGCATAGTCATTCAATTGACCAATCTTAAGATGAAGGCAGGTAGTGCCACCTGGCTTCTCTCCTGACTGGTTGAATCCCTGGACTGTGATATGCGTCGGAGTGAGATGTTCAAAACATAATCCCAACTGAGTGAGGATTCTCTTGGGGATAATGTTGACTGCTAACCCTTTATCCAACATAATTCAGTTGATGAGGCATGCATGTAACTCACCAGTCACAAAGAGAGGGCGATTGTGAAATTTTTCTCGCAATTGCAGATCATCCTCTAAGATGGTGATCGCCATACATCCACTCAAGATTGATGGGTCCACCTCAATGGGTTCCACTTCAGCCTCATATACCTATGGATCGGAAAGAGTCTAGATCAGAGCCATACGATAGTTCCTTGAGAGCATGAGAGCATCATAGATGCTGAGAAGGCCGAGAAGCTTCTTTAAGTGCCCCATCACATCATATTTCACCTTTTCCTCTTCAGCCTTTTGCATTCCTGGCCCTACCACTGGTTTGGGTGGTAAAGTAGGTTGGGGAGCAGGTTTAGGTGGACGAGGTTTACTTTGACGTGTTGGCTAACTTGATTGCACAACCAGCTTGGTTTGGGTGATGGAGCTTAGAGGTGGCTGGGTATATGGGACCAGCGACATCCCAGGGAATTGGAGGATGGGTGGATTGTCCGGGGTACTTGGGTGAGGAAGGAGTCCAGGGAGCTAGAGGATTGGTGTATTGTTTGAAGTATTGATGTGAGGGAGAGGTGGTGGACCAGGAAACTTCAAGGTACCCGGCTTCTAAGGTGGAGGTTGCTGCGTTTTCCCTGATCTGAGGCTCATTTTCCCCGTGCTGGGTGATGCTTCTGATATCTGCATCATGTGATAGACTTCTTGAGAATAGAAGCTCTGCCCTCTTGATTCTCTCAACCTCTGCTCAAAGTTAGGCTCAGAGGGCCACTGGAATTTCTTTGGCTTTGACTTCTTGTGCTTCTTAGTGGAAGAATATGGTTGTGTCTTGGCTCAAGCCGCTAGGGTGTCAGCAACTGTTAAGAATCCAGTTGCCTAGGCTAGCGTCTTCTTCAACTGCCTTCGATGCGTCCTGCTTATATTGGTTCCTTCAAGTTCTCTATCAAGAGCCTCAAAGTCTGGAAATTTCAATGTTGTACCTGCAGGAGACATAAAAGAAGAAGCATGAGAAGAAGAAGAAGAAGAAGAAGAAGAAGAAGGAGAAGGAGAAGGGTTAGTAGGTGAGGGACTTTTAAGGTCGTTTCCTGTAACAATCCTAAACTTTAAAAAAAAAAAAAAAAAAAAAAAAAAAAAAAAAAAATATATATATATATATATATATATATATATATATATATATATATATATATATATAAATAAATAATTCTTTATAATGTGATGGTCCATATAAGTATTATGGTCCTTAAGGCCCATCACCACTTTGTTAATTTTTTTTCCTTTCAATACCACGTCCTTTAGCGGAAGTGGGCTTTAAACGTTTCATGTGTAATATAATTGTTACTCCTCATGTATGAGGTGTAACTTAATAAAATATTACAATAAGGTATCTTAAGAATTTAAATAAGAGAGGCGAGGACTCTCACCCTAGAAAATTTTTGAGATCTTTCTCTCTCTAGTTGAAACGCAGTGAGCTCTTTCTCTCTTTAGCCGAATTTTTATCAGAAGCTCCCTCTCCTCTCAAATATTTTAGGTAAGTGACTTCATTATCTTGAAAAATAATCCGTTCTTTTTAAAAATGAAATGAAATAATTACTTCTGCTTATTATCATGAATTTTAGGAGCGATAAATTTTATGCTCAAGCGACCTCATTATTTTGAAAAATAATCTTTTTAATAAAATTGTGATATTTTATCTATGTTAGAAATCTTAAATGCTGTAAATTCTTAGAAAAATAAATTTATTTATTTTTCTTGTCTATTGTTAGAAAATTTTAGATACTGTAAAATTATTAAAAATAAATGTGATATTCCTGCTTTTAGTAAAATTGTGAGATTTCTTTCTACTGTTTTTGAATATTTAGACATTGTAAATTTCATGTACAAATGAATGCCTTATTATTTGAAAACTAAAATTTTGCAATTGATTATAGCAGTGTCTGTGAAATGTTTATTTGCGAATTAACATCCCATAAATTGTGATAGTTCCGTATTCTTGAATTTCTATAAGATATTTCCTAAACATATTAGATTGGAAATTATACTAGAATGTTTTTACGAACTACTACCTTTCTAAATTTGAGCCCAAAATATTTGACTGGTTATTTTTAAATTGTTATTGAAAGTGACTGTTATTAATGGTTTCAGTGAAATTCGTATTAATAATTTCACTGATATGTTGAGTACATGATATTGCTGCTTTCGGATGTTTAAAGAGATTTAGAAATACTTTAAGTATACAAGTGGACTCATCTGGTTTGTCGGTGAGGTATAAGTGGACCAATCCGGTACGCCGGTAGGAATTAAGTTGACTCATCCGATATGTCGGTGAGGTATAAGTGGACCTATCTGGGACACCGATAGCGATTAAGTGGACTCATCAGGATGCTGATGGGGTATATAGGTGACCTACTTGGGACGCCAGTAGGGTAATTTATGAAATCCTTTGAATTATGCACTGTCGTTAAAATGTTATATGCATTTCAATTATTCGGATTATACTTAATTATGCATTTTTTAAAGTGAAACTGTTAATGCATTTCTGTTAATAGATCTCCTTTTTGAAAATATTGATATCTTTCAACCATGATTATTTTTAGGATTATGATGATCACTTATTGATTAGCCAAACTCATCAAATTATGGTAAAATTTTTTTCAGGATAACTTCGGTTTCATTTTGAGTGCTCGTCAGGATCAACTCTGAAAGATATTGTAGTTGTGCTTAAACTTTCTTTTCTTACTTTGTAAGAATTTGCCACTGTAAATTTGTCCTATCAAGAGATGTATATATGTTTTGACTGTCACATCTCAGGAATACCAGTATTGTAAATCTTGCGGCATGACATTCCCCTCATCGGATCGATCTAGGCTGTTTTTTACGTCATTTCCAGAGTTGGACATATGCAAGGTATATTTTAGGTCCTTCCCTTACTTAGACTGTTGGGGAGTTCTTTTAACATCATAGCCCTCATTGGATGTACTCCGAGTAGAAGATGGCTAGGGGACCTCCTCTTGACGAGGTGAGGAAGGAAGGATGATCGCATCAGGGTTAAAGTCTAGCAAAGTTGGCAATGGGGGAAGAGGCCTGAGGAATTCCTGCTCAACTGATGGTTGAGTAGTCTTGTTTCTCTCACGAGCAGCCCTTGATGCTCATCTCTTTCTGGTTTTCATTGGCAGTGGTTGATCCATCTCTCTAGGTTTATGGACAATCCTAGCTTGACGAACTGCTTCTCGCCTTAAGGGCTTGAGTCTGCTCCACTCGTGATGGACAATCCATGGTTGAGAAGTCGAGGGTTCAACATGATCTGAGTCATCTTTATCAGGGCTTGTGTGAGGACATCATCTCATCGCAGTGGTTTGGGGACCTCTCCCTGGAACGTTGTAAGATTCTTGGCATCCCTGCATTTTCTTAGCTGTTATATCATGTAAACTGGGGCATTCTCTTAGGTTGTGGCCCCGTATCTAATGGTACGGGCACCAATGGTTCTCAGTTCCCTGAGCGAGGCATCAAGGCTACCTTGTCTGTTTTGGTGTGATAAGGCCTTCTTGAAGCATCATAATGAGCAATGCGTGAATGAGATCAGGCATTTCGTCTTCCTCTTAGACTGTCATTGCGTGGGAGGCTTTTGCTGCCCGAATGCCTTCTTTAGCTCTTCAAGCTTTATCTGACCCTTTTGGATTAGGGCATTGATAATGTCTTTTAATGTGTCGCAGTCCTCTGTGGGGTGGTTTATCCTCCGATGACAAGCACAGTGATTCGTATGGGAATCGAGTCCGGCCTGATTTGGAACTTGGTCTCTGGGAGCTCGATCATGTTCTGTTCCAGTAATAATCAGAGTGGTGCAGTCCTTTTTAAAGGGGTAGACCTTGTTCCTACGCCTGGTCCAATAATCATCTCGATTAAGGTTCGTAGGTGGACATACTCGGTTGTACGACTGTTGTTGCTTGCCTGCCTGAGGCGCTGTCTTTGCTGTGCTTATCCCGATGGAGAAGTCCAAAGTTTGAGAGGAAGCGTTCTTTGGGTCACTTACGGTGACGGCCACACTGATCACTCCTTTCTATTGGTTGCCCCGGGTATTGGTTCGAGAGCTACCATTGCCTCGATTGTTTCCTGAGTTTGCAAACTGTTGTCGTAACCCACCATCGTGGTGTGTTAGGCTTTCTATGTGGACCAATTAGAGATGAGCTCTGACATGGAGGTCGGATTGGGGGCCTCAACATGTAGAGCAATCTCAGGTTGCATGTTTCGTACACAAGTTTGAACCGCTTCCTTCTCAGACATGGGATTGGGATGATGAGAGACCAAATCTCTCCACCTTGATATGAATTGATCCACAAGCTCATCGGGATCTTGGGTCAAGGTGAGAAGCTAAATGGTTTGAATGTCTCTCTCGACCTCATAAAAACGTTGGTGGAACCGTTTCTCCATTTCCCCCCAAGTATGTACTGAGTTTGGGGGAAGCCGAGCATGTCATTGAAAAGCTGGGCAGGCCATCAAGGGTTTTAACAAACTGATGGAGAAGGAGTCTCCCATCAGTCACTGTCTCTCAATATGCTGCATGAAAGTGGGCGATATGCTGGTTCGGGGATGTGGTTACATTAAACAGAGGAAAATTCCCTTTCTTGTAATATGAGGGAAATGACACCTAGTCAATGTATGAAGGGTACAGCTTTGATAAGGTGTTGAACCCTATATTCCCAGGATTTGTCTATTCTTTAGGCTGTGAGTCACCATAGCATCGATGTCTGCCTGTGATACGGGTGAGGGATGGAATTGTCTTGTGAGGCAGAGGGAAGGGGCTGCCTTGGAGGTTCATCATCTGAGTGATGGGAATTTACCTCATGGTTAGCTGATTGTCATGTGGCATCTATGCGATAAATCTTCTCCATTCATTGCGCGCACGAGGTCTTCAAATTTACTCATGCGCTCTTCTTGAGAGTCTCCAAGCTCGTTTACGACCATTACACTGACTGTTTCTCTAGGGAGGTCTGGCTTAGTTGCAGTTGAGGGCTTCCAAGCTTGATGGGTCGCACACAGCAGATTGGTCAGCAAGGGGTTAGCGTGTCCCGACTGGACTCGAATCATGTATGTCGATCGCGTGAGGACCGGTTCTCGACAGTCTTGGGACCGTGGCTACTGAGTGGCTGGGTCATCTTCTACGAAACTAACTACATGGCCTTGTTCTTCAGGCTTTTTCATTTGAAGAGGGTAGAAGGGGTTCAGGTGAAAAGGGTTATCAGAGCTAGTTGCCTCGACCTTCTTGATTGCTTCCCTAGTCAGAATTTGCAAACCCCTATCATGTTTAGCTTTGAGGTTTTGAAGGACCTCATATCAGAACTGCGATTGAGACTGTGGCTAGTTAGTCCTTCTTGCGTAAGAAAGAGCTGTTTCCATTAGGTGAAGCAATGGGTGTGGGCTAGGAACTGGGGTTATCTTAGACTGGGGAGGACAAAGGACTTTATCTCCGATTAGGTCTTTGCCCCGAGGCCTCTTATGACCTCCATAGGCATGATCGAGATGACTGGGGCTGGTTCGAGATGGTACTCTTGGGGAAGGTCTTTGAGTACCAAGGCTGAAGGTGCTTGCCCAAAGGAGGAGGGGCAGGCAGGAGAAAGGTTGACTCATGAGGGCACTTAAGTTAGGAGCGAGTAGCTGTCTGTGATGATGACGCATGTGCGTCCATTGTAGAAGGATCACGGGTGACCTTGAGGTCAACTCGGGCTCGAACAAGTGGTCTCTCCTTAAGAGGCTAGGAATTGTGAGCGTGTCTTTATAAGAGAACAGATGGAAGCTTGCCCCTTACAGGATGCACTAGTGTGTGCTGAGTGGGAGGACAAATGAGTCGTCTCCCCGTGTGCTTAGGTTGACGCAGCGATGGCAATGCCCCAAGTGGTGGGATGCATATGCACAACGTGTGCAGGACCTGGCTTCAGGAGGCTTGATTCTGGACGTTGACTCGAGGTAACATAAGGGTTGCCTCGAGGTGTGGCTCTAGTGGATGACCCATGAGCCTTATGGTGTGTGCGAGAGGTGGAGGCTTTAGGGTCTTCGCCTCGATGTGCCAAGCCTCTAAGGGTAGAGACTTGTGGTGGTGCAGGAATGTGGGGGGGAAGCCTTGCAGCGACCCACAGAAGCAAGGTAAACTTGCTCGCCTTTTGCAAAAAGGGACTGGGCAGCCTTTCAGCATAACTCGGCAATACGACCGACAAGTGACTTGCCGGTGACAGGGTGCATGCTATGAATGGCAGTAGAAGCGCTACCGATGTAAGGTGCCTTGGTGGAAGTTCCACCAAGGAGAAGAGATGAGGAGTTAGGGACCTTTAAGTCCCTCCTCGCGCTTATTCAGGTTACGACTTAGGAGCTAGACACTAGGTCTTTGCTCAGAAGGAAAGTTGGGAACGGAGTTTGAGGAACTTGTTCCCAGGGGACTCTCGCAAATGCAGGGATCAGAAAATCCCCGATTCGGATAAATGGGTTAAAGAACCCAGAAGCCATGTGGTGTGTGAAAACAGAAAAACAAAGGAGAAACTAGCCAAATAAGAACGATCCGACGAAGGGGTAGTAAGTCCCCGTGGAGTCACCAAGCTGGTTAGGTGCCTCGATCTCACCCTCTAGATCCGAATGATCTGGCAGCATGTGTCTCGGGTTTTGGGGGAACCCGAGACTTTGAGATCGCTCTCTCGGGAACCTCACTCAGGAGCGAGGGCAGGTATACCATCCGATGAGAGAGGAATTTAAGGTGGGTTCGGGACTTACTCGGACTGGCTCTCGTGGGTGCCCTCTTAGATCACGAAGAAATCCCCCCAATCGTAAAACTGATTCAGAATCATCGCCCTTGGATTGTACTCTCTTGTTTTCTGTAATGACACATACATGGTTAATTTACAAGATAAGTGGGTCAAGTGACCCTTCATTGTTTTTGGGCGAATGCACATAGTCATGCACATTCAAAAGAAGAAAAAGGGGAAGGGAATAGATGAAAGAAGAAGAAAGAGATAGAATAGAAGAATGGGGAAGATAAGAATTCGACTAGGTAGCTGGACTAACACAATAGCTAGAGCGGCAAGTGATTGACCTATCGTGGTAGCAAGACGGGCACGGTAACTAGACCGGTGCAACGACAGTAGTACTAGACAACATAACTATCATGATCAGCCTGTCAGATGGCTAGCCTATCATAGCAATAAGACGGGCACGGTAACTAAAACCAACATAATGACAATACTACTAGACGATGAGACAACCCTGGCAGTGCTTGACTTAGCCTCCCTTGGTCAAACGAGAGAGAAAGAAGCGAAGAGAGAAAAGAAAGAGACAGAGAAAGGCATGCATAGTACTACTGATGCTGTGCATGTGAGAAAAAGAGCGGAACGAGAGAGAGAGAGGAAAAGAAGAAGAAAGGAACAGTAAGAAAGAAGAGAAAAAGGGGAAGAAGGAAGAAGAAAGGGGAAGAAAAGAGAAAGAGGAACATGGGCGGCGATAGACTTCCGCCATCCATGGCAGAGGATTGAGAAGAGAGAGAGGACATGGACGACGATGAGCATCCATCGTCCAAGATGAAGAAGAGAAGAGAGAGGACATGGACAACGATGAGCATTTGACGTCCTCGATAGGGAAGTGAAGAGAGGGAAATCATGGACAGCGATGAGCTTCCACCGTCCATGACAGAGGAATCAAAAGAGAGAGAAGACATGGATGGTGATGAGCTTCTACCGTTCATGATAGAGAAGTGAAGAGAGAGAAAACATAGACATCGATGAACTTCCACCGTCCATGACAAAGGAATCAGAAGAAGACATGAATAACGATGAACTTTCGTCGTCCATGACAGAGAAGTGAAGAGAGAGAAAATATGGATGGTGATGAACTTCTACCATCCATGACAGAGGAGAGAAGAGGAAAGAGAAAACATATACGGGAATGAGCTTCACCATTCATGACACAAAAATTAAAAGAGAGAGAAAATATGGACGACGATGAGCTTTTATCGTTCATGATATAAGAATTAGAAGAGAGAAAAACATGGACGGTAATGAGCTTCTATCATCCATGATACAGGGGAATAAGAGAGACAAAACATGGACAACGATGAGCTTCTGCCGTCCTTGACACGAGAATTAGAAGAGAGAAAACATGGATGGTGATGATCTTCCGTTGTCCATGACACAGGGGACGCGATGAGCTTACACAATCCATGACACAAGAATTGGAAGCGAGAGAAAATATGGATGGCGATGAGCTTCCACCATCCATGACACAGGGGAATAAGATGAACTTTGACAGAGGCCTGCTACTCGGGTTAAGGCCCGGCTCACTGTTTAAGTCCTAGAAACAAGAATACATCATGCCATGCGGTAGGCTCCGCCATGCATGAACAGAGAGAGGAAGAGAAAGAAAAAGGAGAGAAGGAAAGTGAAGAAGAAAGAAAGGAAAGACAAAAGAGAGACAAGGAAAGTGAATAAAGACGATCAGAGAAGAAAAAAAAAAGAGAGATAGAGACGAGAGGAGAGAGAAAGAGAGAGATGAGAGGAGGAGAGAGAAAGAGAGAGATGAGAGGAGAGAGAAAGAGAGATGAGAGGAGAAGAGAGAAAGAGAGAAGAGAGGAGGAGATAGAAAGCGAGGGAGGAGAGAGAAAATTACCTTCACCAAAAGGTACTAGACCTTTTCTTCTCTCTCCCCTTTCTTTCTCTAAGACGTACCCTATTTGAACGTGGAAACTCTCAAATTTTATTGATGAGTATTGAAAAATCAAGGCTCTTATAACAATTGTGTTTAATATGTACTTATAGAATTGGGCCCAAACATGGGTGTATGTCCAAAAACTACCTAAATTGATGATGATTACAATTTAATTCAATTAAAAGAAATTCTAAAATTGGGTGCAACATGACTGTTTTGCCCTTGCCCAACAATGTGTGAAATTCGAAAACATTCCCTGTTGCTGCTCTAGAAATTGCGTGATCTTTCATGGATAATTCGGGGTTTCTCAGGCATCTCGTAGGTCGAAAGATGATGTATTTTTTTTTCGTCCTCGGTGTTATGATCAATTTGATACCAATTTCGAGCCATGGATCTTGTTTTTAGGCCACAATCATGCGACTCGAAATTTGTATAGATCTGGAAAACTTCCAATCAATAGTGTGCTTGTTCCATGATGTTTTTCTTTGATTTCTTCATTGAATTTCATTACACATGCTGTCACAATCACGTGGCAATAAACGTAGCTCGATTTCGTGTTCGGACGAAGATTTCGCAACTTTTTGGTTTTGGTCAGAATCTAAAATTCTAGCGGTCGGAAACTACATCAACTTTGATGCCTTCATGTACCGAATCCAACCTTTCATCATATGTGGGGTTTGGACCAAAGATAGCCCTAGACCTTATGTACATAATGCAATTGGTTTTGCATTGATCGGGTATGCGAGCATGATGATATGACCGCTCGAGCGAGGCGTGCTGCTGCTAAATTTTCTGCAACTGTATGGGATATCTAACCCATTTAAGTGCCTGATTTAAAGGTTTATAATTGATTACCAACCTTGGTGCTTCTCTTTCCTTTTCTGCAGCATTTTCGACATAAAAAGCCTAGCAACTCCATGGAGATGAACTTTTTTTAATTAGCTTCTTCTGCAGAAATTCGTCAATTTCCTTTTTACATATTTCTAGGAGTCTAGCATTCATTTGTATGGGTCTTGCTTTGGTTGGGATTTTATTATCAGTAAATCCTTCTTCATAAGGAAGGCTTACCATATGTTTTTTCCTGTCCCAAAAAGCGTTTGGTAGATCATTGCAAATTTCTTCTTCTATTTTTCTTTTAATATTGTCTGTTTTCTTTTTATTTTCTGTTAAGAGAAGTTGTTCATCTATCAATTTATTTTTTATTTCTGTTTTTAGATGGCATAGAAATTTCTCTTTATTTTCTATAGTCTGCTTAACATTATTGAGTTCTTTAACTTTAGGTTTATCTATGAATTCGAACTTTACTTTGTGACCATCAAGATTTGACTCAATTCCTGTACTATCAATTTTTAAAGGATAAAGCAAGTTTAAAAAAGGAGTTCCAAGGATAACCACTTGGCTTAAACCTTTGACCATGATGAAAGGTATTTCAAAACAATTTCCATTATTGCATACTGCGGCATTGGATAATTTGTATTTAATTATAAGTTTACTACCGTCAGCAGTATTTAGTATTTGGGTGGTTTTATCAAAATATTTTGTTGGTACTAATCCTTCATTTATGCAATTAAGGTCAGCTCCTGAATCTATTAGTGTCAGAGATTGAAAACTAAATTCCTTATTTACTATTACTCTTATTTAGGTAAACTATTTTTGGGTGATGACTCTGTCTATTAGATTTACATAATTATTTTCTTGTATTTTGGTATTAGAAGATTTAGATTTTTCAGTGATAGGTGGTATAGCATATGGTATTATTTTTTGGGTGTTTATTGGGCTATCAAATTCTAATTCATCACTAGAGTCGTTTTCTGAAATATCAGTAGTCATTTCTAAAATTCTTATTCATTTTTAAGGTGCTGGACTTTCGATTTTACTTCATTTATTTCTTGTTTTAAATCAGAAATAGTAGGTTCTTTAGGTTTGATATCCCTGTAATTTATTCCTTTAAGAATTTCAGCCAAACTATATTCTTCTTGTTTTTTGACCAGAGATATAGGTTTATTTTTTGTTTTAGCTATTTTCAGGTATTGAGTTAATGCTTCCTTTTTATCTTCTGAATTAGGTATTTTGTCAATCAAATCTATTATGAAATTTTCTTCATTTGTGAGAGTGTTAACTGTTTTACAGAAACAGTCTTCCATTTCTTCATCAGATTCTGAACTACTTAATATCAGATTTTCATCTTCTATTAGTCCTATAAGAGACTCAGAATCAGATGTAAAAGTACTATTATCAGACTCATTATCTATTTGAATTATGTCATATATTTGCTTCTTTATTTCTTCTTCAAGAAATAAAGCATTAATTTTCTTTTTGACTTTTCAATTACTTTTGTAATGTCCAACTTTTCCGCATTTATAACATGCTGGGATTTTCCTTTTTCCCTTTTTGTATTTAGCTTTGGGGGCAAATTTCTTTGTAAATTTATCTTTATTTTTATTTCGTTCATATTTTGGTTTTTTATTTTTAGTTTTATTTTATACAGTTTATCTGATGATGGTACATTATTGTATCCAAATTGTTCACAAAAGTCTCCTAACTCCTTTTTCCCCGTTATCCTTTATTTATCAAGTTGCCTTTTTAATTTTAAATCAGTACAGAAGGCAAGACCTTCTGCAAAGATTTCAGCAGAGAGTTCTCCTAGTGTATAAAGAGAGTATGGGATGATTCCTCCATTTTTATTCTTTAGCCTGGTTTTTACCTTTTCGGCGAAAAGATAAGGTAACCCTGCTATAAATTTCTCCTTCCAGTGATCGGAACTACTGTCTTCTCGTGACAGGAGTCTTGAGAAGAATACATCCTTATACCATTTATAATGAGATAGAGTGGGGCATCTTAAATTAGAAAGTAAGTCCTCTGATCTAGCATCTAGTAAAGAGGTACTTCCTACAAAATGAAGGGTTATTGTATATATAAGTGTATTGACTGCATCAATCTCACTATGAGGTACATCTTGATTGAATTCAATCTTAACAACCTATTGTCTTGTCGTATTTAAGATTTCATTTTTGGTGGTTTCACTCATGTGAAAATCCCACCATCCTCTCAACCATCCTGTGAACCCACAGACGATGGCTTTAGCGACTTCCTGATCTCGATTTCCCGCGACTTTACAAGCCGTGGCATACATAGTAATAAGTTTCATAGTATCAACTATTTGATGATCGAACATACCATCAATATTTCAATTTACTATCGATCTTCCTGAATAGGTTATAGTATGTGAAATCAGATCTTCCTCAAATTGTATATCTACTGGGGTTGGCCTAGTATGATACATTCTTGCCGGAGCCGTTGGTCTCCATTTTCTTCCATAATCAATTCTATTCAGATCACTTTCTTTAAAGTCTTCTTCAATATTGGATATTCCATCCTTTTCTATAACTTCCTCTCGAAGTACCATGGCTTCTGATTCTAATACTATTCTTTTACCTTTTTTATCCTTTATGCTTAGCTGGGATAATTTTTTTATTAATTCATCTACTAATTCTTTATTTTCCTCCTTCTTTTTCCTTCCCCTTAAATGGAAACGTTCTTCATTTATTTCTAGAGGAGGTTTAAATAACGCATCATTGTATTTTCTCCTGGGGTTTTCTTATTATGTTTTCAAGCCTAGTAGTCTGTTTTCCTATGGATTGTAAATAGAGATTGGTATAATTATTTTGTTCTATGAGATGTGGGATCATTTCTATTTTATGACTATGTTCATTTGGAATTAATTTATAAGGCGAAGCTTTAGTTTCAGGTTTATCTTTAACTACCCTTTTTATTTGAAGACTTCGTTCAGGATGGTGTATACTTTGGACTTCTTCACCTTCGGTAGTATAAAAAGTCTGATATTGGCTTTCAAGGGCATTTAATTCAAAGTTTGGGATAGGTATATCCTTTTCTTGGAGTGTTGATGTCAACCAATCAAAGAATCCTTTATTTTGCCTATTCTTTTTAAAAACCTATTGTTTTATGAAAGGCATCTATTAATTCTTGAGAAAATTCATTTAAATACCATTCTCTTTTTTTTTTCATTGGATTCTGATAGATAGTCATTTCTTAATAAATTTATATCTATCTTTTTCTCCTTTTGGAGGGTCAAAACATGAAAATCAAAGTTTGGTTTATCCCCTGAAAGACTAGGATCAAAAGGTTTGTATACCAGTATATGTATATTACTGTTTGTTCTAGTTAGACCTTGTATTTCAGGTTTTTCTTGTAGAGAAGAATTCGAATGTCTGGAAGGTACTGAACTAGAATGTCTGGAAAAAACTAGGGTTCTTCTTCTAGGTCTAATTATGTCATCAGCAAATGTTAATCTAGTTGTTCGGTCAGAATTAAACTGTATTTCAATGTTTCCATCAGGATGCTCAATTATTTGGTCAGGTTTATTATGGACTGGAGTCCTATATTGTTGATTTTCATTTTGGATAGATCAGTTTTCTAGAAGAGATATTTGGGACCAGTTTAAAGATCTAGGAACAACTGTATTTGATCTTTTGATATTCGTTTGGAAGAATACAGTCTGCCCTTTTGTATCCATCTGTAAAGCATTTGGACAAAGGGTATTCATAACTTTATAGCATATTCTGTATATTAAGGCTATATTTTGGGAACTTGGGATCATGTCAAACCCTTGTGTTTTTATATTAAGGGTAAGTACTTTAAGGAGACTGGGATCACTTAAAGAAACTGAATAGTTAGGGAAACAATTAAAATAAACAGGGCCACTACATAGACTGGATTCTACAACTCCTAATAATGAATCAGTAAACTTATTATGTCTACTATCTCTAAGGCATAATAATATGGAATTATTAAGACCTAGCCTAGTGAGTGGTTTTACAGCTATCTGTATAAGTCCTATATGCAGATATTTGTAATCCTTATTTTTATGAGATTGAATCATTTTCTCAGATAATAATTGAAAACTTTTATGCTCACTATTGACAGAAAGACTTTGCTGTACTGTTTTGATCGCATAGCTAGTTCTAAATTCAAAAGTTCTTCTTTTATATATATCAGTTATAGGGACTTTAGGTATGTTCCAATTATGCATTTGTTTTTCTATATTATCGATTATAATTTCTTCTTTATTCTTTATTCTTAATGTACCGTTAGATGGTGATAATGTCTTATTGGATAGCGTCCTAATAAAATTTTCCATTATGGTTACGGATGAGTACTCTAGTCAACCTCTTACATCCTTGGTACCTTGACGGCTCTTCCTAGCCTTAAGCGGTAAACGGACTAGGCGGAAAATGGTCTCAACGCTCGGACTAACCTTATAATGGTAAATTTTATTCAGTAGTTATACCTTTAAGATATTATTACCGTCTATCTTAGTACAATTGATAAAGTGGTACGGCTCTGATACCAATGAAACCAAGATCTATTAAAAGCTAAAAAGCATTCTTACTTTATCAATATTGATTATATAAGTAGTCTGACAAAACCCAGATAGATTAACACACTAATTATAATAAACAAAGACAAAGGTGAAATATCAAGAACAATCCAATTTGTATATGTAACTTCTCTAATCTTAATATTGAAAATAAATTTTTTTTGCATTGCACAATAATATCCACCGTTACATATATGAGATTTTACACTAGGAATAGAAAATAGTGAATTACAGAAAGAACTTGCAGATATAGTAAACAGAAAATTACAGAAAAGAACTTACATTACACAGATACAGTAACTGGTAAAAATTTTCCACTCCTCCGGACAGTGGCTGGGGAGAGATGGAATATTAGAATCGCACATCAAGAACTCACGAAATAGAAAAGAGATAGGAAGAAAAACTAGTTACCAATGATGCTTTCGAGAAGGAACGTAGTGTAACAGTATTTTACCAGAGACAGATATTTATAGACAACAGGAATTCTACAGAAATTTATCAGAGATAGACAATAGGAATTCTACAGAAATTTATCAGAGATAGACAATAGAAAGTATTTTACCCTGAAGCAGAAGAGTGCAGAGAAGTGATGATGGTATTGCTTGAAGGAACAAAAGTTGTTGCTTCAGAAGAGTGACACAGGAAGATGTCTCAGAGAGGGAAACGAAGAGGATAGAATTGAGAAAGAGCTTAGAGAAAAATAATTCAAGGAGAGAGCACTTAAGGCACTCAACGAGAGAGAAGGCACTCAGAGAGAGAAAAGGCACTCAGAGAGAGAAGGCACTCCAACTTCGGATGGCTGCAAATGAGGAGGGCCTTGCTATTTTTAGGCTGCGAACTTTAAAGACTTATGAATTACTTTTTATCGAAGATTCCTCCACAGTGCTTCGATATTATTTAAAGCAATTGAATAGTAATTTTGAAAAGACTAAAAGGTGTCGACAGCTACAGTGGCAGCATCTTTGAATAGTAGAAAGGACCAAAAGGTGTCGGCAGGTACAGTGGCAGCATCTTTGAATAGTAAAAACGGGGTCGGCGGAGTGGACATGTGGTCTTTGACGGAACCTTTTGGCAGACAGGTGGCAGACAAGATTTGTCGCTTATGTCGGTGCATAGATAGGTGGCAAACACGGCTTTGTCTTTTATGTCGGTGCTTGTATAGGTGGCAAACAAAGCTTTATCTTGTATGTCGATGCTTAAATAGGGCTTGTCTTTTGCGGGTCTGATATTTCCTTCGAGTGGATGTATGATCAGGTCCTCTATTGGGCTTTGTTCGGGTTTCATTGGGAAAAGTCGATTGTTGGCTGGACTAACTCGCAGTCTTCATTTTCGACGGAGCAATCTTCTTCATTTTGAGATGAAGTTGACATGGCTTCACCTTCTTCTTCAAATATCTACAGCAACTATTTCTTTAATTCTTCCTTAGTTGATGTGGGGTTTTGCCTTTTCATTTTATTGATATATTCAACAAAGCTATTTGGGTTTTCTTTTGGAATTTGGCCTGAAATTTTTCTTAAAACAATATTTTCTGGATCAAGGGACTTATTTTCATAAACTTCCCACCATTTTATATATATTTTCTTTCCCAATTTAGGGATATATTCCCAATCATTTGTACGGTTGTCAGATATGGCAAACTGCCATTTCATTATCCAAGGAATTTGATATAATGCTATGAAATATAAATGATGATCTATATTGGGGTCATTATTGTTATATTCAACAAACTTATAATGGGATTTTTGTATTCTGTCAGGGAGAATCTGTATTCCAAATCCCCAAATCAAGAACCAATCACAGAACCAATTAGGAAGTGGTTCAACTATTGGCATCTTCATTTGTATAAACCAAGTGTGGGAGTTATTATTATTTTGGAGGGAAAACACTTTATGTAAGGCTTCTCTGTATTCAGAATATTGAAAATATCTATTATTGAATTCTGATGTTATTCTCCTTATTTACAACTTTGAATAGGCTACGATATTTGTATTTGTATTTCTTTGGTAGAAGTGTATCAGAGTGATTGAGCATGTTTCAAGCAGAATCGCTTCATGCCATTCTATCGTCTTATTGCCATTGTAGGGATTTAGATTTTGTATTAGATAATGATTGGCAATGACTACTGGGCCTAATGCCCAATGCGCATCTTCTATTATAGCATCAATCAGAAAAGTGGTTTCTATGAATCTGGATTTTTCTGAAGGGGGAATTCTTATAGGGCTTGAAGAGGAAACTATTTCTTGGGCCGGTTTTTTTATCAACTGGCTTCGAGTTTTTTGATAGGTTCTCATAGTATTTCCTGAAGTGGGTGAGAGTGGCGGATAGCTTATTATAGGTGATCCAGGAGATGGTGATGGAACGAAGTCCATCTTACTCTTTCCTTTATTTTGGCTATTAATATTCATTATTATTGACTCTCGGTCTTCTTGTTCTCGTCTATCTAGATCCCGGTCCCCCCTGATAGTTTTTTAGATCTTGGACGCAGTTGGTATCAGAGCCAAGTTACGTTATTTCTTCTAAAAACATATTATTAATGTTTTAAAAGTTGACGGTATTTTAAAAGTAAGGAATCTGAAAAAATTTACCATTCAAAAGGTTAGTCCGAGAGTTAAGCTATTTGACGCCCAGGCTAAAAGACCGTTAAGGCCATGAAGAGCCGCTGAGGTCCAGTCACAAGAGGTTGTCTATAGCATTATCCGTAACTTTAAAATGGAAAATTTTATCAGAAACATAGCCAATAAAATATTGCCATCAACTGGTAAGACATTAAGAGTGAAAAATAAAGAAGAAATTGTAATAGAAAATATTGAAAAAGTAATAGAAAATTGGAATATACCTAAGGTCCCAATAACAGATATATATAAAAAGGGGTCATTCCCATTCAAGACTGGATATGCTATCAAGAGTATAGAACAAAGTCTTCCTGTTACCAGTGAATAGAAAAGTTTCCAATTATTGTCTTATAAAATGCTACAAACTCATAAAAATAATGATTACCAATACCTACATATTGGAATGATTCAAGTAGCGGTAAAACCATTAACTATACTAGGGATAAATAATTCAATTTTATTATGTTTAAGAGATAGTAGACATAATAGGTTTAATGATTCATTACTAGGAATTGTAGAATCTAGGCTTTGTAGTGGTCCAGTTTATTTTAATTGTTTCCCAAACTTCTCAGTATCATTAAAAGATCCAAATATAGTTAAAGTCTTAACATTAAATTTAAAAACACAAGGCTTTGACATGAACCCAGGTTCACATAATATAGCACTAGTATATAGAATTTTTTATAAGGTTATGAATACATTATGCCCTAATGTCCTATATATAGATACAAAAGGACAAACAATATTTTTTCAAACGAATATAGTAGTTTATAAATTGGTCTCAAATATCTCTCCCAGAAACATGGTCCATTAAAAATGAAAATCAGAATCAATTAATACCAATTAATAAAAGAATAAAACAAATAGTTGAACAGCCTCACGGTGAAGTTGAACTAAGATTTGATTCACAAAGAAGACCTGGACTAAGAATAGTAGATGATACTATAATTAGACCACCAAGCCGAATTCCTGCCCCTTCAAGGTTTTCTACCTCCTCAATCAGAAAGGAAACAGAGCCTGAACCAGAAATTTTAGGACTATCCAAAACCACTAGTAATATCCATCTACCCATATATAAATCAATAAAATTAAGCTCACATGAGCATGAAGTATCTGATTTAGATCTCCAAATTATGACTCTGCAAGAAGAAAAGAAAATAAATTTATAATTATTAAAGAATGACTATTTATCAGAGGAAAATAAGGATATACGAAATTGGTATCCAACAAATTTTTCTTAAAAATTAATGAACATGTGTCATAAAAAATACAATAAATTTTTGAAAAAATATAAAAAGAGAATACAGGGTTTTTTGAATGGCTTACAGTTACTCTCAAAAATAAAGGATATGGAATACCAGCCTTTGACAATAAAATAAATATTTTAGAAAGCCAGTTCCAGCCATTCACTACACCAAAAGGTCAAACAATTAGAAGTATACAACCCCCAAATACAGCCCTTATTATAAAAGGATCAAATAATAGAAGCTAAAGCAATCCCCGACTATTCCCAACGGGTTGAAATGATTCCACATATTTTAGAACAAAATAATTACACTAACCTATATCTCCAATCTTTAGGGAAACAAGCCACTCGTATAGAAAATATCATTAGTCAACCACAAAAAATTATAGAGGAAAAGAAGAAGGCAATTATGTTTAAACCTCCACCAATAATAAATAAGGATAAATTCATTATCAAAGAAAATAATAAGGATTTAATGGATGAGTTGGTTAGCAGATTGTCCCAATTAAATATTAAAGAAACATCAAAAGGACAAGGGACAATAGTCACAGATACTCCAGGAGTATTTGTTTTACAACAAAACCCAGTAGACGAAATATCGCAAATAGAAGAAGCCTTAATGAAATCAGAGATATAATTCAAACATCGCAAGAATATTTGTAATTTTGTTTTATTGAGAATAATATCGGGAAATTTTTCCGCAAATTCTATGGCTCTATCAATTGGTACTATAGTACCCTGAAATATATGATGTCCTAAGAATCTTGTTTTTGTTTGGCGTAAACTAATCTTTTTTGCTGATACTACCAAACCTGCATGTGTCACTGCATTGATGAAAACATGGATGTGCTTGAAATGCTGCTGGATATCTTTCGAGAAAATTAGTCCATCATCTATATACATAATCATGAATTTTATATATGAATTAAAGACATCATTCATAATCTTTTGAAATTCAGATGGAGCATTTTAAAGACCAAAAGGCATTACATTCTATTCAAATTTTCCAAAGGGTACATTGAATGTTGTTTTATATTTATCCTTCTCATTGATTTGGATATGCCAATATCCCGATTTTAAGTCAAATTTTGAAAATATACAAGCATTTTATAATCGATCTAATAAATCTTTTTTATTAGGGATTGGGTATCTTCTCCATTTTAAACTTTATTAAGGGGTTTATAATTTATTACTAATTTGGGTACTCTTCGTTCTTTTTCAGAGGCTTTTTCTTCATAAAAAGTTGCACAACTCCAAGGTGAGGAGCTTTGTCTTATTAGTCCTTTTTTTAATAGCTCATCTATTTCTTGTTTGGATATTTCTAATAATTTTGAGTTCATTTGTATAGGCCTAGCTTTAGTGGGTATTTTAGTTTCTACAAATCGTTCTTCATATGGTAAGGATACTACATGTTTTTTCCTATTCCAAAATGCATTTGGCAAATCATTGCGTATTTGTTGTTCGATTTGTTTTTTAATTTGTTCAATTTTTTGTTTTATTTCAGGGAGTAATAGCTGGTCTTCGATTTGTTTATACTTGATTTCTGCTTTTAAATGGCATAAAATTTTTTCTTTATGGTTGACTATTTGTTTCATATTATTATTTTCTTTAACTTTTGGTTTTTCTATAAAGTCGAATTTAATCTGATGGCCATCTAAATTTGCTGATATTCCAGTATTATCTATGGTTATTGGATATAAAAGGTTTAAGAATGGTGTTCTTAATATTATTGCCGGGCTAAGGCTATTTACCATTATAAAAGGTATATCAAAACCATTTCCATTATTACACACAGCTGCATCTGATAGTTTATAATTTATCATTAATCTACTGCCATCAGCTGTATTTAATATCTGGGTTGTTTTATTAAAATATTTGGTAGGGACTAATCCCTTGTTTATGAAATTTAGATCCGCACCAGAATCTATAAGTGCAAGTGATTGGAAGCTAGATTCATTTTTTACTATTATTTTAACTAAAGTATACCACTTTTGGTTAATTGCCCTATTTATTATATTTAAATGGTTTTCTTCAGAGGGTTCAGGTTGTTCTTTGGATGGAATTACTTTACTATCCTTTATTAGCTTATTAAACTCTAATTCCTCTTCAAATCCATTATCAGACTTGTTTTTGGAAAAGTCAGTAACCATTTTTAACACTCTAATCCTATTTTTTAACTGTTGGATTTCAGTTTTTGCTTCATTAATTTCCTGCTTGAGCTCATTTATAGTCAGTTCTTTATGCTCAGTTTCTTTCTTATTTACCCTTTTAAGGATTTCTGATAAGCTATATTCTTCATGATTGGGCTTTACTAATCGACGTGGCTTAGGTTTTGCTAATTGAATATACTGGGTTATAGCTTCTCTTCTTTCTTCGGGATCAACTATTTTGTTTATTAAATCAAGGATTAAACTTTCTTCTTTTGTGAGGGTATGGCAGGAACAATTATTCATTTGATTTGGGTCCTCACTAGAATCTGAATCTGAGCTATTCCACACTAAATTTTCAGCTTCAATTTTCCCTATGAGGGTTTCAGTATTAGATTCTTCAGAAGAACTATCAGAGGCATCTATTACTTGAATTATTTCATATAATTGATTCTTGTTGTTTTCTTCTAGTATCAAGCTATCTATTTTTCTTTTAACTCGACTATTATTTTTATAATGCCCTACTTCTCTGCATTTATAGCAGACTGGTAATTTTTTAGATTTTTCTTTTGGGGCAAATCTTTTTATGAATTTATTTTCTTTTTCTTTTTTGGGGTTTTCAGATTTATGCCTAACTCTAGACATTTTCCTCTTACTTTTCTTTTTATATTGTTTACTTGTTGAGGGAATTGTATAGAAACTAAATTGTCCACAAAAGTCTCCCAATTCTTTATTTCTGGTCATTCTTTGTTTATCTAACTGTTTCTTCAATTTCATATTTGTGCATAAGGCTAGTCCTTCTGCACATATCTCAGCAGATAATTCCCCTAATGTATATTGTGAATATGGAATTAGGCTATTAGGCTTACTTTTGAGCCGATGTTTTACCCTTTCTGCAAAAAGATATGGCAATCCTGAAATAAATTTTTCCTTCCAATGATCCGCATAACTATCTTTTCTTAATAATAATCTTGAAAGGAAAACATCTTTATACCACTTATAATGAGAAAGAGTAGAACACCTAAGGTTAGATAATAAATCTTCAGATCTAGCTTCCAGCAATGTTGTACTTCCTACAAAATGAAGTTATGGTGTATATCAGAGTATTTACAGCATCACTCTCACTATGTGGTAAGTCCTGATTATGTTTATTCTTTACAATTCATTGTCTGGTTGTAGACAAAATTTGATTTTTTACTGTATCATTTATATGGAAATCCCACCATTCTCGAAACCATCCGGTAAATCCACAAATTATTGCTTTAGCAATTTCTTGATCATGACTTCCAAAAGCCTTACATGCGGTGGCATACATTGTCATGTGTCTCATGGTATCTAATATTTGATGTTCTGACATTCCATCTATATTCCAGTTTACTATAGGCCTTCCTGAGTAGGATACGGTGTGGGATATTAGATCTTCCTCAAATTGTATATCCATTAGTGTAGGTCTAGTATGGTACATTCTTTGCATCGACGTAGGTCTCCACTTTTTTCCATAATCAATTCTGTTAATATCTAATCTTTCCTCTTCCTTAAAGGCTTCTTCTATTTTCGATATTTCGTCTACTGGGTTTGTCGTAAAACAGATACTCCTGGAGTATCTGTGACTATTGTCCCTTTTCCTTTTGACGTTTCTTTAATATTTAATTGGGACAATCTGCTAACCAACTCATCCATTAAATCCTTACTATTTTCTTTGATAATGAATTTACCGGTGGAGGTTTAAACATAATTTCCTTCTTCTTTTTCTCTATAAGTTTTTGTGGTTGACTAATGATATTTTCTATACGAGTGGCTTGTTTCCCTAAAGATTGGAGATATAGGTTAGTGTAATTATTTTGTTCTAAAATATGTGGAATCATTTCAACCCGTTGGGAATAATCGGGGTTGCTTTATAGGGTACTGCTTTACCTTCTATTATTTCTTTATCTTTATTATTTGATCCTTTTATAATAAGGGTTGCATTTGGGGGATGTATACTTCTAATTGTTTGACCTTTTGGTGTAGCGAATGGCTGGAACTGGCTTTCTAAAGTATTTATTTTATTGTCAAAGGCTGGTATTCCATATCCTTTATTTTTGAGAGTGACTGTAAGCCATTCAAAAAACCCTCTATTTTGTTTATATTTTTTCAAAAATTTATTGCATTTTTTATGACACGTCTATTAATTTTTGAGAAAAATTTTGTTGGATACCAATTTCGTATATCCTTATTTTCCTCTGATAAATAGTCATTCTTTAATAGTTCTAAATTTATTTTCTTTTCTTCTTGAAGAGTCATAATTTGGAATTCTAAATCAAATACTTCATGCTCAAGTGAGCTTAATTTTATTGGTTTATATATGGGTAGATGGATATTACTAGTGGTTCTGGATAATCCTAAAATTTCTTGTTCAGGCTCTGTTTACTTTCTGATTGAGGAGGTAGAAAACCTTGAAGGGGCAGGAATTCAGCTTGGTGGTCTAATTATAGTATCATCTACTATTCTTAGTCCAGACCTTCTTTTCTAATCAAATCTTAGTTCTACTTCACCGTCAGGTTGTTCAACTATTTGTTTTATTCTTTTATTAATTGGTATTAATTGATTATGATTTTCATTTTTAATGGACCAGGTTTCTGGGAAAAATATCTGAGACCAATTTATAGTTTTTGGAACCACTATATATGATTTTTCTATATTGGTCTGAAAAAAAACAGTTTGTCCTTTTGTATCTATATGTAGGACATTAGGGCCTAATGTATTCATAACCTTATAACAAATTTTATATACTAGTGCTATATTATGTGAACCGGGGTTCTTGTCAAAGCCTTGTGTTTTTAAATTTAATGTTAGGACTTTAACTATATTTGGATCTTTTAATGATACTGAGAAATTTGAGAAACAGTTAAAATAAACTTGACCACTACAAAGGCTAGATTCTACAATTCCTAGTAATGAATCATTAAACCTATTATGCCTACTATCTCTTAAAAATAATAAACATGAATTATGTAGCCCTTGTTTAGTTAATGGTTTTACCGCTACTTGAATTATTCCGATATGTAAGTATTGGTAATCATTATTTTTATGAGTTGGTAGCATTTTATTAGACAATAATTGGAAACTTTCCTGTTCACCGGTAGCAAGTAGACTTTGTTCTACTGTCTTGAGAGCATATCCAGTCTTGAATGGGAATGACCCTTTTTTATATATATCAGTTATTGGGACCTTTGGTATATTCCAATTTTCTATTTCCTTTTCAATATTTTCTATCACAATTTCTTCTTTATTTTTCACTCTTAATGTCTTACTAGTTGATGGCAATGTTTTATTGGCTAGGTTTCTGATAAAATTTTCCATTTTAAGATAACGGATAATGCTATAGACAACCTCTTACGACTCTTATGACCTCAGCGGCTCTTCTTGGCCTTGACGGTCTTTTAGCCTAGGCGTCAAGTAGCTTAACTCTCGGACTAACCTTTTGAATGGTAAATTTTTTCAAATTCCTTACTTTTAAAAGACTACCGTCAACTTTTAAAGCATTAATAGTATGTTTTTAGAAGAAATAACCTAACTTGGCTCTGATACCAACTGCAATTAGATCTAAAAAACTACTGGGCACTGAGATTAATTAAACTACTGGAATTATTTACTAGAATTAATTACAACCATATTCTAATATATCTTAGGTAAATCAATATTGCTAAAACTACAATAACAGAAAAATGAGCTATATCTTATATGATCCAAGTGGTATAATTAACTTGTCTAAATTTAATACTAAATATTGCTTTTATTTGCGTAATAACTTATCAGAAAACATATTGTTTATAGCATATAAATTGTTTACAACATACAAACTGTTTACAACATACAAACTATTTACAACATACAGGAAGAAAGCAAACTGTATGAAGACTGCTTCTAGTAACCAGTATTACACACTGAAAAGTAGAAAGAATACTTACAACTTACAGATACAATAGGTACAGAATAACTTCCAATATTCTGGACAGTAGCTTGGAAGAGACTTCAGATTGCAATCGCACATGGAAAATAAGACTGAGACTAGGATTCTTCAAAGAGAGAGAGAGAGAAAGAAAGAGAGAAAAAGACTGCTCAGAGAGTGTGCTTTGGTCTTCCTGTCCTGATCCAACTCCGTCCTCGGCCACTAACCTTCTTCAGGTTTTATAAAGGGCGGATGTGAAGAGAGAATTCATTCTCCTCTAAAGCTTCTTTTACAGGTGGACGGCATTAGATATGTAAGTAGTGATCAGCTCGACACGTGGATAGCATTAAGTAAAGGTGTTTGTCGGTTTGTGTCGGTGGGATTCCTTTACTTAATGGGGTTACTGTTGCTGTCGGTGTCTTGTCCTTTTCTGGCTAGTGGATGTACACATGTTTTGTCGATGGTTGTCTTTTATTGGGAGAGAATCTTTTTATTATTCATCTTTTTGGATATTGGCGAGCTTCGGGTCGACTTTTGTTTCTTCAATCGTTGGGATTTTGTGACAAATCCCCTCCGTAATGCCCCATACCTTCATGCTGGCTTAACCCTAGATCAATATCTTCCATATCTTCTGAATCTTTTTGGGATGATTGTGCTGCTTCCTCTTGAAAGATTTGTAGGAGCTGTCTTTCTAGTTCATCCTTCGTTGCTTGTGGATTCTTCTGCCTCATTTTCTTTATATAATCAGATAAACTATTTGGGTGGTCATATGAGAAGGAACCAATTGCCTCTGGAATTTTTTTTTTTTTTTTTTTTTTGAGGATCGAGATGCTTAATATCAAAGATATCCCACCATTTGATTGAAATTTTCTTGCCAATTCTCGATATATATTCAAAATTATTCACTGTATTTTCTGATACTGCGTATTGCCACTTTAGTATCCAAGGTATTTGATACATGGATATAAAATACAAGTGATAATCCACATTGGGATCTTTCCCATTGCCTTCTATGAAGTTGGCTTGGGAAATTTGAAGACTTTCTGGTAAAATCTGGGACCCTGACCCCCAGACATGGAACCAACTTCTGAACCAATTAAGAAATGGTTCAGTTATGGGCATTTTAAATTGCATGAACCAGGTGTGAGAATTATAATTATTTTGCATATATAGCGCTTTGTGCCACACTTCAATATATTCAGAGAATCTGTAATATTTGTTTGTGTATTCAGGGGCCTGTAGTTTTCTTGCCCTCGTGGGATCAGAATTCCATTCACTAAATGGCAATATTTTTCGAATTTGAAATTTTGAATATGCTATCATATTCTTATGAAAATAATGGATAATAGATACTGAACCTATTTCTAATAAAATGGCCTCGTACCATTCTCTGGTTTTTATCCCATTAGAGGGATTTAAATTAGTATGGAGGTATATTTTTGCAATTTGACTTGGTTCATCCATAGAATGTTTGTCCTCAATTTCTGCATCTACAAGAAAGGTTGTTTCTTCGTACTGAGATTTGCCAGTAGAAGATATTTTTCGGCGTATTGGTGATTGGATGAATACTGGTGTTTGTGTCTGAGGAGGAGTCTGCTGGCTAGAATATTCTGGGTATGTATCTGGATTGCTGGGCGAATAACGAGGAAGGCATATTATTGGTGACACTCGGGTGGTAATTGGTACAAGATCCATCTTGGATTTGCCTTTCTGGCTATTGATATTTGTAATCATATTTTTGTTCTTATTAAAAAGTATTAATGCTAAAGGTTGTTGCTCAGGCTCAAGAGGTGGTAGGTCCCTGCCCCCTGCAAAAATTCACGAGTAAGAAAGTCAGAAAGATGATTAGAGGAACCTTTAAGATGTTCAATAGTAAAGTCGAAAGAAGATAAAATAGCTTGCCATCTGGTGAAGATTTGTTTAGAAACAAGGTTTTGGACATCTTTTGTGAGTATATCCTGTGCTGATTTACAATCAGCGCGGATAAGAAATGGGGTATTAAGAATATCCCCTTGAAATTTAGTTACACAATGGACAATGGCTAATATTTCTTTTTTAACAGTTGAATAATTTTGTTGGGTACTCGTCCAGGCCTTGGAGGTGTACCTGACCAATTGTTCTTGGTCGTTGATTTTTTGTTTTAGAATTCCTCCAAGTCCAAGTTCGGAGGCATCACATTCGATTATTTTATATGTATGTGCGTCTGATAGGACCAAACATGGTAATTCTTTTGCCCTATAATCGAACAGCAAGAGTGTGACTATCGTTCCCCTTTGGTGGATTTTTCTTCATCTGTCATATAAAGGTTTAGCTATAATAGCTAAATCTTTAATGCAATCAGAGATATAATTCAAACATCTCAAGAATCTTTGTAATTTTGTTTTATTGAGAATAATTTCGAGAAATGTTTCCGCAAATTCTATGGCCCTATCAATTGGTACTATAGTACCCTGAAATATATGATGTCCTAGAATCTTATTTTTGTTTGGCATAAACTACTATTTTTTGCCGATACTACCAAACCTGCATGTGTCACTGCATTGATGAAAGCATTGATGTGCTTAAAATGCCGTTGGATATCTTCAGAGAAAATTAGTACATCATCTATATACACAATCATGAATTTCATATATGGATTAAAGACATCATTATAATCTTTTGAAATTCAGATGGAGCATTTTTAAGACCAAAAGGCATTACATTCCATTCAAATTGTCCAAATGGTGCATCGAATGTTGTTTTATATTTATCCTTCTCATTGATTTGGATTTGTAAGTATCCCGACTTTAAGTCAAATTTTGAAAATATACAAGCATTTAATAATCGATCTAATAAATATTTTTTATTAGGGATTGGGTATCTTATCCATTTTAAAACTTTATTAAGAGGTTTATAATTTATTACTAATCTGGATACTCCTCGTTCTTTTTCAGAGGCTTTTTCTACATAAAAAGCTGCGCAACTCCAAGGTGAAGAGCTTTTTCTTATTAGTCCTTTTTAAATAGCTCATCTATTTCTTGTTTGCATATTTCTAATAATTTTGAGTTCATTTGTATAGGCCTAGCTTTAGTGGGTATTTTAATTTCTACAAATCCTTCTTCATATGGTAAGGATACTACATGTTTTTTCCTATTCCAAAATGCGTGTGGCAAATCATTGCATATTTGTTGTTCGATTTGTTTTTTAATTTGCTCAATTTTTTGTTTTATTTCAGGGAGTAATAGCTGGTCTTCGATTTTTTTATACTTGATTTCTGCTTTTAAATGGCATAAAACAGAATTACAAAGATTCTTGGGATGTTTGAATTACATCTCTGATTCCATTAAAGATTTAGCTATTATAGCTAAACCTTTATATGACAATTTGAAGAAAAATCCACCAAAGGGGAACGATAGTCATACTCTTGCCGTTCAATTACTTAAAAATAGGGCAAAAGAATTACCATGTTTGGTCCTATCAGACCCACATGCATATAAAATAATCGAATGTGATGCCTCCGAACTTAGACTTGGAGAAATTCTAAAACAAAAAATCAACGACCAAGAACAATTGGTCAGGTACACCTCCAAGGCCTAGACGAGTACCCAACAAAATTATTCAACTATTAAAAAAGAAATAATAGCCATTGTCCATTGTGTAACTAAATTTCAAGGGCATATTCTTAATACCCTATTTCTTATCCGCACTAATTGTAAATCAGCACAGGATATACTCACAAAAGATGTCCAAAACCTTGTTTCTAAACAAATCTTCGCCAGATGGCAGGCTATTTTATCTTCTTTTGACTTTACTATTGAACATCTTAAAGGTTCCTATGAATCTAAGCTATTCCATACTAAATTTTCATCTTCAATTTTCCCTATGAGGGTTTCAGTATTAGATTCTTCAGAAGAACTATCAGAGGTATCTATTACTTGAATTATTTTATATAATTTTCCTGATGTTTTCTTCTAGTATCAAGCTATCTGTTTTTCTTTTAACTCGACAATTATTTTTATAATGCCCTACTTTTCTGCATTTATAGCAGACTGGTAATTTTTTAGATTTTTCTTTTGGGGCAAATCTTTTTATGAATTTTTTTTTTTTTCTTTTTTGGGCTTTTTAGATTTATGTCTAACTCTAGACATTGTCTTCTTACTTTTCTTTTTATATTGTTTACTTGTTGAGGTAATTGTATTGAAACCAAATTGTTCACAAAAGTCTCCCAATTCTTTATTTCCCGTCATTCTTTGTTTATCTAACTGTCTCTTCAATTTCATATTTGTGCATAAGGCTGGTCCTTCTACACATATCTCAGCAGATAATTCCCCTAATGTATATTGTGAATATGGAATTAGGCCAATACGCTTACTTTTGAGCCTATATTTTACCTTTTCTATAAAAAGATATGGCAATCCTGAAATAGATTTTTCCTTCCAATGATCTGCATAACTATCTTCTCTTAATAATAATCTTGAAAAGAAAACATCTTTATACCACTTATAATAAGAAAGAGTAGGACACCTAAGGTTAGATAATAAATCTTCAGATCTAACTTCTAGTAATGCTGTACTTCTTACAAAATGAAAAGTTATGGTGCATATCATTGTATTTACAGCATCACTCTCACTATATGGTATGTCCTGATTATGTTCCTCTATAATTTTTTGTGGTTGACTAATGATATTTTCTATACGAGTGGCTTGTTTCCTTAAATATTGCAGATATAGGTTAGTGTCATTATTTTGTTCTAAAATATGTGGAATCATTTCAACCCGTTGGGAATAATCAGGGATTGCTTTATGGGGTACTGCTTTCGCTTCTAATATTTCTTTATCTTTATTATTTGATCCTTTTATAATAAGGGTTGCATTTGGGGGATGTATACTTCTAATTGTTTGACCTTTTGGTGTAGCGAATGGCTGGAACTGGCTTTCTAAAGTATTTATTTTATTGTCAAAGGCTGGTATTCCATATCCTTTATTTTTGAGAGTGACTGTAAGCCATTCAAAAAACCCTCTATTTTGTTTATATTTTTTCAAAAATTTATTGCATTTTTTATGACACGTCTATTAATTTTTGAGAAAAATTTTGTTGGATACCAATTTCGTATATCCTTATTTTCCTCTGATAAATAGTCATTCTTTAATAGTTCTAAATTTATTTTCTTTTCTTCTTGAAGAGTCATAATTTGGAATTCTAAATCAAATACTTCATGCTCAAGTGAGCTTAATTTTATTGGTTTATATATGGGTAGATGGATATTACTAGTGGTTCTGGATAATCCTAAAATTTCTTGTTCAGGCTCTGTTTACTTTCTGATTGAGGAGGTAGAAAACCTTGAAGGGGCAGGAATTCGGCTTGGTGGTCTAATTATTGTATAATCTATTATTCTTAGTCCAGGTCTTCTTTGTGAATCAAATCTTAGTTCTACTTCACCGTCAGGCTGTTCAACTATTTGTTTTATTCTTTTATTAATTGGTATTAATTGATTCTGATTTTCATTTTTAATGGACCATGTTTCTGGGAGAAATATCTGAGACCAATTTATAGTTTTTGGAACCACTATATTTGATTTTTCTATATTGGTTTGAAAAAATACAGTTTGTCCTTTTGTATCTATATGTAGGACATTAGGGCATAATGTATTCATGACCTTATAACAAATTCTTTGCCCCAAAAGAAAAATCTAAAAAATTACCAGTCTGCTATAAATGCGGAAAAGTAGGGCATTATAAAAATAATTTTCGAGTTAAAAGAAAAATAGATAGCTTGATACTAGAAGAAAACATCAGGAATCAATTATGTGAAATAATTCAAGTAATAGATACCTCTGATAGTTCTTTTGAAGAATCTAATACTGAAACCCTCGTAGGGAAAATTGAAGATAAAAATTTAGTGTGGAATAGCTCAGATTCAGATTCTAGTGAGGATCCAAATCAAATGAATAATTGTTCCTACCATACCCTCACAAAAGAAGAATGTTTAATCCTTGATTTAATAGACAAATTAGTTGATCCCGAAGAAAGAAGAGAAGCTATAACCCAGTATATTCAATTAGCAAAACCTAAGCCACCTCGATTAGTAAAGCCCAATCATGAAGAATAGAGCTTATCAGAAATCCTTAAAAGGGTAAATAAGAAAGAAATTGAGCATAAAGAACCAACTATAAATGAGCTCAAGCAGGAAATTAATGAAGTCCAACAATTTAAAAATAGGATTAGAGTGTTCGAAATGGTTACTGACTTTTCCAAAAATAAGTCTGATAATGGATTTGAAGAGGAATTAGAGTTTAATGAGCTAATAAAGCCTAGCAAAGTAATTCCATCCAAAGAACAACCTGAACCCTTTGAAGAAAGCCATTTAAATATAATAAATAGGGTAATTAACCAAAAGTGGTATACTTTAGTTAAAATAGTAGTACAAAATGAATATAGCTTCCAATCACTTGCTCTTATAGATTCTGGTGCAGATCTAAATTGCATAAACGAGGGATTATTCCCTACCAAATATTTTGATAAAACAACCCAGATATTAAATACAGCTGATGGCAGTAGATTAATAATAAATTATAAACTATCAGATGCAGTTGTGTGTAATAATGGAAATTATTTTGATATACCTTTTATAATTGTAAAAGGCCTTAGCCAAGCAGTAATATTAGGAACACCATTCTTAAACCTTTTATACCCAATACCCATAGATACTACAGGAATATCAGCAAATTTAGATGGCCACCAGATTAAATTCAACTTTGTAGAAAAATCAAAAGTTAAAGAAATTCATTATATGAAACAAATAGTCAATAATAAAGAAAAACTTTTATGCCATTTAAAAGCAGAAATCAAGTATAAACAAATCGAAGATCAGCTATTCCTGAAATAAAACAAAAACTTGAACAAATTAAAAAACAAATCGAATAACAAATATGCAATGATTTGCCAAACGCATTTTGGAAAAGGAAAAAACATGTAGTATCCTTACTATATGAAGAAGGATTTGTTGAAACTAAAATACCCACTAAAGCTAGGCCAATACAAATGAACTCAAAATTATTAGAAATATGCAAACAAGAAATAGATGAGCTTGTAAAATAAGGACTATTAAGAAAAAGCTCCTCACCTTGGAGTTGTGCAGCTTTTTTTTTCTGTGTGTAATACTGGTTACTAGAAGCAGTCTTGCATACAGTTTGCTTTCTTTCAATATGTTGTAAACAGTTTGTATGTTGTAAACAGTTTGTATGTTGTAAACAGTTTATATGTTATAAACAGTCTGTTTTTTGATAAGTTATTATGCAAATCAAAGAAATATTTAGTAGTAAATTTAGACAAGTTAATTATACCACGTGGATCATATTAAATATAGCTCCTTTTCTATTATTGTGGTTTTAGCAATATTTATTTACTTAGGATATATTAGAATATGGTTGTAATAAATTCTAGTAAATAATTCCAGTAGTTTAATTAATCCCAGTACCCAGTAGCTTTTTAGATCTTGGATGCAATTGGTATCAGAGCCAAGTTAGGTTATTTCTTCTAAAAACTTACTATTAATGTTTTAAAAGTTGATGGTAGTCTTTTAAAAGTAAGGAATCTGAAAAAATTTACCATTCAAAAGGTTGGTCCGAGAGTTAAGCTACTTGACGCCCAAGCTAAAAGACCGTTAAGGCCAGGAAGAGCCGCTGAGGTCATAAGAGTCGTAAGAGGTTGTCTATAGCATTATCCGTAACCTTAAAATGGAAAATTTTATCAGAAACCTAGCCAATAAAACATTGCCATCGACTAGTAAGACATTAAGAGTGAAAAATAAAGAAGAAATTATAATAGAAAATATTGAAAAAGAAATAAAAAATTGGAATATACCTAAGGTCCCAATAACAGATATATATAAAAAGGGGTCATTCCCATACAAGACTGAATATGCTATCAAGACAGTAGAACAAAGTCTGCCTGTTACAAGTGCACATAAAAGTTTTCAATTATTGTCTAGTAAAATGCTACAAACTCATAAACATAATGATTACCAATACCTACATATAGGAATGATTCAAGTAGCGGTAAAACCATTAACTAGACTAGGGCTAAATAATTCAATTTTATTATGTTTAAGAGATAGTAGGCATAATAGGTTTAATGATTCATAACTAGCAATTATAGAATCTAGCCTTTGTAGTGGTCCCGTTTATTTTAACTGTTTCCCAAACTTCTCAGTATCACTAAAAGATCCAAATATATATAGTTAAAGTCTTAACATTAAATTTAAAAACACAAGGCTTGGACCTGAATCCAGGTTCACATAATATAGCACCAGTTTATAGAATTTGTTATAAGGTCCATTAAACATGGTCCATTAAAAATGAAAATCAGAATCAATTAATACTAATTAATAAAAGAATAAAACAAATAGTTGAACAACCTGACGATGAAGTAGAACTAAGATTTGATTCCAAAGAAGGTCTGGACTAAGAATAGTAGATGATACTATAATTAGACCACCAAGCCGAATTCTTACCCCTTCAAGGTTTTCTACCTCCTCAATCAGAAGGAAACAGAGCCTGAACCTGAAATTTTAGGATTATGCAAAACCACTAGTAATATCCATCTACCCATATATAAACCAATAAAATTAAGCTCACCTGAGCATGAAGTATCTGATTTAGATCTCCAAATTATGACCCTGCAAGAAGAAAAGAAAATTAATTTATAATTATTAAAGAATGACTATTTATCAGAGGAAAATAAGGATATACGAAATTGGTATCCAACAAATTTTTTTCAAAAATTAATAGACATGTGTCATAAAAAATACAATAAATTTCTGAAAAAGTATAAACAAAATACAGGGTTTTTTGAATGGCTTACAGTTACTCTCAAAAAAAATGGATATGGAATACCAGCCTTTGACAATAAAATACGTACTTTAGAAAGCCAGTTCCAGCCATTCACTACACCAGAAGGTCAAACAATTAGAAGTATACATCCCCCAAATACAACCCTTATTATAAAAGGATCAAATAATAGAAGCTAAAGCTGTACCCTATAAAGCAATCCCCGATTATTCCCAACGGGTTGAAATGATTCCACATATTTTAGAACAAAATAATTACACTAACCTATATCTCCAATCTTTAGGGAAACAAGCCACTCGTATAGAAAATATCATTAGTCAACCACAAAAAATTATAGAGGAAAAGAAGAAGGCAATTACGTTTAAACCTCCACCAATAATAAATAAGGATAAATTCATAATCAAAGAAAATAATAAGGATTTAATGGATGAGTTGGTTAGCAGATTGTCCCAATTAAATATTAAAGAAACATCAAAAGGAAAAGGGACAATAGTCACAAATACTCCAGGAGTACCTGTTTTACAACAAAACCCAGTAGACGAAATATCGCTAATAGAAGAAGCCTTTAAGGCAGAGGAAAGATTAGATATTAACATAATTGATTATGAAAAAAAGTGGAGACTTACGTCGATGCAAAGAATGTACCATACTAGACCTACACTAATGGATATACAATTTGAGGAAGATCTAATATCCCATACCGTATCCTACTCAGGAAGGTCTATAGTAAACTGGAATTTAGATGGAATGTCAGAACATAAAATAGTAGATACCATGAGACACATGATAATTTAGTGGGTATTTTAGTTTCTACAAATCCTTCTTCATATGGTAAGGATGCTACATGTTTTTTCCTATTCCAAAATGCGTTTGGCAAATCATTGCATATTTTGTTGTTCGATTTGTTTTTTAATTTGTTCAATTTTTTGTTTTATTTCAAGGAGTAATAGTTGGTCTTCAATTTGTTTATACTTGATTTCTGCTTTTAAATGGCATAAAAAAATTTCTTTATGATTGACTATTTGTTTCATATTATTAATTTCTTTAACTTTTGGTTTTTCTATAAAGTTGAATTTAATTTGGTGGCCAACTAAATTTGCTGATATTCCTGTATTATCTATTATTGGATATAAAAGGTTTAAGAATGGTGTTTCTAATATTACTGCTTGGCTAAGGCCTTTTACCATTATAAAAGGTATATCAAAACAATTTCCATTATTACACATAGCTACATCTGATAGTTTATAATTTATTATTAATCTACTGCCATCAGTATTTAATATCTGGGTTGTTTTATAAAAATATTTGGTAGGGACTAATCTCTCGTTTATTATTATTATTATTATTATTATTATTATTATTATTATTATTATTATTATTATTATTATTATTATTATTATTATTATTTTGACTAGATCATAAACTTTTAGTGATGAAAGAAGTAGACATAACAATTACAATGACAACGAATCATGAACTGCAATCTGGGAACCACTCACACTAAATTTAGCTAAAAAAACAGCCACTTGATTGGCATGCCTATAAACATGTTGAAAATCAACCTGCAATCTAATCATTAAATCTATAACCTCAAGATATAGGGGTCTCAACATCCATGGTGGTATCCAATTTCTCTTACACCAATTGATAACGTTTAGGAAATCACCTTCCTCTATACAGCACAAACTTGAATATTGCTCTTTTATGACCTTGAGGCCAAAAAGAAAAACATTTAATTCTGTCATAGTTACAGTAAAGTTACCACAAGGATCAAAATAACAACAAAGAATATCAACAGCTGAGTTTCTAATAACACCTCAAATATCAATTGGCCTCGGATTCCCCATCGAACTGCCATCAAAATGAAGCTTGATACACCTGTTTACTGGTGGATTCCATCTTACCACATGTATAGCAGATCTAAAAGACTGCCACATTACAGTTGCCAAGTTAAGCACGATATCCACCTTAGCCACACCGCCCCCCTCCTTGATAAGTGAAAGCCATGACCATATAGTATGTAAAATCTTCTCTTTTATTTGTTACATATTATAAGCTTTTTCTCGAAAGTTCTTCTATTACACTCCAGCCAGGCATCCCAATAACAGTGCAGTCCTCATAATATCCCCACAAAATTCTCCCTTTCTTTTACAATTCTGAAACACATAGCTTCTCTAAGATATCCATATAGCGTTGAGGTAAAATCATATTCACTCAACTGGAAGACCCGCCTCCAAAGAGAACTAGTAATTTCACAATGGATAAATAAATGATCCCTATTCTCGTCATCCCTTTTTCATAACAGATAAATGCTAACCAAGACTTTACCTCATTTCCTAATAAAAAAACATTGAGAGTTCTACCTTGCATAAGGATCTAGAGAAAAAATTTAACCTTATGGGGAACATGGCATTTTCAAATCTAACTGAGATTCTTACTAGTAATAATAATTTGTAGATAGATTTCATAGATAAAATCCCATCACTTTCGTCTTCCCAAACTATTTCATCATCTCCCTCTTGAAAGATATAAATCCATTCCAATTCCTCCAAGAATTATATCAACTGGGAAATAACAGAATCATGCATTCTGTTATAAATGCATTTTATGTTTCAACATGTTCCCAAATCTTGTCTAATATAGATCTCATTCACCTTTGCCAAATGATTAGATACTTTCAAGAAAAGTTTAGGAAATTTGAGTTTCAATGCTTTACCTCCCAGCCTATTTATTTGACAAAAAATTAATCCTCTCAACATTTTCTACCACCCACTTGTTATAATTAACCACAACAATACCCCTACAGTTAATAATACCCTTCCATAGCTCCGAAAGATTATGCCCACCCCTCCTACTGCTGATAACTTGGTATTTTGATCCACTCCATATTTTGCGGCCTACACTCTCCTCCAAAGCTACCCAGTCTCATTCATGGACTTCCACCACCATTTTGCTAAGAGTGCCTTATTTATAATTTTATCTTTTGAACGCCTAAACACTCTCCATTTTTGGAGTAGTAAATCCTATCCAGATTAACCAGATGATATTTCTTCCCCCATCAAAAAACCCGACAAAAAACTCTTCATCGTTCTTTCAATCGACATGATGATACTATTAGGCATTGAGAACAATGACATCTAATAAATAGGAGAGTTTGCCA